>NC_087346.1:160080625-160426250 GCF_030014295.1 Loxodonta africana | reverse complement strand
GAAGGCCCTGCCCCTCCAGAGCCCCAGTTTCCTCATTAGCAAGCCCGTGAGATGTTATTTGTGCCGGCCTTTACCTGGAGCTTCTGTCTTACTCCAGGTTTTGGGTCATGATAGTGCTGGGTTCATGTAAACATACCGTCACAGCTGCAGCCGGTGGGCAGGCTGGAGGGAGGGCGAACGTTTACGGATTGTATCCAGAGCCTGTTCTACAGTGCAGAGTGGTCTTCAGCTCTCTGGTTATTATTGCCATCCCATGATGTCCCGTGACCGGGCTGGCCTTACCACTCCCTGTTAGACTTTTTCTCCTAATTTTGAACCTTTATATGGGCAATAAGGAGCTCTGGTGGCAAACAGCTCGGCCGTTCAAACCTACCCAGCAGCTCAGTGGGAAAAAGACCTGGGGATCTGCTCCCATAAAGATTAAGCCATTGCTGTCAGTTCTGACTCATAGTCGCCTAGTGACCCTGTCAGACAGAGTAGAGCTGCCCTATGGGGTTTCCAAGGCTGTAAGACAGAGTAGAACTGCCCTATGGGGTTTCCAAGGCCGTAAGCTTTACAGACTCAGACCGCCACATCTGTCTCCCGTGGAGCAGCTGGGGGGTTCACACCAAAACCTTTCCACTAGTGGCCTGTCTCTTAACCACTGCACCACCAGGTCTCCTACGTAAAGGTTACAGCCAAGAAAGCCTTATGGGGCAGTTCTGCTCTGTCACGTGGGGTCAGTGTGAGTGCTGGAATCGGCTCAGTGGCACCAACGACAACATAGATAGTCCCCGACTTATGATGGAGTTCTGTCTGAGGGCTCCATCATAAATTGGCTGTGATGTAAGTGGAATGCATCTTTTTTTTTTTTAAAGTTTTCATTATTATTACCATGGCTTGCTATACGGAAGTGTCTCAAACAGTAAACATAGCACTGAACACCTGCGAGGGAACATCTGAGAAGGATAACTTCAGGAAATTACGAGCTGCGACACTCTACGCAATATACATTACTGACGATAAGACGTACAATAAAAAAGCCTGTCTTTGGTGCGGTGCGTTCTAACTCGAATCGTCCTAAGCTGGGGACCCGGTACTTGCAGCGGCAGCCTTACGGCAAGCATCTTTGGGCACAGGGTTCCCCTACATTGCCAGCGTGCTCCTAAGCTTTTCTCCCAGTAGCTCCTTACTGCCCCCATTCTGTCCATTGTGGGGTCGTCAAACTGAGGCCTGTGGCCCAAATCCCACTGGCCTGTTTGATAGGAAAGCAGCCACACCCAGCTGTTTAAACCCAACCCATTGCTATGGATTCAGTTCCGACTCATAGCGACCCTACAGGACAGAGTAGAACTGCGCCATAGGGTTTCCAAGCAGCGACTGGTGGATTCAAACTGCTAAGCTTTTGGTGAGCAGCCAAGCTCTTAACCACTGCGTCATGGGGGCCCCTTTTCAGCTGTTTAGCTATGTCTATGTCCACTTTCATGCCACAAGGGCAGAGTTAAGTAGGGTCAGCAGAGATCACACGGCCCATGAAGCTTAAAATATTTACTCTCTGGCCCTTTACAGAAAACACTACTGACCTCTGGTCTAGGTGGGGAAACTGAGGCAAGTCTGGGCCGAGGTCACATGGCCAACGGCTAAGTTGCTGCTTGTGTTCCACGCTGAGCACCGAATATCCACCCCCTCAGCTAGCAGATGGGAGGCTGACGGGTTGTTGGAACGCACAGCCCGATGCAGTAGCCACCAGCCACCTGGAGAGAGGTGTTGTATGTGCGAAGTACACATGGCGGCAGGCGGGGCTTCACACAGCAAACCGAGTATCTCATCAATGTAAATAACCTCGCTAATGGTTTTTCATCACAATTACACATTGAAGTGGTGATATTTTATAAATAGCAGATTGCTACTGTTACTGTTGTTGTTAGTTGTGTCCAGTCAGTTCTGACTCATGGCGTCCCCATGCATGACAGAACAGGACTGTCCTGCACCGTCTTCACGGTCCTTGGTGGGCTCGAGTCCATCGCTGCAGCCACTGTGTATTCCGAGTGCCTTCCAAGCCAGGGGCTATCTTCCAGCACTATATCAGACAATATTCATTGTGATCCACAGGGTTTTCACTGGCTGATTTTCGTACACAGAATGCCAGGCCTTTCCTCTTAGTCTGTCTTAGTCTGCAAGCTCTGCCGAAACCTGTCCACCATGGGTCACCCCGCAGGTATTTGAAATACTGGTGGTGTAGCCACCAGCATCACAGCAATGGTCAAGCCACCACGGGAGGACAGGTGGGTGAGGAATGGCAAGTTAATGTGTACTAAAATTAATCTCACCTGCTGATTTCTACATTTCAGTGAGGCTACAAGAACATTGAAATAGCTGCTGTGGCCCCAGGGTGTTTTGTTCCTGGGGCAGGGCAGTTGGAGAGGTCAGAGTCCAAGGAGGGGTGTGGGCAGTCTCCGAGGCCCCTCAGGGCCCCTGCATTCCTGAGGTTATCCAGTAAAAGTCAGCTGTGGACTAACCCTTAGAGCCAGTGTGGGGGTCGGGGTGTGGCTGGGGCAGCTCCTTGGCTTCCAGTGTCTCAGCCTTCTGAAGGGGCAGCCCTCAGAGACTGCGTAGCTGGAGCAGAGTTGTCTGGGCTGAAGGCTGGGCCCTTGTCCTGCCCTGGCCCTGGGGGCCCTCCACACTCGTTTTTGCTCAGTTTCTCTTCCCTCACCTTACACAAGTTCTGGCTTTGGCAGGTTTTACTGTGTTTGATTTTGTGGATAAGAAAAACCTTAAAACCAAAGTAAGATGTCTGATTATATTGATCAAACATGCAATCAAGATGCATTGATAATTACTTGTGATTGGAATGTGAAATTTGGAAACAAAGGACAGGTAGTTGGAAAATATGGCTTTGGTGATAGAAACAATGCCAGAGATTGAATGATAGAATTTTGCAAGACCAACGACTTCTTCATTGCAAATACCTTTTGCACCAACATAAATGGTGACTATACACATGGACCTCGTCGGATGGAACACACATGAATCAAATTGACCACATCTGTGGAAAGAGATGTTGGAAAAGCTCAATATCATCAGTCAGAACAAGGCCAGGGGCTGACTGTGGAACAGACCATCAATTGCTCATATGCAAGTTCAAACTGAAGGTAAAGAAAATTAAAACAAGTCTATGAGATCCAAAGTATGACCTTGAGTATATCCCACCTAAATTTGGAGACCATCTCAAGAATAGATTTGCTGTGTTGAACACTAATGACTGGAGACCAGATAAGCTGTGGGATGACATCAAGGACATCATACATGAAGAAAGCAAAAGGTCATTAAAAAAACAGGAAGAAAAAAAAAAAAAGACCAAAATGAATGTCAGAGGAGACTCTGAAACTTGCTTAGAACATAGAGCAGCTGAAGTAAAGAGAAGAAATGATAAAGTAAAACAGCCGAACAGAAGATTTCAAAAGGCAGCTGGAAAACACAAAGTCTTATAATGAAATGTGCAAAGACCTGGAGTTAGATAACCCAAAGGGAAGAACACACTTGACATTCCTCAAGCTGAAAGAACTGAAGAAAAAATTCCAGCCTCATGTGGAACCTGTACATAGACCAAGAGGCAGTCATTCGAACAGAACAAGAGGATACTACCTGGTTTAAAATCAGGAAAGATGTGCCTCAGTATTGTATCTTTTCACCATACTCATTGAATCTGCATGCTGAGCAAATAATCCGAGAAACTGGACTATATGAAGAAGAACGGGGCATCAGGATTGGAGAAAGAATCAATAACAACCTACGATACGCAGATGATACAACTTTTCTTGCTGAAAGTGAAGAGGACTTGAAGCACTTACTGATGAAGATCAAAGACCACAGCCTTCAGTATGGATTACACCTCAACATAAAGAAAACAAAAAGCCTCACAAGTGGACCAATGAGCAACATCATGATAAACGGGGAAAAGATTGAAGTTGTCAAGGATTTCATTTGACTTGGATCCACAATCAACAGCCATGGAAGCAGCAGTCAAGAAATCAGGAGATGCATTGCACCGGGCAAAGATGTCACTCTGAGGACTAAGGTGTGCCTGACCCAAGCCATGGTGTTTCCAATTGCCCCATATGCACAGGAAATCTGGACCATGAATAAGGAAGACTGAAGAATTGATGCCTTTGAATTGCGGTGTTGGTGAAAAATATTGAATGTGCCTGGGACTGCAGTGTCTTTAAAGAAATACAGCCAGAATTCTCCCTTGAAGCAAGGATGGTGAGACTTCGTCTTATGTACTTTGGACATGTAATCAGGAGGGACCAGCCCCTGAAGAAGGACATCATGCTTGATAAAGTAAAGGGTCAGTGAAAGAGAGGAAGACCTTCAAAGGGATGGACTGATACAGTGGCTGCAATGATGGGCTCAAACATAGCAATGGTTGTGAAGATGGCACAGTACCAGGCAGTGTTTCGTTCCATTGTACACAGGATTTCTATGAGTCTCTGTGACTCGACAGCACCTAACAACAACAAGATGCCTGTTACTAATTTTCATCTTCAACACCAGGAAAGGTGGCAAGGCGACAGCTTGGATAAAATCACACCTATATTCTCTAGAAAATGTAGACTTGTGCCATGTCAGCCAAGACCCGTGGGCAGGCAAACTGTAGGGTGCATGACCACATCCTAAAACTAGGCGCTCCTCTCTGCGGGAGCAGCCCCTCTGCTCTCTAATCAAATTGACATCTTTATTTTCACATGGCTTCGCAGCAGATAGGGTGGGGAGGGCTGAAGTAAGAGGCAGGCGGAGAGAGGAGAAGAGTTATAACAACCACTGCAATTCAGGGGGGTCTGGACCACTGATGGGGGCAGGGGCAAGCCACCCACAGGCTCGTGTCAGCTGATGAGGCTGCACGTTACCATTCAGTAAAATACCCACTCATCTCAGTGATTGAGGACAAAGGGCAAAGGGGAGTCACTAATTCTTCAATTGCCACCTGAAAGAATGGCAGCCAGATTCCAGGGCTGGAAGGCACAGATGCTTGGTTACCTGGAAAACTCTGGAATGGGATGGACTTGCTTTCCAGAGGTTCCTGGGAATTGGGTACGTCCCTGCCTTTGTCTCTGGCTGCTTGTCTTAACTGTAGAGTTGAGACATTAACTCAAAATGGGCTTGATGGAACTAAACGTCAGAGCTAAAACTGTAAAAGTCTTAGAAGAAAACATCAGAGCAAGACCTCACGGCCTAGAGATAAGCAGTGGCCTCTTAATTTGTGCCCAGTGGGATATAGGGTTGCCCACCCACATTTTCCACCTCTCAGGTTTCTTGTTACTCTACATTTCCCACTAAAAGTATTTTCCAGCCTCAAGTGGACAGTTGTGTAATGGTAAAAGGTGAAAGTAATGTTCTTTGGTGCAAAGTAGCTGGGGGAGAAGGGTTAAATGAGCAGTAGTGTATCCAGAAAGCATGAGTGAGTAAAACTTTTGTCTTTTGGCTTTTGTACTGCTAGATGAGCATTGTAAGCATATTTATGATTTCCGTGTGATAGTTGGAGCCCTGGTGACACAGTGGTTAAGAGTTTGGTTACTAACCGAGAAGTCAGCAGTTCGAATTCACCAGCTACTCCTTGGAAACCCTATGGGGTAGTTCTATTCTGTCTTATAGGGTCACTATGAGTCAGAATTGACTCAATAGCAAGGGGTTTAGTGTGATACTTAGGGAGTCCTAGTGGGTCTGTTTTTTGTTTGTCTGTCATATTTAGAAAACCAAACGTGCCCAATGTAACCAAATAGAAGGCACCTGTAATAAATCCTGCCACCTATGTGCAGTGAGACTGATGGGCACCCACCAGTCATGGCCCCTAGATTTTCATGGTGCCTGCATCATATTTCTCAAAATCCATATTACCAACCAAAAATTTAAAAATACTCAATTAGTAAGCACGCATTCCAATAATGAAAACACATGCATCAAAAAATTAAAAAATTCAACCAGAAAATAATTGGGTCACCAAAGGGTTAAAAAAACCAAACCCATTGCCGTCAAGTCGACCCTCACTCATGGCAACCCCAGGTGTGTCAGAGCGGAACTGTGCTCCGTGGAGTTCTCAGCGGCTGATTTTTTGGAAGCGGATTGCCAGGCTTTTCTTCTTAGGAGCCTCCAGGTGGACTCGAATCTCCAGTCTCCCAGCAAGCAGCTGAATGCGTTCAATGTTTGCATCACCCAGGGGTAGCCATGGGCTCTTAGACAATACGAAACACACAAGAGACAGGAGGGAAAAGTAGATAAGCTGGACGTCATCAAAATGAGAACTTTTGTGCATCAGGGAGGCCGCTGCGGAGGTGGACCAGCAGGAGGGGAGGCACATGGCTGGGGGCTGCATGAACTGGGCTCCGGTTCGGCTGCTGGGAGCGTGTGGCTGGGCCAGGCCAGGCGTGCTCTGGGTGGGCAATGATGAGGATTCCCTGACCATGAAGGTAGAAAGGAATTAGCCCGGAAGAACTAGATTGTGAACGGCTACCACCACCGACCACTCTAAAGGATCACAATAGACGGTCCCAGACAAAGTGGGAGAAAATGTAGAACAAAATTGAAATTCATAAAAAAAAAAAAGGCCACACTTACTGGTCTGAGAGAGACTGGAGGAACCCCTGAGATGATGGCCCCGCAACACCCTGCTAACTCTGACCTGAAGCCACTACCAAAGTCCACCTTTCAGCCAAAGATTAGACAGGCCTATAAAACAAAAAACATACGTGAGGAATGCGCTTCTTAGTTCACTCAAGTCTACGAGACCAAATGAGAAAAGCCTGCACAAACGCAAAGATGAGAAGGCAGGAAGGGACAGGAAAACTGGACGAATGGACACGGGGAAACTGGGGTGGGAAGGAGGAGAGTGCTGACACATTGTGGGACTTGCAACCAATGTCACAAAACAATTTGTGTATACCGTTTTGAGTGAGAAACTCATGTGCTCTGTAAGCACTCACTTGAAGCACAGTAAACTAAGGGACCTGGCCCAAGGCAGTCTGAGCCGAGCACAGCCACCGCCCGTCTCCTGAGCCGAGAGGGCTCTCCAAGCTCTGCTCTGCCTTTAAAAGGTGGGGAAACTGAGTCCCGGGATGTGAGACCATCCCAGGAGCCACAGGCTGGGCCAGCATTTGGACTGGACTGCTTGCGGGCAGGCCTTGTGGTTCCACCCGAGCCCTATGTCCCCCAGGAGGTCCCCAGCTTGGAAAGACCCCTGTCCTGGAAGGCCACAGTGGCGCTGTGCGGAGCTGGAGTGACTGTTGGAAACACCCCCAACCTTGGCCTGAGAGCACAGCTGCAGAGAAGAAAAACAGGATATAGGGTCTGGGCTGCTGAGGGGGACAATGGCCAGGAGAGGAAATGTCTCCAGGCCTTTTAGGGACATGAGCCCGGCGAGGGCCTCTGTCAACACGGCTTCCAGAAAAACAGATGGTGGTGGTGCCAAGCCTTTCTGGGGCCCTGCCTAGCCTGGGCTCCAGGGAGTCGGCAGCTAAGAACCCTGGGCTGCACACAGGCTGGGTATTGGGGGCCCCCACCCCAGGGCCACCCATGGAGGGGAGGCTGAGGCCAGGGGGCAGGTAGCCAGTCAGGGAGGCCAGGTCTTGGGGTCCGCTCCCGACTTCTCACCAGAGCCCCTGGTCCTCACCTAAGCTGGCAACGGACCCCTGCCCTGTGTGTGGCTGCCTCGGGGTGGGCCAGGGGCTGGGCAGGGGACCGCTGAGCCTCTGGGAACATTGCTGTCTCTCTACCTGCCCATCAGTTGTGCCCATGGCAGGCCAAGGGGACACGCACATCCCACCTGGCTGTACCACACCCAGCCATCTCATTCAATCCTCAGATGAATGGCCCAGAACAAGGTACCCAACCCCCCCACTCCACCCCATCCTCCCTTTGGAGCCTGGACGCAGTGCAGCAGGGCGACCAGCAGAGCTGGCCCTCAGGGCGGTGTTGGTGGCAAAGGGCGTGGCTGTCCCGTTACTGAGCACCCCTGTGTCAGGGCTGTCCCATTACTGAGCACCCCCGTGTCAGGGCTGGTAGGACATAGGTGCGGAATACAATCCTCAGGTGGCGGGTGCTCCCCGTGGAGGTGCGATCGGAAGCCCAGGGTGGGACAGAGGGGGCGGGGGGGGACATGGTGGCAGGAGGGACGGCGTCGGGTGCAGCAGGGCCTCTGTGAGCCACGTGTGGGGGAGACTCGAGCACCTGCCTCTCCGGTGCCTGGGTGTGGGGTGGCAGGTCATTTGGGGAAACAGGGCTGAGCAGAGGAGCCCCCACTTTAAGGGGAAGAGTGGGAAAGCCCGATCTCCAGGGTGCTGTGGGAAGGGGCCAGGACGGGAAGGTGTGGAGTTGGGCTGAGGCCTCCTGGCCCCTGGGAGACTAGTCAAAGGGCAAGGGCTCCTGTGGTGTTATTGGTGGCCCTCGATGTGGGCTTTGGATGGGGTGGGGACCCCAGCATCTACATCTGCTCCCCATCCACCTGGCCCTGTTGTTGGGGGGGGTGTGACTTTGGGGGTGGCTGTGCAGAGTGCTGGGGGCTGAGGAAAGAGGAGGCTCCCCATGAGCCCTGTGATAGAGCGGAGTGGCAGGGAGAGGACGAGCATGCATGCCCTGGGTGGGGGAAGGGTATTAACCAGAGCAGCTCAGCCTACACTGGGGGGCAGCTGGAGCGACGAAGCCCCCAAGGGAACCAATGTCTGGAGGCAGGTTGAGTTGTCACACTGGGGGGACAACCCGCATTTCACGGGAAGGGCCTGGGGTGCTGCTAAGCACCCTGTGACGCACGGGACTCCCCTCAACAGAACGCTCAGCCCCGAACGTCAGCTGTGCTGAGGCTGAGAAAGCCAGGCCTGAAGCTAAGCTCCCACACCGTCACTGCCCATTCTGGCCCATCTTTAGTCGGTCAAAGTGTGGCTCTTACCTGGCTGGGCCTCAGTCTCCTGTCTGTAAAATGGGCACATTACTACTTAACTCCAGATGGTCTCTGGTGCTGAACCAGGCCACACGTGTGAAACCCTGGCCTAGCGAAGCACACAGCCGTGAGTAGTGCTCCTTGTCTTGATCTCCAGGCCTGCGCCGGCCCCCACCTCCGGGAATGTGCAGAGCAGGTTGTGGGCTGGTTCTGTGGGGGCTGACACCGTTCAGCTCATGCGTCTTGTCTGTGACGCAGTCGGGACCACAGTGAGCTGGGGCAAGACCTGGCCTGGGCCTCAAGCTGTGCTACTCAGCCCAGGCCAGTGGGAAGGAGAGAAGGTAGATGCCTCGGCCAGGCTTCCCGCAAGGAGAGGGTGGGGTAGACGAGGAGGACCGGCCATCCCCTCCCCGACATGCACTTGTATTGATCGGACCAATGGGCATGTGTGTCTGTGTCCACATGTACACATGTATGTGTGTGTACACCTGCACAGGTAAATGTGTGTCTGCACAGTACATGTGTGTTTGTGTGTTCAAACATGTATGTGTGTGTGCCTTTGTGCACAGTGCACGTGTTTGTGTGGCACAGTGCACATGTGTCTGTGTGCACAGTACACATGTGTCTGGGTGTGTCTGTGTGCACGGTGCACATGTGATTCTGTGCGTGTCTGTGTGCACACGTGCACTCTGTGTGCAGTAAGGGAAGAGGAACTGAGAGCAGCACTGACGCTGGCAGGGCCGGAGGCCTGGCAGCTGGTGGACTTCCCCAATCGTGGTGCCAAGGCAGGAGCCTCGGGCCCCAGCCCCACCGCAGGACCTGGGGGCTGGGCAGTGGGAACTCTGCCAGGGCAGAGCTGGGGCCAGTCCAGGAAGGAGCTAATGATCAACCGGCCCACGGAGCAAAGCCGGGCTGCCTGTTGGCCGCCTAGCCCAGGCACAGGAGGAAGTGGGGCAGGAAGCAGGGGCGGAGGCGGCAGTGAAGAGTCAGCTGGGCTGTGGGTGGCCGCTGCTGCCCAGCCAGCCAGAGAGACCCAGGGCAGCCACCTGGGCCTGCTGTCCCGTGGGCCGGGCGGCCGGAGCTGGCCCCGTGGAGCGGCAGCTGAGGACAGGCGGAGAGTAGGTACGGAGTACTCCAGGACAGGCTCGGGGACCGGCCGGGCAGGCTGTGAGTGCGGTGCCGGGGGTGCCGAGGCTGATCGGAGCCTGGTCTCTCACCTTTCGCTTTCTAAAGGCTCTCTCTAAAGGTTTGGGGCTGGGGTGGAGGAAAAGTGGAGTCTGGGAGTCGTGGAGACTGTTGGTGCTCATCGGCCACCTGAGGCCTGAGTGCAGGAATTCTGTGAGTGGTGATCTCTAAAGACAATGCCGCAGTAGTCCCAGATTATTTAGAGTGCCGCTGCTTCCAAGGTCTCGCTGCCCTCACCCCGCTCACGCTCGGTGACCGTGTCCCAAGGGGCTGCTGGACAAGAAGCAGAAACAGAACCAGGAATGGAAGGCTGCGGGCTGGCCTCTTGGGGCTGTCTGGCCTCCAATGGGCACCCACCTTTAGCCTGTGTGAGGCCCCCACAGGCAGGCAGGACAACTGCTGAGCTCGGCACCCCTGCCCGGCTGGCCACACTGAGGTCACCACCCCCATCGGCAAAATGGAGACTAGGGACATGACCAGGGCACTGGCCAGAGAGTTCCAGAGGATGACGTGGACCCAGACCTCCAACTCCAGGTCCTGGCCCGAGCGCATGGTCTCGTGCATGCCGAGCAGACCCTCCTGGGTCTCAGGGTGATGCCCCTGTGAGTCCTGGGACCCCTGAGCCTGTCTGAAGTGGGGGTTTGGACCTTTCGGGGCTAGCAAAGCTGGAGTGAAGCTCAGATGTGCCACAGGGTACAGCAGCATGGGGGGAGTTAGTTCTGCTGCCAGAGCTGGGGGCCAGGAGCCACTGGCACGTGGGACCGGCCACAGGGGTGTGACCTCCAGGGCTGGGCAGGGTAGGCGGGGTTTCACTCGACTTGGAGGCAGGTGAAGCATGAGGCCAGGTGTGTCCACACTGAGGATCGGTGCTCGAGTGCTGAACTCAGACCAGTCAGTTCAAATCCCACCTGTGCCCCTTACCTGTGTGACCCTGGGAGGTGAGGCACCGTGGCTGTGCTCTGAGCCTCAGATTGCCCGTCTGTGAAATGGGCTCAGTGATGCTGGGTGAGTGTCATGGGGCCTCTGTAACAAAGTACCGTGCACTGGAGGGCTCCCAGCACAGGAATTTGTTGTCTCTCAGCTCGGGATGCCAGAAGTCCAAGTTCAGAGCGTCGGCAGGGCCAAGCTTTCCCCAAAGGCTCCAGGGAGGAGCTGCTCCGTGCCTCCTCCACCTTCTGGTGGCTCTGGGTGATCCTTGGTGTTCCTGGGCTCATGGCAGCATCACTCCAGCCTCGGCCTTCGTGGTCACACGGCGTCTCCCCTCTGGGCTTCTGTCTCTCTGTGTCTCCAACTTTATGAGGACCCCACTCCTATAGCATTAGGGCCACCCTAGTCGTGTGACCTCATGTGAACCTTGCTGGTAACCTCGGCAAAGACCCTTGTTCCAAACAAGTCACGTTCATGGGTACCAGGGTTAGGACTTCTACATGGCTTTTGAGGGGACACATTCACCCCATAGCAGACACCTCCCTTCGCAGGGGCATAATGAATAGTTAGGATTAAATGAGAACACGGGTAATGCAGGTAAAGGGGTCCTTCACCCCCTAGACTGGCAGCTGCTGTTGTTTGACTATGTTGTACGATAAGCAAGAACGCTAACCCCACTTCACAGACGAGAACGTCAAGGCTGAGGAGGTGGCAGGGTAATAAGACAGCCCTAAAGAGGGGCTTCTTGGTGAAGTGGGAGAGGCCAGTCTGAGCTTGGTGGACCCACAGTCCGGCCTCCCTGCCTGGCTCAGGGCTAGTGAAGCCCCGCCCTCTCTGCCCACTTTCACCAAACACTGCTGGGGAACCATGGGCTCCGTCTGTCTAACCCATGACACCCTCATGGGCGAGGCTTTGCTCACTGGCCACTTGGGGACAAGGACACCTGTGGGACTGGAACCCAGGCCTCCCCAGGTGGGAGTGCTGCCCTGGGCCTGTCCCTGGCTCACCCGGGCCACCCACGGGGCTTGTCTGATGATGAGCTGAGCAAGGAGGTGAGGCCAGAGAACAGGGCGTGTCCACAGGGCTGCTGACCCGAGCTGTGCCTGGCCAGCTCCTCTGGGCCCCTGAGTGAGCGGCCACAGGGCTGAGCGAGAAGCCATTTAAGGAACCAGAGCTGAGGGGAAAGCTCCCGTGGAGATGTAGCCCACTCCTCGTGGACTTGGGGTGTCGGTCGGAACCCTACATTTGTGGTTGTAATTAGCAGCTCCCCCTGCCCCCAGGCCTGTCCTGAGTGTCTCCCCTGCACCTGGGGAAGCCTCCTTGTCCTCAAGACAAAGCCCCTGAGCACCGGCTCCAGGCCAGCTCCTTGGTGAGCATGGGGACACAGACACAAACAGGCTGGCCCCTGAAGTGGGGAGATGGGCAGGAAGGGAGGCAGACACTGGGCATCCACACCATAGTTGGGGCACCGGGCCCCTGGGGCACCTGCCTGGGGATGTGGGCCCTGACACTTGAAGGATGATAAGAGGGTTGGGCAAGGACCCCGATGGGGGCAGTGGTGAGGGCTGTTGTTAGGTACCTAGAGTTGTTTCCGACTCATAGTGACCCTGTGTACAACAGAATAAACCACTGCCTGGTCCTGCACCATCCTCACAATTGTCACTATGTTTGAGCCCATTGTTGCAGCCACTGTATCAATCCATCTCATTGAGGGTCTTCCTCTTTTTTGCTGACTGTCTACTTTACCAAGCATGATGTCCTTCTCCAGGGACTGAGCCCTCCTGACAAGTCCAGAGTATGTGAGATGAAGTATCGCCATCCCTGCTTCTAAGGAGCCTTCTGGTTGTGCTTCTTCCAAGACTGATTGGTTTGTTTTTCTGGCAGCCCATAGTATGTTCGAAGTCATCAATTCTTCTTCACCCTTCCTTATTAATTGTCCAGTTTTCACATGCATACGAGGCAATTGAAAATACCATGGCTTGGGTCAGGAGCACTTTAGTCCTTAAAATGACATCTTTGCTTTTTAACACTTTTTGCAGCAGATTTGCCCAATGCAATATGTTGTTTGATTTCTCGACTGCTGCTCCCATGGGTGTTGATTGTGGATTTGAGTAAAATGAAACCCTTAACAACCTCTATCTTTTCCCCTTTTATCATAATGTTGCTCATTGGTCCCGTTGTGAGGATTTTTGTTTTCTTTATGTTGAGGTGTAATCCATACTGAAGGCTGTAGTCTTTGATCTTCCTCGGTAAGTGCTTCAAGTCCTCTTCACTTCCAGCAGGCAAGGTTGTGTCATCTGCATATCGCAGGTTGTTAATGAGTCTTCCTCCAATCTTGATGCCCCGTTCTTCTTCATATAGTCCAGCTTCTCGGATTATTTGCTCAGCATACAGATTGAATAAGTATGGTGAAGGAATACATCCCTGAAATGCACCTTTCCTGACTTTAAACCAATCAGTATCCCCTTGTTCTCTTCCAACGGCTGCCTTTTGGTGTATGTGCAGGTTCCACATGAGCACAATTAAATGGGGCTGCAGCCCTCTATACCAAGAACTCACCCATAAACAGATGGCCTCAGAGGCTCTTGGAGAAGCTGTCACCTCCCAGCCGCCCGAGCCCTGGTCCTGGATGGGCCATGGCTGGGCAGGTCTCATGCCTAGGGGGCCAGGAGCAGTTTGGCAAAGTAGGGAGGAGAGAAGGGCAGACTTCCGGGGAGGTACGGGCCAGGGAAGCTGAGGACTCATCCAGGCCTAGAGGGGATGGAGTGAAGGCCCAGGTAGAGGGGACAGCGAGTGCGGAGGTTCAGGGCTTGACACAGTTAACACGGCTGTGTTGAGCTCTGCAGGCAGGCCTGGGAACACAGGCCCTGGGCATACAGCCTCCTCTCAGGCTGAGAGGGTAAGGCCGCGGAGCAGGGCCAGGGTGCCCTGGGTACCCTTTGCTTCAGACCCCCTCCCCAGTCCCTGTCCCTCAGGGTAGTTCTGGGGAATGGAAGGATTTGGCCACAAACCAATCAGCCAGGCTACGTTTAGAGTGAGTGGGAGAGGCTCACTGAGACCACCTTCAAGGCCTTGGGGTGCTGCTGCTGCTCAGCTGGGGGCCCTCAGCCACTCTAGGGCCTTCACTGTGAGCTGTAATTGTGCCAAGGCTCAGCCCCTTTCCTGTGGGGGTGGCAGGTGTTTAGGACTCAGATCACGAAGCTCTCCCAGGGACAGGAGGGGCCCAGCATGATTTCCACCAGAAACACAGCATCCTGTCCGCTGTAGGGTGAATGTGTTCCCCCAAAAGGTAAGCTAAAGTCCTAATCCCTGTACCTGTGAACACGACTCGGTTTGGAAATAGGGTCTTTTCAGATGTTAGTGGTTAACGTCAGGTCATAGGGAAGCAGGGCGGGTCCTAGTCCCATCTGGGTGGTGTCCCTATAGAAAGACAAGGGACAGGGAGACAGAGGGAAGACAGCCATGTGAAGAGAGGCAGAGGCTACAGTGGTGTGGCCACAAGTCAAGGCTCGCCAGCCATCACCAGCAGCTGGAGGAGACAAGGAAAGACCGTCCCTGAGAGCCCCCGGAGCAAGGCAACCCTGCCCACATCCCAGGTTCAGGCTCCCAGCCTCCAGAGCCATGAGAGAATAAATCTCCGTTGCTCTATGTCACCTGCTTTGTGGTACTTTGTCGCAGCAGCCAAGGTAGCTAAGACACCGCTCTGGCGTTCCTGCTTTTATTTTTGTTAAAATTCCTCCGTCTCCATTACAAAGGCAGTACTGGCCCCAGATAAAGCTGGGACAAAAGAGGACAGGATGAGCAACGGATTCCTGATGCCTCCTTGGGACGCCCCCCCCTTTGGAGGTGAAGAAAAGGTCTGGGGGGCAACAGGCTGGGCAAAGCCCCTTCATGGGTCCAAGGAGCCTGAGGGGAAAGCAGGCATTCTCAGCTCAGCATTCACTCCCTGAGTGGGCATGTGAGTGGCTGTCACTCAGCTGACAGGGGAAGGGGTCCCCAAGGTGCAATACACACTAAATTTGGGGAGCAGCAGGGTGCTGGGCAGAGGCTGCCCTGCTGGCCCCTGTGTATATTGTCCAGCAACGAGAAGGGAAGTTGGGGCCATGGGGACAGCAGTGGGTGCAGAGAACAGCCCCCCCAGGTCATGTCTTGGGGCTCACTGCTCTGTGCCAACCGACCGTGTGGCCTCTCAGAGCCCTGAGCTTCACCAGGGTGTGCTAGCCATGTGGGGTGCCCCATGGAGTCTAGTGTCTAGATGCTGGCCCTTCTGTCCCCCATGGAGGGCCACCGCCACTCCCTCCCACCCTGGCTTGCTCTCCTCTTACGTTCTCTCCTGTGGGGTCCCCTCCTCGGGTGTCTTCCTGACCGTTCGACTCCTGTCCCTCCCCAGGACCTGCTGCTGGAGCCATCCCTCCAATCTTGTGTCTGAGTTCCTAACTGGCAGGCTGGACTGGGCCCGCAGCTTGGAGCCAGGATGGGGCAAGGTCAGGGGACAAACTGGCCCTCCCTGCCCCATCCATCCCACAGATGGACAGACACAAGGTGGAGGCCGGGGGCCTCGTCAAAGCCTGGGCCCAGCTCAGGGTTTGGGGAGGGGGAGTTCCTGGGGTAGAGCAGTGTCAGGAGGGCCACTGCCACCCTGCCCATCCTGAGCCCACCACATGCCCATCTGGGGCCCTCTGTCTCTGAGGGGGTGCTTGGTGGCTCTCCAGGGAGCAGGCTTCCACGAGAGGCTCTCCCCATGTGGCGGGGCTGGTCTCTGGGCTGGAATGGTCAGCCTGTCTGGGGCTCTGAGCTGGTGATATCAGCAGGGGCAGGCAGTTTCAGGGTGAGCTTTGTGTGAGTGCCTTTTAGAGGTGAGGGACATGGACACCAACGGTGTGATTGTGAGTGATTATGAGAGTGAGGGTGTGTGTGTGAGTGTGAGTGAGAGTGTGTGTGTGTATGAGACAGTGGAGGTGTGAGTGTGTGTGAGTGTGTGAGTGAGGATGTGTTTGAGTGTATGAGAGTGAAGGTGTGAGTGGGTGTGAGTGTGAGGGTGTGTGTGAGTGTGTGAGAGAGTGAGGGTGTGAGCGTGAGAGTGTGTGAGTGTGTGAGATTGAGGGGGTGTGTGAGTGTGAGTGAGGGTATGAGAGAGTGATGGTGTATGTGTGACTGTGAGGGTGAGTGTGTGTGAGGGTGAGAAAGTGAGGGTGTGTGTGTGAGTGTGTAAGAGAGTGAGGGTGTTTATATAAGTGTGAGTGTGTGTGAGTGTGGTGTGTGAATGTGTATGAGAGTGAAGGAATGTGTGGGCTTGTGAGTCAGAGTGAATGTGAGTGTGTATGAGAGGGAGTGTGTGTGAGTGTGTGAATGTGTGTGAAAATGAGGGGCTGTGTGGGTTACGAAGCCCCTCAGAACACCGGTTCTCATCTAAAATGACTAATGTGGGGTTTGGGGGAGGCAGTGCAGCTGAGACACCTGTGTGCGGCTGTGGTGGACACACAGCTGTGCTCCGAGGCTCCCCAGAGGGACCTGCACCTGTGAAAATGGCTTCCAGGATGGTCCTGAGTGTGTCAACTCTCATCCTTCTTGTCTAGAGCTGTGGGCATTGAGGGGGCTCTGAGGGGCTCGGGACGGGCCTGGCCCTATAGCTGGCAGCTGGCTGAGGGCCCGATGAGCTGGAGAAGGCTGAGCAGGGAGTCCGAGTGAAGGGGGGGAGGAGCTTCCCAGGCAAAAGCAGCAGCACGTGCAAAGGCCCTGGGGTAAAGGGAGCTGGCAAGTAGTTAGGACTAAAGAGGATGCCGAGGGAAATGAGGTCGGGACATGCCACCAAAGATATGATGCCGTCACAGCCATGTCCACCCAGCGGTTAGTGCCTCGATTAGGTCTGGGAGGATGCAGGCACTCGGCGATTTGGAGTTCTCCCTTCTTTCTCTCTTCTTGTGCTCTGCCTCTGCCTGCAACGGTGTGTTGGTCCCGGTGGCCTCTTCCCTGAGAAGTCCTTCTCTGCTGACCACCTCCCTATCCCCTCTCTGCAGAAGGCCAGCTGGGCACCCCCAGCCCTCATCAATGAGGCCACCTCGGGCCTTGGAGGGCCCAGCCAAGGCGGCCACCCCATACCTCCCCCAGGCCCTGAGGAGCCAGCCCCACCAGGGTGAGGGCCTGAGAAGTCCTCTGGCGGTGGTGGCAGTGAGGACAAGGGAGTCCGGGGTGTGACCAAGAGCACACGCCTGTCTGTGGGCTGGGGGCACAAGGGGCCCATGGAGTCAGGCGCCGTGGGCAGGGTCCACCATCTGTCCTGCCTCCCCAGGCCTCTGGCTGAAGAGCAGGTGGCTGTGAGGGTTCTTTTGTGTTCTCTTCCTCAGTGTATGCTCACAGGAATAACTGTGCCGTGAGTCACTTGCCAGAGACAAGGGCCTAACTCGTGTTTTTCCAGGGTCGCGTCTTTGATAACAAAACAGCTGCACAGAACAAGGGAAAAGTGCCTGGGAGAATGCTCCAGAAACACTGCCTAGGTTGTGTTTACGGCTCTTTTACAGGTATTTGCATCTGTCCCATCCTGCCCCATCCTCATAAACCCAGTGGATGACTCAGGGCGGGGCACCCCTGGTTTCCCAGGGCCACCCCAAGGCCAGAGAGGGAAGAGACTTGCTCCCTGTCCCCAGATGACCCGTGGCCCAGGCAGGACTCCCCCCAGGTGGCCTGATGCCATGGGAGGGCTGCTTTCTGCCGAGGGGGACGGCAGGGGTTCCAGCACAGTCCTGGTTGAATAGTCACTGCATTCCTGGAAGGGAAACGTTCCTGGGGAGGGCCCTTTTGATGCCAGGAGGAGGGGTGATGTTAGTGTGGTGGCCACAGGCTGTGTGTCCTCCGCCGTGTCAGTCCTAACTCCCCCACCGCACCCCGCCACAGTCTATGTGCATCTGTGGCCCCAGAAGTCACCTGCTAACCTGTGACAGGCATGGCTTGTGGCAGATGCTCAGGAGACCTGGCTCTATCCCTGACTATGGCTGGGCCACCGTGCATTTGGGCCTCAGTTTCCCCACCTGTGAACCTGAGGGGTGGTCCAGGTGAGCTCCAGGACCCCATCCCCTAGAAGAGACCCTGGGGAGGGGGAGGGAGGGGGGAGCCCAAGCCATTGCCTGTGGCCTGAGACTGTGCCTGCAGCTCTGGTCCTTTCCTGGGCTTTCCCACCACCTGCCTGTCCGCTGCCTCGCTGCCTCGCTCTGGGCTCTCCAGGGCTGGGCGCATTGTGGACACTCAGTGGGGCCTTGAATAACGGGTGAATGGCTCCCCTGTGTGAGAATGCAGACAGAATCTCCCGTGTGCCTCACTGCAGCCTGACACAATAAAAGCCTGCTGCTAGAGGTGTTTTCTACACCCGGCGGGTCCTCCGGAGAAAAACCTGGTGATCTGCTCACGTAAAGATCACAGCCTAAGAAACCCTATCGGGCAGTTCTACTTTGTCCCATGGGGTTGCTATGAGTCCAAGTCGACAGCACCCAACAGCGACATTTTGTTATTTATACCTGTTATTTTTTATACCAAAGCCCTGGTGGTACAGTGGTCAAGAGCTTGGCTGCTAAGCAAAAGGTCGGCGCTTTGGATCCACCAGCCCCTCCTTGGAAAACCTAGAGGACAGTTCCACTTTGTCTTATAGGGTTGCTATGAGTTGGAATCAACTCGATGGCACTTGGTTTCTTTCTTTTCTTTTTTTTTTATGTACCTGTTATTTTGGCCCTTCCAGGCATGGGCAGAGTTGAGGAGGGCTGAGGGGGCGTGCTCCCGGGTGCTGATTCACGGGAGGTGGTCCTGCAGCCGGGAGCCTGCGGAGCCCACCACCCAGGGGGACGCCCGTGGAAACGAAGGATGCTGTGTCCCCCCAGGCACTTGGAGAGGCTGGAAAAGCTGCACACAGTGTCGGATGAGCCTCCTCAGAGCTGCCACCCCTGGGAGGGCCAGGAGCTGACGAGCAGAGGGCTTCAGGGCATCCCTCGGGCTGGGGTGTGGGCGGAGAATCCTGACCTGTGCCAGGTCTCCCTCCTGCAGAGGCTCCAGGAAGCAGCCAGCTGCCATGGAGATCTGGGAGCACTGGCAAGCGCTCGCAGCTCCTCTTCTGGGCTGGGATGCCAGCCGGCCTTGGGCAGGGGCCAGCGGAGGGCCTGGACTCTCCACAGCCGAGAAGCCGCTATGAGCTTCTGACTTTGTTCTGTTCCAGCCTGATGATAAGCATTGCGAGAAAGAGTACAAGCAATTCCCAGTCACCCTCGCTCTGATTGCTCAAAAGCCAACACGTTACCGCATGCAGGACCTCTGTCTCTCTGTCCATGTATGTATACACCCGCTGCCGTTGAGTCGATCCCAGCTCATAGCAACCCTACAGGACGGAGTAGAACTGCCCCATACGGTTTCCAAGGAGCGCCTGGTGGATTCCAACAGCCAACCTTTTGGTTAGCAGCCAAACCTAACAATTACCCCACCAGGTTTCCATACACACACACACACACACACACACACGCGTACATACATGCATACATGTATATATATACGGTGAAACCTGTGAGAGCCAGAACTCATTGGGATTGCCTTGTTTTTCCGGGTCTTGTGAGTTTTCTGCCTTTGACGCGTGCAGTCTAACCACTTTCGATTGGTCTCGATTAACGGAAAATATTTGAGTTTTCCTTCTCTGATAGTTTTCTGCCTTACGGTTTCCGGCTTTTGCAGGTTTTACTGTACATGTGTCCCCAAAGGTCCGACACGTTCTGTGAAATAGGACGTTATTTGATTTGGACGTTGTGTGAACACGGGATTGGATTCTGCTATCTATGAATCAGAATATACACTGTTACACAGTAAACCGTTTTATTTGTGAGTAGGGAAAGTTCACATTAAAATAACAATGGAAAGTACAGCACAGGACATAGAAAACAAGCCCAAAGCCCTGTGGAGCACAGTTCTGCTCTGACACACACCAGGAAGCCATGAGATCGGGGTTGACCCTACAGTAACTGATATATAAAACCAAACCCGCTGAAGTTGAGTCGATCCCAGCTCATAGCAACCCTAAAGGATAGGGTAGAACTGCCCCGTAGGGGTTCCAAGGAGCGCCTGGTGGGTTTGAACTGCTGACTTTTTGGTAAGCAGCCGAGCTCTTAAACCACTGTGGCACCAGGGTTTCCATATATATTATACATACATATATTTTTTTTCCTGCACAATTTGAGAGTGAGTTGCAGATGCAATGCCCTTTAGCCCAAAATACACACCCATGTCTTAAAACCAGGACATTCCCTCCCACTGTGAAAGGGTCGTAGTAGTGGCATGGTCAGAACCCATCTAACTTCATGGGGGATGAGACTCACCGTCAGCCCAAAGCTGATTCCTAGGAGGTGGAGGTCAGACAAGCCTCCACCGTCCAGCCTTTTTACCTATTCTGACACCAGCCATCCCTCCCAGGGCTTATCATGGCTTATCTGCTGGGTTCACTAATACGTTGCAATGGTCACACGGAACTCAACAGGACAGGCTTAGAATTAACTGGTTCACTACAGAACCGGGTACAACTCAGGACCAGGATCAGAGAGCATGTAGGCAAAGTCTCCCTTCTTTAGTTCAGGACACTTCTCTCGGATCCTCTCGGCCTTGCAGGCCTCCTCTCAGCCCCCTGAGGTCAGGCTCCCCTTGGCCCTGCCATCTGTCGCTGTTGGCTCTGCCACTGGGTCTTCAATGTCACAACCTTTGACCCATGCTACAGGTCTTTTAGGAGGTTTCTTGCCTCTCCTCTCTCTCTCTCTGCTTCTTCTCTCTTCTTTCTTCCTTTTGCTGCTTCTGTTGCTTCTCTTCCTGTTTCTTTCTGTCTGAAAAACTTCTGTGGGGTTGGCTGCTTATATACACAGCTCCTTGTCAATTTTAAGGTGTGCCTCCTCTCCCCCCACACCAGGGCCATGAACTAACCAATCTCCTCTCGTTAGTCCACAGACACTTCATTTGCATAGTAGGCTATAACTCATCTCATTTGCATGAAAAGAACCCACAGAGACATCACATAGCAGTCTATCAACCAATCCCTACAAGGTACCCACCAATCAGAGGGCAGGCTGCAGCCCAGGACCAGACAAAAAGTATCAAACCAAGTTGTTTATAGTTTACCCAGGAAGTGTCCATCAGTCTGGACAAAAGTAGGAAATCCTCTGGGGTAGAAAACTAGAGCAAAGGTAACTATAAAGAGCTTAGGGAAAAAAAATCTCTCAAGATGTTTTCCAAAAAACCTAAGTCAAAAGGCCACATAAAGGAACTCATTTCACCCCACATCGCAGAGTGCAATCACACCGACATCGAGGTCACGGTTTTACTAATGCTGCTATCTAATCTACTGAGCTCATTCGGGCTTTGCCAGTCCTCTCAGGAACATCCTTTATGGCAAAACGAACTCCTGGGCCATGCGTTGGAGCCCTGGTGGTACAGTGGTTAAGAGTTCAGCTGCTAACCAAAAGGTGGGCTACGGGTTATGGGGGCCACGCGTTACATTCTGTTGCCATGCCTCTCTGGAGTCTTTCCATCTGGAAGTTGATATTTTGAGGAGGAGAGGCCAGCTGCTGTGTGGACCGTGCCTGGATTTGGGGACAGCTGACGTGTCTTTAGGACTAGACTCAGGAGATACATTTGGGACTTTGTCCTCAGCCACTGTGTCAGGAGGCACGCGGTGTCGGTAGGTGTCCCCACTGGGGATGCTGACTTAGATCACCTGGTGGAGGTGAGTCTGCCAGGTGACCTCTCTGTAAAGGTGCTGGTTCTCCCTTCATAACTAGCACGCAACTTGTGGGAAGATGCTTGGAAAACAACCAAAAAAACAAACGTACTGCTGTGGGGTCGATTCTGACTCACAATGACCCTATAGGACAAAGTAGAACTGCCCCACAGGGTTTCCAAGGCTGTAATCTTTACAGAGGCAGACTGCCATATATTTCTCCCACGGGGTGGCTGTCAGGTTCGAACCGTCGACCTTTTGGTTAGCAGCCGAGGGCTTTAACCACTGCACCACTTGGGCTCCCTAGGTGCTTGGAGACTGAATATCCTATTCCTCATCAAACCCAGCTTTTCTCAGGCACCGGTGGTTCTTGACTGGTGATGCTGCCGCGTGCTGACTCGTTCTTCATCCGTCCACACCTGCTAACTGGCTTTCTGTGTAAGGAGGGCTGTCCCCTAGCCCCCGGACCCCCTGCCTCTGCATTGGTGCAGGCCCATCCAGGGGCAGCTTATTCTCTGGGCTGTAGCCCCCGCCATGACGATTTGTTTTGGGGTCCATGTTGTCCCCAGTTTGGCCGTCCGACATGTCCCCTCACTCTGAGCACGTAGTTAGACACTCTGGGTACATCCTGTACTTTCCTGCCCTGCCACAGGGTCAGCACTTCTCCCAGGAGCCCAGGCTTCTTCACTGGGCAGGAGGTGGTGTTGTAAACCTGGATCAGGGCACTGTCTGCTTCTTTCCACGTGGCAGACAGCTCTGAGCCCTGGTGTGCTGGCTCTGGGCTGGGCCCTGGGACATGGAGCCAGTGGGCCAGTAAAGGGGGGGAGCCACACAGGGCAGTCAGAGGGGCCCGGCTGCTACGGGTGGGGCCTGGATCACCATGGGCAGGGCCTGGGGCACCAAGGGTGGGGTCTAGAGTATCATGGGCAGGGCCTGGAGCACTGAGGGTGGGGTCTGGAACACCATGGGCAGGGCCTGCAGCACTGGGGGCAGGGCCTGGAAAAGTGTGGGCAGGACCTGGTACACTGTGGGTGGGACCTGGGGCGCTGTGGGCAGGGCCTGAAGCCCTGGGGGCGGGGCCTGGAGCACTGTGGGTGGGACCTGGGGCGCTGTGGGCAGGGCCTGAAGCCCTGGGGGCGGGGCCTGGAGCACTGTGGGTGGGACCTGGGGCGCTGTGGGCAGGGCCTGAAGCCCTGGGGGCGGGGCCTGGAGCACTGTGGGCAGGACCTGGTACACTGTGGGTGGGACCTGGGGCACTGTGGGCAGGGCCTGAAGCCCTGGGGGCGGGGCCTGGAGCACTGTGGGTGGGACCTGGGGCGCTGTGGGCAGGGCCTGAAGCCCTGGGGGCGGGGCCTGGCTCATCATAGGTCGAGACTGGCGTGCTGGGGGCAGGGCCTGGTGTATGGGGGGCTGGCACAGCGTGGGAGGGCCCGGCACACGGTAGACCCGGCTTGGTGTACTGCAGGCAGTTAACAGTTGCGGCTGTGAAATGAGCGCCCTCATGACGCCCGGCACTTCCGGCAGAGACGCTCAAGGCCCAGGGCTGGTGGGCAGCTGGCGTGGTCGTGTCTGATGTCTCTGTCCCAGGGGCTTCAGAGAGTACTGGAGTTTGGTATCAGCTGCTGGAAACCACAGGTCTGCACAAGCTGGCCCTGCTTGTGTTAGTTACGGTGTGTTAGTTATCCAGGGCTGTGTGACAAAGAACCACAAACTAGGGGGCGTGGAAGAACAGGAGTTTGTCATCTTGCAGCTCTGGAGGCTGGGGGTCCGAGACCAGGGTGTCAGCTGTGCGGTCCCTTCTGAGGCTCTGCGGGAGACTGCTCCTGCCTCTCTCCCAGCTCCTGGTGGCTCCCGACATTCCAGGGCTGCAGCTGCAGCGACACATGGCGTCCTTCCTCTGTCTCCGTCTCTGTGTCTCTTCTTGGCTTTATAAGACACCACTTGGATGGGGTTGGGACCACCCTATTCTGGCATAAAGAAAAACAGCTGCCGTCAAGTCAGCTGTGACTCATGACAATCCCATGTCAGAGAAGACCTGGGCCCCGGGGTTTTTGATTGCTGATTTTTTGGAAGTAGATTGCCAGGCCTTTTTTCTGAGGCGCCTCTAAGTGGACTCAAACCTCCAACCTTTCTGTGGGTAGTTGAGCATTTAATCATTTGCCCCACCCAGGGACTATTCTGCAATAACCTTACATTAATTCAGCTGATAACGTCTTCAAAGACCCTATTTCCACACCAGGTCATGCTCACACTTACAGGGTAGGACTTCAACATGTCTGCTGTTGGCTAAGATGCAAATTCTGCAGAGGCGTAAGGAGATGGAAAAGCTGGCCAAGGACCCTGGGGATGGGCAGTGATAGAGGACCCAAGTTCAAGGGTTCAAGTCCCAGTTTGGCCATGCACAGGCCATGAGACCTGAGCCAGGGCCTCTGCCCTATGGACCCCTCCTAGTCCTGACCCCTGGGATGCTCCCTGGCCCTGGCATTTGAGGGCACCTCATGAGTCCTCAGCTTGACCATGAGCCCCACGTGACACACTTGCAGGCTTCTCAGAGCACCCAACAGGAGAGGGTGCAGCCAGACCAGAACACAGCACTATCTGCCAGACCCACAGAATAACAGGCCAAAGACATCTGAGTCCTCACCCCCAGAGCCTGTGTGTATGTGACCTTCCATGCGAAAGGGGCCCTGCAGGCGTGGTCAAGTGAGGGATTTTGAAATGGGAGAGATCCTGGGTTATCCAGATGGGCCCAATGTCATCGCAAGGGTCTTTATGAGAGAGGCAGGAGGATGAGAGAGAGAGAGAATATAAGGATGTTTTTTTTTACACTGCTGGCCTTGAAGGTGGAGGAGGGGGCCATGAGCCAAGGACTGTAGGTGGCCTCACCAAAAAAAAACCACTGCCATCGAGTGGGTTCCGACTCATAGTGACCCTACGGCACAGACTAGAACTGCCCCATAGAGTTTCCAAGGAGCACCTGGAGGATCTGAACTGCAGACCTTTAACAGCCGTAGCTCTTAACCACTACGCCACCAGGGTTTCCTCGTGGGCGGCCTCTAGAGCTGGAAAAGACAAGGAAATGGATTCTCCCTCTGGGGCCTCCAGAAGGAACCAGCCCTGCCCACACCTTGATTTCAGGTCAGTGGCACATGTGTGGCATTTCTGCCTCTCAAACTACATTGTTGTTGGTTGCCATTGAGTCGGCTCAGACTCGGGGCGACCTTGTGGGTAACAGGACAAAACATTGCCCCGTCCTGAGCCACCGTCGCAATCATTGGTATGTTTAAGCCCATTGTTGTGGCTACGGTGTCAGTCCGTCTCCCGGGGGGCTTCCCTCATTTTTGCTGACCCTCCATGATGTCTCTTTCTAGCAATTGTTCTGTCCTGATGACATGTCCAAAATAAGTCTCGCCATCTAAGGAGCGTTCTGGTTGTATTTATTCTAAGACTGATTCGTCCCTGCTGTCAGGTCAGTATTCTTCAGCAACATCACAGTTTGAACCCTTCAGTTCTCCTGTCTTCCTCTTATTATCGTCTAGCTTTCGCATGCATGCAAGGTGACTGAAAAGACCGTGGCTTGGGTCAGGGGCATCTTAGTCTTCAAAGTGACATCTTCGCTTTTCAGAACTTTAAAGTGGTCTTTTGCAGCAGATTTGCACAATGTATGTTGCTTGATTTCTTGACCCCTGCTTCCATGGATGTTGATTGTTGATCCAAGCAGAATGAAGTTGTTGGCAACTTCAATTTCTTCTCCCTCCCAGGCTATAGGATGATACAGCTGTATTGCTCCAAGCCTTTGCATGTGTGGTGACCTGTTACAGGTAGCCACACAAAAGGTGGTGTTAGGGATTGAAATGTGTCCCCTAAGGACATGTGTGGTAAATCCTAGCTCTATGCCTGTGGTTATAATTCCATTTGGGAATGGAGTGGCTTTATTATGCTAATGAGACAGGGTTAGTGTAGGGTGTACCTGGAGCCAGTCTCTTTTGAGATATAAAAGAGATTAAACAAGCAAGCGAGTGAGCAGAGATGGGGGAAGAGAGATGCCAAGGCATGTGGAGATCTCCCAGGAGCAGAAGTTCAAAAGAGAAGAGGACCTTCCTCCAGAGCCAGCAGAGAGAGAGCCTTCCCCTAGAACGAGCACCTTGAATTCAGACTTCTAGCCTCCTAAACTGAGGAAATAAATTTCTCTGTTAAAGCCGCCCACTTGTGGTATTTCTGTTATAGCAGCACTGGAGAACTAAGACAGGTGGTTCGTAATTGCATACGCTCACCTCTTCTTTTTGAGAAAGATCTGGAGGGTTCAGTGCCTGCATTGCGAATACTTGCTTGTTCTCACCTGAATTACCTCTCTCCCAACCTGCTATATTGCAGACACAGGTGCTGCTCCCCAATCTGGCAGCGCAAGGCCTGCTGAGGGACCCTTCTGGGCCAGATGGCAGCGTATCCGACAGGTAGGTCATCTACGCTGCATGTGAGTTAAATCATAGGGTGCAGGGCCCTGGACGCCTCCCTCGTCTCCAGTCCTCCGGTGTCCTAGGGACTATGGGTTAAGGATTGTCTGACCCGGGGCCCCCAGTAGGACGGCAGCCTAAAACCCCATTGCCGGTGAGCTGATTCTACCGCATAGCAATCCCACGGGACAGAGTAGAGCTGCCACAGAGGGTTTCCAGGGAGCGCCCGGTGGATTCAAACTGCGGCTGACCTTTTGGTTAGAACCATAGCTCTTAACCACTACACCACCAGGATTTCCAAGGACTCCAGCCTACCACCTTAACATTCCCGTGGGGTTGGGGAGGGGCTTGTCAAATGCGGATGACCTGGTCCAAGAGTCTGTATTTCTACCAGGGGCCTGAAGCCAAGGTCAGCCTGTAGGGGCTGTGTGGCTCAGTCAAGGGGATGGCCCATGGGAGAAAGGGAGACCCTTGAGAGACCCCCCTGGGGAGAGGCTCCCAGGAGGGGTGTGGTCAGACCAGCAGAAAGTATCCACTGAGTTTGGGGGTGCACAGGGAGGGAGGGGATCTCAGGAGCACCGTGCAGGGCCAGCTGCCCAGTGGAGGGGGCCTGTGAGTGGCTCCAAGAGTGGGATTTCCCGGGGCAGGGAGGATGGAGCAGGGGACAGAGTCCCTGGGCCAAGGGGGCAGGGCAAGCAGAGGTGGGCCCAGAGGAAGCTCTTTACTTGAGGCCCCACTCCCAACTCCTGGCCGTGGGGGGTTCAGGGACCCCAACATTGGCATCTGCCCCTCCCTTGTCCTCGCACTTCCCTGCGAGGGTCAGCGAGCCTGTGGTCCCAGTTCCAGGGAGGCCACTTGCATCCTCACCCTGGAGAGAGAGGGCCTGTTGAACAATTTGGGGGAGGGGTGGTAAATTGTATGTTAAAATGCAAAGCCTCTGCCAACAGGAGCCAAGAGCTGAAACCTCCTAGAGTCTCCTAGAACCCTGTGTGGGGAGCGCAGCCCATTCAGCTGGCCACTGGTCCTTCCACACAGGGGCGAGCCCTGGCTAGAAAGTTCTAAGGCAGGGGCTGGATGCTCTTCTAGAGGTTTGGGGGCTTGTCCTCCCCCCTGCTCCCCCCTTCACCTCTTCCCTTTCCCCTGTGTTCCCCCCTTCTCTTCCTTCCCCTCTCCCCTCCCCTAGACCTCCCCCTACTCTTCCCTCCTCCTTTTCTTCCCTCCCTTCCCCTCTGTCCTTTTCCCACCTGTCTTAGTCACCTGCTGCTGCCGTAACAGAAATACCACAAGTGGATGGCTTTAACAAAGAGAAATTTATTTTCTCACAGTCTAGCAGGTTACAAGCCCAAATTCAGGGCATCAGCTCCAGAGGAAGGCTTTCTCTGTTGGCTCTGGAAGAAGGTCTTTGTCCTCAATCTTCCCCTGGTCGAGGAACTTCTCAGGTGCAGGGACCCCAGGTCCAAAGGACGCGCTCTGCTCCCAGCACTGCTTTCTTGGTGGTATGAGGTCCCCAGCTGTCTGCTTGCTTCCCTTTTATCTCTTGAGAGATAAAAGATGGTGCAGGCCACACCCCAGGGAAACAACCTTTACCTTGGATCAGGGAGGTGACCTGAATGTTGGTGTGTTACAATCCCACCCTAATCCTCTTAACATAAAATTACAATCACAAAATGGAGGACAACCACACAATACTGGGAATTATGGCCTAACCATTGATACACATGTTTTTTGTGGGGAGACATAATTCAATCCATGACACCATCTCCCTCTCTTCCTGCCCCCTCCCCCTTCCCCACCTTCCTCCTCTGCCTCCTTTCTACCCTCTTCTCCTGTTCCCCTCTCCCCCTCCCCCTCCCTTTCTGCCCCCCTCCTTCCTTCTTCCCTCCCCTCCTCTCTCCTCCCTCTCCTCCCTCCCTATTCCTCTCTCTCCTCCTTGCTTCCCCCTCTTCGCTGCGTTTTGCAGGGGCTGGGGGCCAGGTCTGAGACCACCACTTCCTGGCAGTGGAAGTCTTGAGGTCAGGATCAGGAAGGCTCGTTTTCTCCACATTCCCAGCCCGGCATGGAGAGGAAAGGAGAGAGCTGAGGTGGCTGCTCCAGGAGCCTGTGTGCTGGCAAGGACACACAGGGAAGGTGCAGCCTCCGAGTGGTGAGGGGACACAGGTGCCTTGCCCTGTATCCTCGCATGGCCATCTCCTCCATGTGTCTCTGTGTCCTCTCCTGCTCTGGTGTGGACGCCCGTCACTGGATTAGGGCCACCCCTCCAGCGTGACCTCATCTTAACTCGCTAACTTCTGCAAAGACCCTATTCCCTAACGAGGCCGTGTTCACAGGTGCCAGGGTCAGGATCTCAGCACGTCTTTTGGGAAGACACAATTCAACCCACCAGACAGAGCCAGTGGGATTTGCTGGGGGGCTGATGTACTGGGTGAACGAGAGGCAGCTTTGACCTGGAGGGGAGGGGCTGGTGAAAGTGGGGGGCCCTTTTGAAGCTGAGAAAGAAAGGGGAGGAAGCAGTTTGGAGGGTGGGAGGGAATGGAGAATTCTGCAGTGATGGATTGGAGCTTGGAGAGGCCAGAGGTAGAAGTAACGGTGACCAGGGACCATCTACTGAACACCTGGTCTGTGCCAGCCTGTTCTGGGGTGTAGTGTGGCCCTCTTCTCCCATTGCTCTGCAGGATAGGTGTGCTCAGGACAGGTGACTCCAGGATGGGTGGGCTCAGCACAGGTGACTCCAGGATGGGTGGGCTCAGCACAGGTGACTCCAGGATAGGTGTGCTCAGGACAGGTGACTCCAGGATGGGTGGGCTTAGGAGAAGCAAGTTTAGGTCAGTGGGCTCAGGACAGGTGGATTTAGGACAGGTGAGCTCAGGACAAGTGGGTTTAGGTAAGAACAGGTGCGTTCAGGACAGGCAGACCCAGGACAGGCGAGTCCAAGGTGGGTGGGCTCAGGACAGGTGAGCTCAGGACAAGTGAGTTAGGTAAGAACAGGTGAGCTCAGGACAGGCAGGCTCAGGAGAGGTGAGTCCAGGATGGGTGGGTTCATGACAGGTGGGTTAGGATGGGTAGGCTCAGGGCAGGTAGATGCAAGATAGATGAGTCCAGGATGGATGTGTTCAGGGCAGGTATGTTCCGGACAGGTGGATTTAGGACAGGCAGGCTCAGGACAAACAAGTTTAGGTAAGGACAGGTGAGCTCAGGACAGACAGGTTCAGGACAGATGAGTCTAGGGTGGGTGGACTCAGGACAGGTGTGTTCAGGACAGGTGAGCTCAGCACAGGTGGGCTCAGGACAGTTGGCTCTAACTCATTTCACACTCTGGCAATGAGGGTCAGGGCAGACACACCACTTGTCTGGTTTATGGTGGGCAGTGACGGGTCAAAATATGGACCTAGTCTCTCGGCTCCAGGACCTGGGCCCCATGAGCCCCAGGCCCTGTGGCCTCCATGTTACCCGTGTGGATGGGGGACTCACAGGGAGGGCCAGGCAGACCACTGACCCCCATCTGCCCCTTGCAGACCTGACCTTGACAGTGCTGGCCGTGCAGAGGAGGAGCAGGCGGCCGGACCCCAAGCTGCAGCAGGCAGTGCGGGCAAGGCTCCGGCTGCTGGAGAACGATACCAGGGAGGTGGCACGTGTGCTCGGGGTGAGTGGGCACCACGGCTGGGGTCTCAGGGGGGCAGGCGCAAGGATGGAGATGGAGGGGGACGGAGCAGAGGAGTGGGCCGGGGTTGGACAGGAGGGCAGGATGGTAGGGTGTCTTGTCCCAGGATCCTCAGGCAGACCATGGGGACACAGGCCACTATTTTCCAAATTCTGTCCCTTGCAACTTTTGAGTCTCTTTTATGGGGAGTAAAAAGGTGTGGAGCCGATCTTTTTCATTTTCTTGTTTTGCTGGATCAGAGGGTTGTGGGAGGAGGGGGCTGGGCTGGCAGGTCTCCCATGGGTGGCAGAGTCCTGGGATCAGGGCCTGGCTGGGCAGTTATGATCTCACATTTTGGAGTCAGACTGGCTTGGCCTTGGCTGACACCCCTTACCGCTGTGGGTCCAGCATCCTCCCCCATATGCTGGGCATACTTAGAGTTACTGCTCCTCAGAGCCAACATGAGAGTGTGTGAACAGCCCCAGCCCAGGGCCCAGCACATAGTTGAAGCTCGACAAAGAGAGCGGCCAAGGTTTAGGATGCTGGCGGGAGTGTCCTGGGTTTGGATGGCAGCTGCTCCACTTACTGGTAGTCAGACACTGGATAAGAAACAGGGGTCTGTGTCTTCACCTGTTAAACGGGATGACAATAGCACTCCCACTTCATGAGTTGTGAGTGTTGCACTGTTAAAACACAAAACCAGTTGCAGTTGATCAACCCAGACTCGTGACAACCCCGCGTGTGCCAGAGCAGAACTGAGCTCCATGGGTTTTCAATGACTGGCTTTTTGGAAATAGATTGCCAGGCCTTTCTTCCACAGCACCTCCAGGCAGACTAGAACCTCCAACCTTTCAGTCAGCAGCCAAGCGCTGACACAGTGCCACCCAATGGCCTCCAATAGCTGTTGCTGTTTTTGATGTGACCATCACCACCAGGAGTGTCTGTGGAGAAGCAGCATTGCTGGAGCTGAAGCCACATTGCAGGAGGAGCTGGAAGGCAGGGGTGGGGTAGCTCGAGGCTGAGAATGCACTGTGAGCAGGGACTAGAATCATACTGGGAGAACCTGGCATCTCAGGGATGAAGAAATCAGGCAAAAGGGCAGGCGGGGAAGTGCAGAGGGCAGAGGGGCAACACGAGCTCTGGGAAGGAGCATGAGTTTGGCCACAGGCACTGGGGAGCCATGGCTGGCTTTCGAGCTGGGGAGGAGTAGACTTGGACCATAAAGGAATCTGCTGTGCACTTGCATCGCCTTCCGGGGTCACTCTGCAGGATGTTCCCAGCTGGGTGGCTCCTGACCTCCTGATGGCCAGTAGCCCCAAACCCCCGAGATGTTCCTGATTTCTATTTGTTTTCTTTAAGGAATTATCAGCCAGGCTGTTGTCCATCCACAGCGACCGAGGCCAGATTGCGGTGACGTTTAAGACCTTTGAAGAGATCTGGAAGTTCTCCACCTACCACGCTCTTGGTAAAGCATGGCCCTCCCAGGCTCGAGCCCCCCTCCCTGGTTATGGGGACACCCATGGGGACACTTGTTTCAAATCAGTGCTTTAGGATATAGGTTAGTCCCGAAACCCGCTGCCGTCCATCAAGTCGATTCTGACTCTAGCGACCCTATAATGGTAGGTTAGCCCACAAGGGACAAAAACAACACGTCCCTTGTTCTGAGGGAGGGATGGTGTGGCCGGTGGAATGCAATCATTCTTTGTAGCCAGAATGATCTAGGCTGAACTGAAAAACAATAGCCAAACCCATTGCTCTCAAGTCAAATCCAACTCGTAGCCACCCTACAGGACAGGGGAGAACTGCCCCATAGGTTTCCAAGGAGTGCCTGCTGGATTGGAATTGCTGACCTTTCGGTTAGCAGCTGAGCTCTTAACCACCATGCCACCAGGGTTTCTTTAAGCTGAACACGCACGTACCAATTCCTTCCACTGCCACCGCGCATGATTTTACTTAACCAAGCTTGGAGGGAAGCTGAGTTCCGATCACCCGAGTGGGGACCAGGGAACATATTATTTCAACCTTGTCCAAATTGCTCTCTTTCTAAAAATTCCCAGCCCCGTTGTTGTTGTTGTTAGTTGCTGCCAAGCCGATTCTGGCTCTACCTAGAGGCATTTACAGAACCTAACTGCATCTTCAGGAGTCGCTGGGTGGTGCAAATATTTAACGCACCCGGTTGCTAACTGAAAAGTTGAAGGTTCAAGTCCACCCAGAGGCACCTCGGAAGAAGGCCCTGATGATTTACTTCTGAAAGACCAGTCCCTGAAAACCCTGTGGAGCACAGCTCTGCTCTGAGACACGTGGGGTCGCCATGAGTCCGGATCGACTCAGTGGCAACTGGTTTTTAATTTCATCTCCCTGGGAATCTTGGTCCATCATCCTCGCTGGATGACTCAGGCCCTCGGACAACGAGAACAACAGACGCCATTTCTTGAGCACCTTGAGAAAGCCTGTGCTAACCTCTATCTTGAATGCTGTTCTCATCACAGAGGAGGACACTGAGGTTCCTAGTGGAAGTAACTGATCCCAGTCTAACCTTCCCATGGTATTGGTCAGAAGGTGGCAGGCTTTCCTGGCTCCCTTCTTCAACACTGCACACCACATGTCCTTCGAATGAATGACCTTTTCATCATTTCCCTTATCCTTATAAACAGAGAGCAAGTCAATACTTCCTGCTGGGTAGGCTGTGGTTGGGGGGCTCACTACCTGAAATGGGGTGAAAGGACATCGCAGCATCGCCAAGACAAGACCTGAAGGTGATGGAGATGAGGGATGACAGCTAGAGGCTCCTCTGGGTTTCTTATCTTCGTGTTCAACTCTCCACCTTACACGTGAGAATCAGACTGTCTCAGTCCCTGACAGCTGCTGTAACAGAAGTACCGCATGGGGGGAGCTTTAACCAACAGACATTTATTTTCTTGCAGTTTAGGAGGCTAGAAGTCTGAATTCAGGGCGCCAGCTCTAGGGGAAGGTCCTTGTCTCAGCTTCTCTACTGTTCTCCTGGTGTTCGCTAGAGATCCCCACGGGGCGTCTATTTTCCCCTCTTGTCCTTGCTTTCCTCTGTGCCTAATCTGCTCTTTTTATGTCTCAAACATGATTGGTTTAAAACACACCCTATACTATCCTTATTAACATAACAAAGAAAACCCTATTCCCAAATAGAATTACCAAACCCACTGCCCTCGAGTCCAGTGGATTCAGACTCCTAGTGATCCCATAGGACAGAGTAGAACTGCCCCATAAGGTTTCTTAGGCCATACATCTTTACAGAAGCAGACTGTCACATCTTTCTGCTGTGGAGCGGCTGGTGGGTTCGAACCACTGACCTTTCTGTTAACAGCAGAGCACTTCAATCACTTCGCCAGCAGGGCCCTTATTCCATAGGTATAGGGTTAGGATTTAGATCACACATTTTAGGGAGGCACAATTCAATCTGTAGCACAGAGGTACAGAGGTTGGGTGACTTGTTGGGCTCCAGCCAGTGGCTTGTAAAGCCAAGATTTCAACTGGGGCCATTTAGCTCCACTGACTCAGCTAAACCTCCTTGAAGCTGGACAGCCAGAGGAGGGTCTGGAGGGTTGTGGGCAGGGGCAGTGTGTCACCTGGGGTTGCCTGGGGCCTGGTCCATGCGTGGCCCGGCCAGCTCCGGGCTGTGAGGGGTGCGCAGCCCCTGGCCTCCGTCCAGAGCTCCTTGATAACTAGGCTGATTCCCCCAGGCTTCATACCTCACTGCCTGGAGAACCTGCTGGTGGACCAGACCTTCTGGCTGCAGGCGCCCGAGGATGAGGAGGAGACAGCCCTGGAGGTCTGCTTGGAGGAGGAGACCCTGAGGCTGATGCACGAGAGTCTGCTTATGCAGGAAGGTGAGCCTCAACAACCAGGTGAGGTGGGGGATGGGCAGGGCTGGGATGGGGACACGGGGTGCCGGAAGCTTCCAGGGCTCTGACCACCAATGGAGACGAGACAGACTCATGTGAGCTGAAGTGGGGGTGGGGCTCAGGCAGGGGTGGGGGGTCTTGGGGCGATGCTGACAGCAATATGTCCCAGGTACTCTCACATCCTTATAAAGACCCTTGTCAGCCCCCAAAGAAACGGGGATGCCAGCCTCATAACTGGACTCTGAGTCTGAGCTCTAAGGGTTGAAAACGGGCCCTTTCCTACCCTTACCACAGAGAAGAGGGGAACCGCGCCCAGCACAGTCGTGCTCATGGGGCAGTCAGCAGGAGGGACACCTGGGGTCCCATGTCTGGCCCTTCATAGCCCAGATGGGGAAGCTGAGGCCCGGGGAGAGCCTGAGGCTGAGCCGGGGCTGTGTCTGGGTCCTAGCCCCGGGTCCACGTTCCTTCGGCCCCCCTGGGGGCAGCTAGATTCTGTGGCTGTAGAGGGCAGTTGGTCCCTCAGTGCCAGGCACCTGACGTGACCACCTGGTACCTTTGAAGGGTCCTACTTTGTCCTGTGTCCTGACCTTGGCGTGAGAGCAGCAACTGGACCCTGGGGTGCAGGGCAGGGCCCCCAGGGAGAAGCAGCCTCAGAAGTGGACTCGCGGAGCCCCAGCCCCAGCACGTCCTCTGAGGAAGTGGCTGCAGTGGTCCTGGAACCTTTGACTCCATTTCATCAGTAGGTACCGACCTTCGTTTCTCACCTCCTGCTGTCCTGTAGTGCTGTGAGGCCTCCAGGTCCAGCCCAGCCCTCAGGCCAGGGAGCAGATAGAACTGTGCGTGGCCTCGATGGGTTGGTCTACTTCTCTTAGCTTCTGGCTTCCACCTCAGGACAAGGCAGTGATCTACATGGCAAACTGTCCTGGGGTGAGATAGCATGGAGCTCTTGCCTCCCATTCTGGCTCATTCCAAAAACTTCTTGAGGGAGTGACATGACCTGGGTGCCCATAGTCAGAAGGCATGCGGAAGTCTGTCCAACTAGGAACCAAAGGGTATGCTAGCACAGGAAAAGCTTAGGCTCCTGCCTACTTACTGAATGTGGACATAAACCTGGCTTGGAGCTTCCTGGCAGCCAAAGTGAAAAAAGCATGCTAGCACAGGTAAAATGTAAGCTCCTGCTCACTTACTGGATGTGGGGTGTAAATCTGGCTTGGACCTTCTTGGAAGCCAAAGAGAAAAGAGAAACTCCATCTGACCACTTAGCAGTGTCCTTGAGACATTGAGCTGTGGCTCGGCTTCTCTCACTAAGACCAGAGAGGCCTTTCTGCTGTAAGTCTCCCCACAACTCCCTGCATGGTATGGTCAGCAGGGTCCCCACAGAGGACACTGAGTGCCTCCCTGTGCCCTTCTTCAGCATAAGCTTTCCGGCATGTTACACCACGAAGGAGAGACAGTGGACTGTCTTGCCCACTTTCTTGCTTTCTAGCTGAAGGAACCAAGGCCTCGAGAGAGAAGCCATCTGCTGAGGCCACACAGCAAGGGGGCAGCAGGACCAGGTTTTGAATCTGGGCCTCCGGAGCCCCTGGCTGGAGCCCCTACTCCCCCATTGCTCTGAGCTGGTGGAGGTGGCCGAGGGGCAGATGCTTTGGGAGTTCTGCAGGGCTCAGGGATGGGGGGCCTGAAGGCTGCACCCATGGGCAGGTGCAAGGGATGAGGGAGAGGTGGCCCTTGCACGCTGGGGTCCTCTCTGGTCACTGGGGGGCTGCTGACTCTCCTCGTCTCGGCAGGGTTTCAATCTGCCCCAAATCTGAATTCCCAGCAGCAAAGACCCCCCTTTCCTCTCCAGGTGGGCTCTGAGGGTCCCCTGGGACTCCCTGGAGGACTCCATGGATGGATCTGTGGCGCCTGGCCTCGCGATAACAGGTAAGGGGCAGGAGGAGGGCTCAGGCAGACCCATTGGCCAGTCCAAACCACACAGCTTACCGCAACACCGGGCTGGGGGCCCTCGTCGGCCGGCCCCCAAAGGGCCTCGACTGTGCCTCCAGTCACAGCTCAGCAGGCTCTCGACTCTGCTTTCTTTCTGGTTCCACGTGAGCCTCCTGGGAGGCAGCAGCTGCGGCTGAGGCGGGGCCTCGCCCAGCAAGGTCTGCTGTTCGAGAAGAGGCTCTGGCAGGAGCCCCCGGTCCAGCGTGTCATACCATGCACCAAGCCAGCCCCTGTCTGACCTGCCTCTGTACCTGTTACCTGGACACAAGGCTTCATGTGGGGAGGGGAGGGGTTACAGACCAGCTTGTGTTTGCAGCTGTGCTGGGCCTGAGCCAACGTCACCTGTCTTCAGGCCTCAGTTTCTGTTCAGTGGGCGAAACAAACGCCACCACCTGGGGATCAGGTGGAAACCTGGTGGTCTAGTGGTTAAGTGCTATGGCTGCTGACCAAAAGGTCAGCAGTTCGAATCTACCAGGTGCTCTTTGGAAACACTATGGGGTAGTTCTACTTTGTCCTATAGGGTTGCTCTGAGTCGGAATCGACTCGACAGCAGTGGGTTTGGTTTTCTTTGGAGGCGGGACCAGGTGGGCACACATCCCCTCACATTGCTGTGGCAACACTTTTCTGCAAACCCTGTGTTAGGGTCCTGTGATGGCTGCAACAAGGCACCACACACTGGAGGCTTAAAACGACAGACAGACACTCTGTCACAACTCTGGGGGCAGAAGTCCAAAGTCAAAGTCAACGTGTCGGAGGGCGGCTTGCTTCGGAGGCTCTGAGGGAGGTGTCTCCCTGCCTCCCTCCCAGCTTCCAGGGGCTGCTGGAAGCCTGGGCTGGGGCCGCACCCCTCTGGCCTCTGCCTCGCCTTCCCTGTGTGTCTGCCTTTTTTTTTCTTGTAAGGAGCCTTGTCATTGGATTAGGGCACAGCTGTTAATCCAGGACGGCCTCATCCCCAGGGCCTGTACTTAGTCACATCTGCAAAGACACTCTTTCCAAATAGGGGCAACTTCTGAAGTTGCTGGTGGACATAAATTTGGGGGGCCCCTATTCACCCCACTGCACCCCGACAGATGAAAGGTATGCTGCCTGCATGAGTGACAGAGCCCAAGGTCACCGCAGGACCTTGTTCCCTGGCCTGAGGACATGTTGTACCCTCCCCCACCCCGTGCCGCCCCCCAGCACTGACCATTGGCTTCTTTCCCACAGCAGGGGGCCTGGCCTCGGCAGTGGGAGACTGCCAGGGCTCCAGGCCCGATGAGATGACCTTCCGAGAGGGTGACCCCATCCAGGTCCTCGGAGCACGGGTGCCCGGCCTACCCTGGTGCCTTGGCCGGCATGCAGCCTCGGGCCAGGTCGGCTTTGTGCGGACAGAGCTCATCAGCCTGGAGGGCCAGCCTGAGTGAGTCGGACCCTACTCATTGTCCCACCTGGGGGGCTTCTCCAAGGCCACACTCTGGACATCGGCCTGGGTCCCCCCCACCCACAGCCTCTGGATTTTTCCTCCCTGTCATCCGCTGACTCCCTTCACATCTGCCCCAGCTGTGGCCTCCCATGGCCTGCCACCCCCATCCCCTGCCTCTACCTGGACCCGGTGTCCTCCCCCAACTGCTGGCCGGATTCTTTCTGAATTACAAAGTTGTCCTCGTCCCTCCCAATCTGGCTTTCCTAGGCTGCTGTGACACAAACACCACAAGTGGGGACTTTAAAGAGCGGGAATTCATTTCTCGCAGGGCAGCAGGCTGGAAGTCTGAATCCTGGGCACCGGCTCTAGGGGGAGGCTCTCTCTGTGGGCCCTGGGGGAGATTCCTGTCTCAGCCTCTGCAGCCCAGTGGTCCCCTCGTCCCACTGTCTGTCTTCCCTATTTCTGCTGCTTCTGTGTCAGTCTGCTTTTTGTCTCTCAGAAGAAATCAGGTTTAAGACACACCCTACACTGATGTAGCTTTGTTAACATAAAACAAAGACCTTATTCCCAAACAGGATTACATCCACAGGTATAGGGTTTAGGATCCCAACACATATTTGGGAGAGACACAATGTAATCCATAACCAAACCAAAAACCAAACCCCGTTGTCTTTGAATAGATTTGGACTCTTGGTGACCATTTAGGACAGAGTAGAGCGGCCCCATAGGGTTCCTAGGCTATAAATCTTCAGATTGGCACATCTTTTTCCCTCAGAGCGGCTGGTGGGTTCAAACCACCAACCTTCAGTTAGCAGCTGAGTGTTTTAACCACTGCACCACCCCCCTTCATAAAGCCCTTAGAACTCTTTGGGCTGGACTTTGAGGTCCCCCAAGACCCAGCCCCCTCTGTGACCCCAATCTCAGAGACCACCACTCACCGTCAGCACACCCTGACCCCAGCTGTGAGGGGGCTGCTCTGCTCTGGTTGACACATGTGCCAGCTGCCTGGGGTGCCATCTCCACCCCCCCCTTCCACTTTGCTTTGGTGGGAGAGCTGTTCCTGACCATGCCTCCCCCAGTCCTGGAAATGGCCTGCCTGTCCCCCTACCCCAGTTGGGAAACTCCGAGGGGAAGGACTTTCTGGTCACCTGCGTGTCTCCAGTGCCTGGTCCAGGCAAAGTGGGACATTCTTGGAGAGTGTCCCCACACACACCTGGGCCTGCCTTGGGACAGAACTGTCCACCTGGCCTTGACTTGTCACTGTGGAGCCTCAAACAGGAGCCAGGGTTTGTGGGTGTGAGGAGACAGCCCTTCCTGGGCTGGGGCTCTGGTGGCCCTGTCCCCTCTGGCCCTAGCTCTCTGTTTCCTTCTGTGTCTGAGACTGGCTGGCACCTCCCAGACCAAACCTCAGAGGCTGTTTGGAACCTGCCACTCCAGCCCTTCTGTCCCCACTAATTCATACTGTGTGGTCTGGTATCTCTCGAACCCCTTTCTCCAGAAGCAGTCGATGCCGCTGGGCCTGGACACCAACAGCTGTAGCTAGGACAGCATTTCCCAAAGTGTGTTCCTTCCAACCACTCCACCAGCCTCCCATCTTGGTCAGATCCTTCTGGGGCATGCTCTGTCCCCCCCCGCCCTTGGTGATTCATAGGGAGTCCCACACAAGGAAGGCTCCCAGAAGGCTGAAACTTTTTTTGTTCCTGTTGAAGCATGTTTCCCACACTTAGCTGACCCTTAGAACCCTTTCTCATACAACCCTATTAGCTTTGTGCCTAGCTGGGGTTCCACGGACTGCTCTTTGGGGACCCTTGGTCTAGACTATTCCCAACATCTTCAAGGTGGATCACAACTTTTTGACAGGTGGATGGGGGTCTGTGTGACTTGAACGTCCTTGAAATGGCCAACATCAGAGCTGGAAAAGCCAGTGGGGATGAGCTAATCAATTCCCTCCCCTAAACCCAGAAAGATGACGGTGCCAGGTGCCATTGGTCCCGTTTATAGCTGAATACCCCTAAGTGCGTTCCTTAGTCACTCAACAAACCTTTGCTGAACTTGCCTATTCCAGCCCTGGGTTTTCATCTTTCTGTTTAGTGAACAACCTGGTGGCTCTTCTTTTTAATTTTATTTTGATATAGTTTCAAACTTACAAAAAAGCTACAAGAATAAGGAAGAATTCTCGTATATCCTTCACTCAGATTCCTCAAATGTTAACATTTTGTCACATTTGCTTTGTCCTTTTGTCTCTTACCCTTCTATTTATTTTAAGCCCTTTGAGAGTAAGTTGCAAACACAGAGCCTCTTAAACTCTCAAATAATACATATCCAAAAGAAAAAAAGAGTTCTTTTGCCTAGCCACGGGACAACAGTCGAAACCAGAAAGTTAACAGAGGCTATTACCTAATCTAGAGTACCTGAGTGGCACTCAGCTACTAACTGACAGGTTGGAGGTTCAAATCCTCCCAGAGACACCTTGGAAGAAAGGCCTGGCAACCTGATATCAAAAGGCCACAGTCTTGAAAACCCTGTGGAGCAGTTCTACTCCGCACACACGGGTCAGAGATCACTGGATGGCAACTGGCTTTTTTGGTTTGGTTTGTTTTTGTTTGATCTTACTCAGATTTTGACCGTAGTCCCCTCACTGTCCTTTACAGACAAAGAAAGTCCCAGCTCGCACATCACATCCTCTTGTTGTGTCCCTTTCGTTTCCTTTAATTCAGGACATTCCTCAGTCTTTCTCGGTCTTGGTCTTTCATGGTATTGACACTTACAAAGAATGCAGGGTTGTTATTTTGTAGAATGTCCTGTAAGCTACTCTTTAACCTCTCAAAATGGCTCACTCTAAGTTCCAAAGTGCATTTCACAGTTTCATATCACACTGTTAACTTAGTCCTATAAGCGAAAGTCACCTCCTGCCCTCTATTCCTTCCTGTTTTTCCTCTCCTTTCTTCTTTTCCTCCCCTGACTTTATCAAGCACTCTGAGGGCCGTGTGTTTGTGTTGGGCTGTGGGAAGCATCAGCAGAGCTCGTGTGAGGAACTATGAGGGCTCGGGGTATAGAAGGATCGGTTCCCCCTTCAATGGTCACAGCAGGCCTTACAGGGAGGGGGCATTTGAGGTGGGGCTTTGAAGGCTGTGTAGGAGTTCACCAACCCAGGAAACCATGACCTACTGTTTTTCTCCCAGCATCTCCTTCTCCTTGGCATATGCTCTGGTTGTACGAGGCAGCCCTTGAGGGCAGGATCGGTTTTTGTCTTTATTTTGTTGTCTTCACTGCTGGGCTCAGGGTGGATGGGTGGGAGGTATCTGCCAAATTGGGAAGATAGAAGTGGTTCTATGTGAAATCTCTGCTTTGGAAATAGGTTATTTCAAATGAAACACTTCATTTTCTCTAGGTCGGAAAATGTGATCTTTCTCAGTGAGGAAGAAAGGGCATTCTTCAGCAAAGAAGGGGGCTTTTCAGAGGACGACGCCAGGCAGTTACTGAGGAGGACATCTGAGCCAGACGTCTGCACTATGTACAGCTTGGGTAAGTGTGGGGGTGCTGGCCAAGGGGGCCTGGAACTGATGACAGCCTACAGCCATTGCTTTAGGGCCATTTTCTTGGGGCAGATTCCCAGAAAGACAATGACCGGACTGAAAGGAGTGAAGCTGAACTGTTTTCCAAAAGGATCAAACCCATCGTCATTCTGCTAACGGCTATGGGGGGTCCTGTCTCCTACCCGTCACCCCCTGGGCTGTTTTTGTGTTAGCTTTATTGTGGTGAAAATATACACAAAACACAGCCAATTCAACAATTTCTACACAGACAAGTCAGCGGCATTGATGAAATTCTTCAAGTCGTGATACCATTCTCCCCATCCTTTTCCAGAGCATTCCACCACTGTGAATGTGAACTCACTGCCCCTGAGCAAAAGCTCCCCTGTCCCTGTCTGTCTTAGTCACCTAGTGCTGCTGTAACAGAAATACCACAGTGGATGGTGTCTCAGTCACCTAGTGCTGTTATAACAGAAATACCACAGTGGATGGTGTCTCAGTCACCTAGTGCTGCTGTAACAGAAATACCACAGTGGATGGTGTCTCAGTCACCTAGTGCTGCTGTAACAGAAATACCACAGTGGATGGTGTCTCAGTCACCTAGTGCTGCTGTAACAGAAATACCACAGTGGATGGTGTCTTAGTCACCTAGTGCTGTTATAACAGAAATACCACAGTGGATGGTGTCTCAGTCACCTAGTGCTGCTGTAACAGAAATACCACAGTGGATGGTGTCTCAGTCACCTAGTGCTGGTAGAACAGAAATACCACAGTGGATGGTGTCTTAGTCACCTAATGCTGCTGTAACAGAAATACCACAAGTGGATGATGTCTTAGTCACGTAGTGCTGCTATAACAGAAATACCACAGTGGATGGTGTCTTAGTCACCTAGTGCTGTTATAACAGAAATACCACAGTGGATGGTGTCTCAGTCACCTAGTGCTGCTCTAACAGAAATACCACAGTGGACGGTGTCTCAGTCACCTAGTGCTGCTATAACAGAAATACCAGAGTGGATGGTGTCTCAGTCACCTAGTGCTGCTGTAACAGAAATACCACAGTGGATGGTGTCTCAGTCACCTAGTGCTGCTGTAACAGAAATACCACAGTGGATGGTGTCTTAGTCACCTAGTGCTGGTAGAACAGAAATACCGCAGTGGATGGTGTCTTAGTCACCTAATGCTGCTGTAACAGAAATACCACAAGTGGATGATGTCTTAGTCACGTAGTGCTGCTATAACAGAAATACCACAGTGGATGGTGTCTTAGTCACCTAGTGCTGCTATAACAGAAATACCAGAGTGGATGGTGTCTTAGTCACCTAGTGCTGTTATAACAGAAATACCACAGTGGATGGTGTCTCAGTCACCTAGTGCTGCTGTAACAGAAATACCACAGTGGATGGTGTCTCAGTCACCTAGTGCTGCTATAACAGAAATACCACAGTGGATGGTGTCTCAGTCACCTAGTGCTGCTGTAACAGAAATACCACAGTGGATGGTGTCTCAGTCACCTAGTGCTGTTATAACAGAAATACCACAGTGGATGGTGTCTCAGTCACCTAGTACTGCTGTAACACAAATACCACAGTGGATGGTGTCTCAGTCACCTAGTGCTGCTATAACAGAAATACCACAGTGGCTGGTGTCTCAGTCACCTAGTGCTTCTGTAACAGAAATACCACAGTGGATGGTGTCTCAGTCACCTAGTGCTGCTATAACAGAAATACCACAAGTGGATGGCTTTAATAAAGAGAAATTTATTTTCTCACAGTCCAGTAAGCTAGAAGTCCAAATTCAGGGCATCAGCTCCAGGGGAAGGCTTTCTCTTTCTGTCAGCTCTGAAGGAAGGTCCTTGTCATCAATCTTCTTCCCAACAAGGAGCCTCTCCGTGCAGGAATCCCGTGTCCAAAGGATGTGCTCTGCTCCCGGCACTGCTTTCTTGGTGGGATGAGGTCCCCCCATCTCTGCTTGCTTCCCTTTCCTTATATGTCTTGTAACATAAAGGATGGCGCAGGCCACACCCCAGGGGAAACTCCCTTTACGTTAGGTCAGATATGTGACCTTAGTAACGGTGTTACTGTCCCACCCTAATCCTCTTTAACCACAGGCAGAAGTTATGATTTATGGCATATAGGAAAATCACAAAACGGAGGACAACCACACACTACTGGGAGTCACGGCCTAACCAAGTTGATACATATTTTGGGGGGACACAATTCAATTCACGACACCCTCCCTTTTGTAACCGCTAATAATTTTTGGTGTCCATATTTTTTCTTATTTTATGTAAGTGGGATCACTTTCTCTCGTGACTGATGTGTTTCCCTCGGCATGATGTTCCCAAGGTCCGTCGTGCTGGCGTGCGTCAGGATCTCGTTTCTCGTTATGGCGGAGTAGTCTTCCATTGTGTGGCCGGACCGCATTCTGTATATCCGTTTGTCTGTTGATGGGCATTTAAGTTGTTTCCACCTCTGGGCTGTTGTGAACAGTGCTGTGATGAACACTGGTATACAGGTTGTGTTTGCGTTCCTGCTTCATTTCTTCTGGTTATACACCTAGGATTGGAGTTAGTGGGTCATATTGTAGTTCTCTGTTCGGCTTTTTAAGGAATGGCCACACTGTTTTCCACAGCAGCTGCACCCTTTCACATTCCCACCAGCAGTAGGTGAGGGGTCCACCCCTGGGTTTTTATCATGTTTGTCTAGTCATAAAAATGTCAACCATTTCTGGCTTCAGGCCACTTTTCTCAGCAGCCCTTTTCTTCCTTTTGGGGATGTTTTCCCTCCTTCCTCCGTGGACAAATAGTGAATCTGAGCCGAGGCACTTCGCGGTGCACAGACTGATGCCATCACCACCTTTGGGACACATGGGGGCGGCTGGCAATCAGGACGCAGACCCGGGAGTGAGGTTAGAGCTGAGGGAACACAGAGCAGCAGCCCTGAGTGCCCTGTTGCCCGAGGACCAGCGTCGGGGGGGCCTTTTCTTGACGACTCAAGGCCCCAGCAAAGACGCCCTGGCACCCCTGAAGCCCTGCTGGTGAGGAGGAGAGCGGGCGGGCCTGATTCTACCTTGACCAGCAGAGTGGCCCCGCTTGGGCCTGGCTCTCTGCTACACACCTGGGCAGGTGTGCTTTTCCCCGTCATGAGATCAGGAAACTGGGTGTGGCCTGGCTGCAGGTGGGGCCAGGCTGAACCCCAGGCTGACCTCCTAAAGCCAGAGCTGTGTCCGTTTTGTCTCAACACCGCTCTTCTCATGAGAGGGTTTCTCTGAAGGCTGCAAAGTGCAGATGAGGGAGCTGTATAGATGTCACAACAGCCGGCACTGAGGGGACTTGGCTGAGGCGGGTGCTTGGACACGGCAAGGGCTGTCGGTGCGCCGCCTGTAGCTGCAGCTCGTCTTCATCCTGATGTGCACACATGTGCACACACACATACATGGCACACACACATCTGCACATGTACACATGCGGCACACACGTACACACAGCACACACATGTACACATGTGGCACGCAATGTACACACAGCACACACGTACACATGTGGCACACACATGTACACACAGTGCACACACCCACGCATGTGCACACAGCACACACACGTATACACAGAGCACACAGCCACGCATGTACACACAGCACATACACACATGCATGTGCATACGCCACACACGTGAACATCTATGCACAGACATGTGTAATACACATGCACGCGCAGGACACATGTGTCACACACATGTACATGTGTAGCGCGCACCACCTATGTACACAAACAATGCATGTTCACCCCCACTGCACATGTAGTCCACATATGTACACACCACATCTACACATGCACGCACACACGTACATCTACATAGGGACATGCATTCACATGCACGTACACAGACATACACACCCACACAGTACACACACATACATGTAAGTATGTACACTCATTCACATACATGTACATGTGCATACATACACGTATACACACCCACACATATACACACATATACAAGCACACACACACACGTGTGCATTTGTTCTACTTGTTGACATGCATCCCAAGACCTTTTCTCCACCAATTTTAGATGGAAAACTTTTAGACCTGTAGCCCCTTTCCTCCTCCTAAATGGGCAGAGTAAATTTGATGGTAACACCTCAAGGCTTGAGCCAGGCTGGCTTCCTGGGACCTGTCTCTCAGGGAGCGGAGCTGGGGCCCCCTGTCCGGTTGGCTGCTATGTCGGGACTTCCCGACACCTGGTGCTGCGCTGCCCCTGTCACGGCTCACGTCTGCACAGCATTTGACAGGGTCCACAGGATTTTTCTCGTCTAAGCCAGCTGAGGAGCAGTTAGTATCAGCCCATTTTAAAGAGGTGGCAACTGAGGCCTGGAGAAGTTCCTGCTGTGGGGGTGAGGAGGGCAGGAGCACATGGTAAGCAGGCAGGGGTCGGGCCGAGGCCGCTGCCCCACTCCCTGGCAGAGGCGGATGGAGCCAAGCCACTGCCCTCTGAGGGGTGTGTGCCCCGTCCCCACAGGGCCTCTTGTGGGAGGAAGGTCCTGCATGGGGTGGGGCCAACCATTATGCTGTGTCCTGGCCTGGAGACCCCTGACGATGTGGTCCTGGCCAACTCGTCCACCACCCACTCCTCATCGTCCAGACCCAGAGGCACTGGCTGGGGAGCTGACTGCCCCTCTCTTTTCTCCCATTTCCAGACAGGCTCGAAGAAGCCGAGTTTGAGCAGCCGGAAGAACACAGTAGGTTCTGCCCACCTGATGGGGCCCCTCCTATCAAGGCCTCGGGTGGGCCCTGGGCAGGGACATACCTGCTCCGGGGGTGGCTGATGGGGAGGGGAGCCTGGCTCTGGCTGGGAGGTGGGATTAGAGGGCGTGAAGCCCCTCACCACTGCAGCAGTGGGGGCCTTGTGGACCCTCTTCCAACACATGTGCCAGCCCCCTGTGCCGTCCCCACTCAGGTGGGGTGTCCCCTCCACTGCCAAGCCCAGGCTTGACCGAGGGTTCCTTTGGCATGATCTACCAATCTTGTTTTACCAATCACCAGTGGGCCTGCTCCAGCTCATGGCAACCCCGTACGTGTCAGAGGGGAGCTGTGCTCCATCAGGTTTTCAATGGCTGTTGCTTTGGAAGTAGATCACCAGGCCCTTCTGTCAAGGCACCTCTGGGTGGACTTGAATCTCCCACCTTTCTGTCAGCAGCCAAGCATATTAACATGGTCTAGAGCACCTAGATGCCACCCCCTGCTCTGCCTCAGAGAAGAAGACCCTCACTCCACTCAAGAGGGGCGGTTCAGGGAGACCCTCTTCATTCCCCTCCCCTCCACACCTCTGCCTCGTCCCCCCAAACTTCGTTGGCACGGTCGGGGGGGGAGCTCCTGGGGGAGGCAAATGCCCCAAGGGTCCTTTGAAGTGCCCTGGACCAAGATAAGTCTGTAAGAACTGTCCATTTCCCCATGATGGAGCCAAGCAGAGGGACAAGGGCACCACTTTGCTCTGCTGTGGGTGGCTTCATCCGTTCTGTGTGGAGTCTTCCAAGCTCTTGCTAGTAAAGCACTGCTTGACTGTTGGGGCTCATGGGGGCCCCTGGCGCCGGGCTGCAGAGCTGGATAAGCCCATTGCCATTGTGTCTATTCCAACTCCTAGTAACCCTGTAGGATAGAGTAGAACTGCCCCATGGAGTTTCCAAGGCTATAATTTTTATGGAAGCAGGCTGCCACATCTTTCCCCTGAGGAGCAGCAGGTGGACTCAACTGCTGACCTTTGGCTTTGCAGCCGAGCACTTAGCCGCTGCACCACCAGGGCTCCCCTACAAAGTTCGGTTCTGCTAACAAAACCAGTCAGAGGCTATCGAAGCCCTGAATACAGACATGTCCCATTAGGAGGTTTTGGTTTATTTTTTTTTAATGTGGCAAATATATATGCAACAAAGTATTGGTCATTTCCTCCTTTTTTTAACTTGTACAATTCAGTGGCGTTAGTCACATTTGCCTCTCTGTTCAGCCATCACCATTATCCATTTCTGACTTTTCCCGTCACCTTTAACTGAAGCTCCGTGTCCCCTTCCCCCTTCCCCCCACCCGGTCTTAGAAACTACTACTAAACTTCGGTGTCTGTACACTTGCCTGTCATAGGTATTCCATGTAAGTGGGGTCGTATAGTATTTGTAGAAGGCTTTGATTCTTTCTAAGGTCCCTGGGTAGTGTAAATGGTTACGGCCTCGGCTGCTAACCAAAGGTTGGCAGTTCGAACACACCCGGAGGTGCCACGGAAGAAAAGCCTGGAGATTTACTTCTAAAAAATGAACCATCGAAAACCCTGTGGAGCACAGTTCTCTGACACACATGGGGTCACTATGAGTCAGGGTCGATTAAATGACAACTGGTTGATTCTTTTCAAAGGGAAATGAATTTCTGAGGGATCGTTCAGCCATGACACGTGAAGTCTCCCAAAACTGTTCTCAGAAGAGCAAAGAATAAGAGAAGGAGGGTCACTGGGTAGAAGGCTGGCCACACTTGTCTTAATTCTCCCGTGGTCACAATTATTGAGCGCTCATGTGTGTCAGCGCTGCCTGGTATTTTATGTAAATCTCAAAAGCTTGCAGCAGCCCGTTGGGGTGATGTAATAGCAAATGGCAGAAAGGGGATGCCCCTGCCCCATCGTACAGCTAGTCGACCATGAACCAGGGCTCGGACCCTGACTCTGATCCACATGGTGTTTTGCGACTTACAGAAACACCTCCGCCTCACCTGAACCTGGAGCCTAGTGAGATCCTAGAGAAGGTGAAGAACGCTCTCAAACGATGCAAGACTTGCCAGGCCTGCCCTGAGGAGCCAGCGTCCCGGAGTCTGTACCCAGTGGCTAGTGGGGTGAGCTTGTTGGATGCTGAGGAGGAATCTGGCTTCTGCCTGGATGCAGAAGCCAACTGGACGGATGACGCGGAGGCCCTGGGCTCCACGCTGCTGTCACTGAACGCCCCTGGCTACAAGGCCGGCTTTCGCAGCCTGTACGCCCTGTCCATGCCATGTCTGGGCAGTGTGCTCTGCAGCCTTGATGACGAGGAAGAGCTGGCTGGGCGCCTAGCACAGGCCCGGGGGACAGCCAAGAGGGCCGGCCTGCCCATGGCCCTGGCCAGGCTCTGCTTCCTGCTGGGTCAGCTCTGTGTCAGGAAGCTCAAGCTCTCCCAGGCCCGGGTGTACTTTGAGGAGGCCCTGGGCGTCCTAGGTGGCCGCTTCGGCGACCTCCCCCTGGTGGTGGCCGTGTATACCCGCCTGGCTGCCATCTACCTGAAGCAGAAGAACCGGGAGAAGTGTGCTATGACCTTGGACAAGGCATTGGCCCTCCTCCTGGGGACACCCAGCCACGTCTGCAGCACCGAGGCTGAGCTGCTCCGGCTGGCTCTGCGGTGGGCTGTGCGGGTCCGGAGTGTGGGGGCCGAGGCCCGGGCCTGCTTCCTGCTGGTGCAGCACCACACCCGCCTCAAGCAGCCCGAAGAGGCCCTGCCCTTCCTGGAGAGGCTGCTGCTCCTCCAGGGCCGCTTGGGGCCCCTGGACACCACCTGGCCCACTGATGGCTACCTGCTGCTAGCTGACATCTATGGCCGAAAGTGCCTGCCCCACCTGGCCCTGAGCTGTGTCCGCGTGGCCTCGCTGTGTGCCCTGGGTTCCCTGGCAAGTGCGCTGCGGAGCGTGGACCTGGTCCTGTGCCACGCCCCTCAGCTCCACGGCCTCAGGCAGGTGGCCCCCAGCCTCCCCGCCCAGCTCACCCCCTACCTCTGGCAGGCACTGACCTTCCCAGCTGCAGGGACAGAGCAGATACCTCGTGCGGCACTCTACGCCAGCCTGGCCCAAGTGCACAGCCACCATGGCCAGTATGGCCAAGCCATTGCCCTCATGATGCGTGCCGTGGATGCAGAGGCCACGGCCGGCTCCCGCCCCATCGTGGACCACCTGGTGGCCCTGGCCTGGCTGCATATCCTCCACAGGCAAAGCGAAGCGGCCCTGGACATCCTGGAATCCATTGGGGATGCAGCTGTGGCTAGCGAGGACCAGGAGGGCGTGGTCACCAACATGATGGCAGTGGCGCTGAGGAGGACGGGCAGGACCCGGCAGGCAGCCGAGGGCTACTATTGCGCCCTTCGTGTGGCCAGGCGGCGGGGCCGGCGGCACGACCAGGCCGTGGTGCTGGCCAACTTTGGGGCGCTGTGCCTGCATGCGGGTGCTAGGCGGCTGGCGGAACACTACCTGGTGGAGGCCACGAAGCTCTTCTCCCAGCTGCCCAGTGGGGAGTGTGGCTGTGACTTCACACAGGTGCTGCTGACGCTGGGCCACCTGTACGCCGGCAGGGCCTTGGCCCAGCAGAGCAGGTGCTGCTATGAGTGGGCCTTCCTGGTCGCCGTGGAGACAGGCCACTTTGAGAGTAAGTGCCATGCCTGTTCCGGTCCCGACTGCATCTGTGCCCCCACCTCCCCAAGTCAGCACGGACACCCTGTTTTCCAGAAAGAAAACAAATTCTCTTCCCGTCTCTGCCCTGAGCACACCTGGGGTCTGCGGTTCAGGCACCGGCGGTGGTTTTCCCACCATCGAGCTGCTGAGTAGTGGAAACGGGCAGGTGATTTGTTTTCAAGTAGACTGTATTTTTTAGAGCAGTTTTAAGTTTACAGAAAAGTTGTGCAGAAAATGCTGGGTCCTCATGTGTTGCTCTTCCCCTGCACCAAAGAAAGAAAGAAACAAACAATAACAACAACAACAACAAACAACAGTTGCCGTTGAGTTGATTCTGACTCATGGACACAGCTCTGCGCCACAGGGTGCTCAGTGGCCGAGTTTTTGGAGGTAGATCACCAGGTCTTCCTTTTGACGTGCTTCTGGGTGGATTTGAACCTCTAACCTTTTGGTTAACATCGAGTGCACTAATCACTTCCACCACCCGGGGACTCTCACATACTTCGGATACATTATCGGGAGGGGCTAGACCCTGGAAAAGGGCATCATGCTTGGTAAGGTAGAAAAAAAAAAAACCAAAACACCAAACCCATTGCCATCAAGGCGATTCCGACTCATAGCGACCCTAAAGGACAGAGTGGAGCTGCCCCATAGGGTTTCCAAGGAGTGCCTGTGGATTCGAACTGCTAACCTTTTGGTTAGCAGCCTTAGCACTGAACCACTATACCAGCAGGGTTTCCTGGTAAGGTAGAGGGGTCAGCAAAAAAGAGGCAGGCTCTCGACGAGATGGATTGACATAGTGGCTGCAACAATGGGCTTAAACATAGCGATGATGGTGAGGATGGCACAGGGCAGGGCAGTGTCCCGTTGTTCATAGGGTTGCTACGAGTTGGAACAGACTCAGTGGCACCAATTAACAATGACAACAGGGACTCTTTGTCCTTCGTATACCAAAAAACCCCAAACCTATTGCCATCAAGTCAATTCTAACTCATAGCGACTCTACAGGACAGAGTACAACTGCCCCATATGGTGTCCAAGGAGCAGCTGGTGGATTCGAACTGCCGGCGTTTTTGATTAGCAGCTGTAGCTCTCAACCACTGTGCCACCAGGACACCGCTCTTCCTATAGTTTCCTCTGTTATTAGCGCCTGGCATTCCTGTGATACATGTATTACCTTTGAAGAGCCGATGGTGACACAGTGTTAGCTAGGGTCCAGGGCTTACATCAGGGCTCTCTCGGAGCTGTGCAGTCCTGTGGGCGCTGACAAATGCATCGTGTCACATGTTCACCATGACAGCATCACACAGAATAGTTTCCCTGCCCTAAAAATGCCCTGTGCTCCCCCTGTCATTCCTCCCCCGCCCCCGGGACCCCTGACCTTTTCACTGTCCCTGTAGTTCTGCCTTTTCCGGGATGTCATAGAGCTGGACTCATGCAGTAGGCATCCTTTTCGGACTGGCTTTTCTCACTTGGCTCCGTGCATTTAAGGTTCCTCCCTGCCTTTTTGTGACGCGATAGCTTGTTTCTTGTTATTGCTGATGGACCTTGTTTGCTCACTGGTGTCTGTTTTCATTTGCCTTTGAGGGTGTTCTAATGCAGGTCACATGTAACCAGGGTGACTAGGCTGTCCAGTTCGTCTGGGAACCCCGGTTTTGGACCCCACAAGTCCTGTGGCCTGGCAAACCAGGAAGGTTGGTCACCTCAGAGGCGGTCCCCCAGGGCAGGGGCCCCTCCCGTGAGCAGCTTTGAAGTGGGACTTGAACCCACTGTCACCTTCTGGGTACCTCCCAGCAGGTCACCTGCCAGACACTGCACATCACAGAGGGGCCGAGGACTGGTGGTCTCCCAGGCCTTGGAACAAATGAACTTTATTTGAAAACGGTTTGTTGAGTGCATACCAGGCTAGGCTGTGAGTTGGCTCCACCCACAATCAAGGCCCCAAGGCCCTGCCACTGGGCTGGCAGTGAGCGTGGGAATCAGGTGACCAGGTCATAAAACCACAAAAGGGCGTTGTCTGGCGGGGTGACTTGTGATCATGGAAGCCTGCTTAGTCTGTGTAGGGCTTGAGAGGCTGGCCAGGAGGGGAGGCCCAGGCAGGAGCTGCCCAGAAGAGGCCAGGGGGTGTGAGCAGGGGAGTCAGGGAGGGTCAGAGTTTGGAGGGAGTAGGTGGGAGGAGCTGGGCAGGGCCATGGACTGGAATGTGGTTGGCCTTTTCCCCAGAGCACTGGGGGGAGCCACTGAAGGTTGTAGAGCCTCACTGAGGCTGTGTGGTAGATGGATTGCAGGCAGGCAAGCCAGCAGGCAGGAATCCAGCTATCCAGGAGGAGAGGCCACTTCGGCCAAGGGGATGGGGACAAGGCCAGGACTTGGAAAATCATCCCCTCTGCCCATAGCACCTTGTACCTCCTCCAAAGCAGTTCTCATCACATTGAAGCCCTCCTGCACCCCTCCCAGACCTCTTAAGGGCAGGGGCTGGGGCTGATTCAGTCCAGCTACATGTACGGGGCCCGGCACCCACTCGTGGTCCTTGAAGAAAACGACCATGAGAAGGGGCCCTGGAGTCTGTCTGCCTGAGGGTGGAAAAAGGGAAGGCCAAAATTCAGAGCCTTTTCCCAGCCCATGGGGCCTGGACAGAGGGCTAGTCCTGGGCTGGAACAGAGCCCTGGGACCTCGAGAGGTTCAAGTGCTGAAGCTGGCTGTCTCCGGTGGCTCAGGCAGGGCCTGGCTGGACCCCCATGGGTCCCTCAGAAACTTTCTCCTAAGATGACCCCCAGGTAGTGGGGATGCAGGCTTGGAAGATCCATGGAGGGAGGGGGGCCTTGGTGGTCAGGTTGCTTACACTTCCCGCCCCCATACGCACACTGAAGAGCCAGGTAGGCTAAGGCCTGGGGGCTTACCCAGGGCATTTTTTAGTCCATTTTGGTAGTTTCTGCCCGTCCGGGCATTTGGCCATTTCGTCTAGGTTCTCTGCTGCTGTACAGGGATTTGTGTTGCTGTCTGTAGCCACCGAGTCGATTCCAACTTGTGACGACACCACGTGTGCAAAGTAGAACTGCTCCATAGGGTGGTCTTGGCTGTAATCTTAATGGAGCAAATCACAGGCCATTCTTCTGAGACGCCATGAGGTGTGTTCCAACTGCCAACCTTTAGGTTAGTAAAGGAGTGCAAACCGTTCGCACCACCTAGGGACGTTCCATCACTCATAACATTCCCTTATAATCCTTTTTATTTCTGTAGGGTCAGTAGTTATGTCCCCTCTTTCATTCTTGGTTTCAATAATTTGAGTCTTCTCTCTTTTTTTTCTTGATTGGTCCGGTAAAGCTTTGTCAATTTTGTTGATCTTTTCAAAGAACAAGGTGTTGGTTTCATTGATTTTTCTCTATGGCTTTTCTATTCTCTTTTCATTTATTTCCATTCTAATCTTTATTATTTTCTTCCTTCTGCTCGTATTTAGTTTACTTTGCTCTTCTTCTTCTAGTTTCTTTGATTATAATACGTCTTGGTGACTTTCTTTGGGATCTACCTTGTGTGGGGTTTGATGAGCATCTTGGATAGATATCTTCTCATCTTTCACGATATCAGGGAAGTTTTCTGACAACAAATCTTTAACAAGTCTTTCTATATTTTCTGTTATCCTCCCTGGCCACACCCCGCCCCCATTCTGGCACTCCAATCACTTATAGGTTATTTCTCTTGATAGAGTCCCACATAATTCTTAGGGTTTCTTCTTTTTTTTTTTTTTAAATTATTTTATCTGATTTTTCCTCAAATATGTTGGTGTCAAGTGCTTTATCTTCAATCTCACTAATTCTGACTTCCATTGCCTCAATTCTGCTCCTGTGACTTTCTATTGCGTTGTCTAATTCTGAGATTTTATTGTGAATCTTCTGAATTTCTGTTTGCTCTCTCTTTGCAGATTCTTGCAGCCTATTAAATTTGTCATTATGCTATTCTCCAGTCTTCTTAAGTTCCTCTAATGCTACGTCTGTGCTTCCTTGGCTGGTTCTGTTTTGCCTGGTCTCCTTCCTGATCTCTTGAAGAGTTCTGTATATTAATCTTTAGTATTCTACCTCTGGCAATTCCAGGAAGTTCTCTTCATCTGGAAGATTTCTTGATTCTTTGTTTTGGGAGCCTCTGAAACCATCATGATCTGCCTCTTTATGTGAATTGATATTGACTGTTGTCTCCCTGCCATCAATAAGTTATTGTATTTATTTATTTTGTGTTTTCTTACTGTGTCCTGTTGTTGTTGGGTGTCATCAAGTTGATTCCAACTCATAGTGACCCTGTGTACAACAGAACAAAACACTGCCCAGTCCTGTACCATGCTCACAAACATTGTTGTGCTTGAGCCCATTGTTTCAGTCACTGTGTCAATCCACCTCGTTGAGGGTCTTCCTCTTTTCTGCTGACTCTGTACTTTACTAAGCATGGTGTCCTTCTCCAGGGACTGATCCCTCCTGACAACATCTCCGAAGTATGTAAGATGTAGTCTTGCCATCCTTGCTTCTAAGGAGCATTCTGGTTGTACTTCTTCCAAGACAGATTTGTTCATTCTTTTGGCAGTCCACGGTATATTCAATATTCTTCGCCAACACCACAATTCAAAGGCGTCAACCCTTCTTTGGTCTTCCTTAGTCATTGTCCAGCTTTCACATGCATATGATGCGATTGAAAATACCATGGCTTGGGTCAGGTGCACCTTAGTCTTCAGGGTGACATCTTTGCTCTTCAACACTTTAAAGACGTCCTTTGCAGCAGATTTGCCCAATGCAATGCGTCTTTTGATTTCTTGACTGCTGCTTCCATGGCTGTTGATTGTGGATCCAAGTAAAATGAAATCCTTGACAACTTCAATCTTTACTCCGTTTATCATAATGTTGCTTATTGGTCCAGTTGTGAGGATTTTTATTTTCTTTATGCTGAGGTGTAATCCATACTGAAGGCTGTGGTCTCTGATCTTCATTAGTAAGTGCTTCAGGTCCTCTTCACTTTCAGCAAGCAAGGTTGTGTCATCTGCATAACACAGGCTGTTAATGAGTCTTCCTCCAATCCTGATGCCCTGTTCTTCATATGGTCCAGCTTCTCGGATTATTTGCTCAGCATACAGATTGAATAGGTATGGTGAAAGAATACAACCCTGACACACACAACTTTCTTGATTTCAAACCACTCGGTATCCCCTTGTTCTGTCCAAACAGCTCCCTCTTGATCTATGTACAGGTTCCTCATGAGCACAATTAAGTATTCTGGAATCTCCATTCTTCCCAGTGTTATCCACAATTTTTTATGATCCACACAGTCAAATGCCTTTGCATAGTCAATAAAGCACAGGTAAACATCCTTCTGGTATTCTCTGCTTTCAGCCAGGATCCATTTGACATCAGCAATAAAATCCTGGTTCCATGTCCTCTTCTGAATCTGGACTGAATTTCTGGCAGTTCCCTCTCGATATACTGCTCCAGCTACTTTTGAATGATCTTCAGCAAAATTTTGCTTGCGTGTGATATTAATGATATTGTTTGATAATTTCTGCATTCAGTTGGATCACCTTTCTTGGGAATAGGCATAAATATGGATCTCTTCCAGTCAGTTGGCCAGGGAGCTGTCTTCCAAATTTTTTGGCATATACGAGTGAGCACCTCCAGCGTTGCATCTGTTTGTTGAAACATCTCAATTGATATTCCATCAATTCCTGGAGCCTCATTTTTCACCAATGCCTTCAGAGCAGCTTGGACTTCTTCCTTCAGTACCATCAATTCCTGATCATATTCTATCTGCTGAAATGGTTGAACATTGATGAATTCTTTTTGGTGTAGTGACTCTGTGTATGCTGCCTGTGTCATTTTTTCCCCATAGAATCCTTCACTATTGCAACTCAAGCCTTGAATTTTTTCTTTAGTTCTTTCAGCTTGAGAAACGCCGAGCGTGTTCTTCCCTTTTGGTTTTCTAACTCCAGCTCTATGTCATTGTAATACTTCACTTTGTCTTCTCAAACCTCCCTTTGAAATCTTCTGTTCAGTTCTTTTACTTCATTTCTTCCTTTTCCTTTAGCTGCTTGATGTTCAAGAGCAAGTTTCAGAGTCTCTTCTGACATCCATCTTGGTCTTTTCTTTCTTTCCTGTCTTTTTAATGACCTCTTGCTTTCTTCATATATGATGTCCTTGATGTCATTCCACAGTTCGTCTGGTCTTTGGTCATTAGTGTTCAACAAGTCAAATCTATTCTTGAGTTGGTCTCTAAATTCAGGTAGGATATACTCAAGGTCATACTTTGGCTCTTGTGGACTTATTCCAATTTTCTTTGGTTTCAACTTTAACTTGCGTATAAGTAATTGATGGTCTGTTCCACAATCGTCCCCAGCCTTGTTCTGACTGATGGTATTGAGCTTTTCCATCATCTCTTTCCACAGATGTAGTTGATTTGATTCCTGTGTGCTCCATCTGGTAAGGCCCATGTGTATACTCACTGTTTATGTTGGGGGGAAAAAAACGTATTTGCAGTGCAGAAGTTGTTGGTCTTACAAAATTTTATCATGTGATCTCAGGCATCGTTTCTATCACCAAGGCCATATTTTCCAACTACCAATTCTTCTTCATTGTTTCCAACTTTCACATTCCAGTCACCAGTAATTATCAATGCATACTGATTGCATGTTCGATCGATTTCAGGTTGCAGAAGCTGGTAAAAATCATCAATTTCTTCATTTTTGGCCTTAGTGGTGGGTGCATAAATTTGAATAATAGTCGTATTAACTGGTGTTCCTCATAGGTGTATGGATATTATTCTATCACTGACAGTGTTGTACTTCAGTATAGATATTAAAATGTTCTTTTTGACAATGAATGCAACACCATTCCTTTTCAAGTTGTCATTCCCAGCGTAGTAGACCATACAATTGTCTGATTCAAAATGGCCAATACCAGTCCCTTTCAGCTCATCAATGCCTAGAATATAGACATTTATGTGGTCAATTTCATTTTGACAATTTCCAATTTTCCTAGATAGGTAACCCTGGTGGTGGAGTGGTTAAGAGCTATGGTTGTTAACCAAAAGGTCAGCATTTCGAACCTACCAGGCACTCCTTGGAAACCTCATGGGGGCAGTTCTACTCTGTCCTTTAGGGTCACTATGAACAGAGGATTTCAAAGGGTGTCTCAAGAAGACAAAGAAAAGTATTATAATGACATGTGCAAAGAGCTGGAGATGGAAAACCAAAAGGGAAGAAAACGCTCGGCGTTTCTCAAGCTGAAAGAACTGAAGAAAAAATTCAAGCCTTGAGTTGTAATACTGAAGGATTCTGTGGGGAAAATATTAAACGACACAGGAAGCATCGAAAGAAGATGGAAGGAATACACAGAGTCATTATACCAAAAAGAATTAGTTGATCGATGTTCAACCATTTCAAGAGGTGGCACATGATCAGGAACCGATGGTACTGAAGGAAGAAGTCCAAGCTGCTCTGAAGGCATTGGTGAAAAACAAGGCTCCAGGAATTGATGGAATATCAATTGAGATGTTTCAACAAACAGATGCAACACTGGAGGTGCTCACTCATCTATGCCAAGAAGTATGGAAGACAGCTTCCTGGCCAACTGACTGGAAGAGATCCATATTTATGCCTATTCCCAAGAAAGGTGATCCAACTGAATGTGGAAATTATAGAACAATATCATTAATATCACACGCAAGCAAAATTTTGCTGAAGATCATTCAAAAACGGCTGCAGCAGTATATCGACAGGGAACTGCCAGAAATTCAGGCCGGTTTCAGAAGAGGATGTGGAACCAGGGATATCATTGCTGATGTCAGATGGATCCTGGCTGAAAGCAGAGAATACCAGAAGGAGGTTTACCTGTGTTTTATTGACTATGCAAAGGCATTCGACTGTGTGGATCATAACAAATTATGGATAACGTTGCAAAGAATGGGAATTCCAGAACACTTAATGGTGCTCGTGAAGAACCTTTACATAGATCAAGAGGCAGTTGTTCGGACAGAACAAGGGGACACTGACTGGTTTAAAGTCAGGAAAGGTGTGTGTCAGGGCTGTATTCTTTCACCATACCTATTCAGTCTGTTTACTGGGAAAGTAATCTGAGAAGCTGGACTATATGAAGAAGAACGGGGCATCAGGATTGGAGGAAGACTCATTAACAGCCTGCGTTATGCAGATAACACAACCTTGCATCCTGAAAGTGAAGAGGACCTGAAGCACTTACTAATGAAGATCAGAGACCACAGCCTTCAGTATGGATTGCACCTCAACATAAAGAAAACAAAAATCCTCACAACTGGACCAATAAGCAACATCATGGTAAACGGAGAAAAGGTTGAAGTTGTCAAGGATTTCATTTTACTTGGATCCACAATCAACAGCCATGGAAGCAGCAGTCAAGAAATCAAAAGACACATTGCATTGGACAAATCTGGTGCAAAGGACCTCTTTAAAGTGTTGAAGAGCAAAGATGTCACCTTGAAGACTAAGGTGCACCTGACCCAAGCCATGGTATTTTCAATCGCATCATATGCATGTGAAAGCTGGACAATGACTAAGGAAGACCAAAGAAGGGTTGACGCCTTTGAATTGTGGTGTTGGTGAAGAATATTGAATATACCAAGGACTGCCAGAAGAATGAACAAATCTGTCTTGGAAGAAGTGTGGCCAGAATGCTCCTTAGAAGCAAGGATGGCAAGACTACGTCTTACTTACTTCGGAGATGTTGTCAGGAGGGATCAGTCCCTGGAGAAGGACATCATGCCCGACAGAGTACAGGGTCAGCAGAAAAGGGGAAGACCCTCAACGAGGTGGATTGACACAGTGGCTGCAACAATGGGCTCAAGCATAACAACGATTGTAAGGATGGCTCAGGACCAGGCAGTGTTTCGTTCTGTTGTGCACAGGGTCGCTATGAGTCGGAACTGACTCGACGGCACCTAACAACAACAACATGAGTCAGAAGTGACTCAACAGCAGCGGGCTTGGTTTTTTCCTGTACCCTAGCTTCTCGTTTGGTTTTGTTTTGACATGCCCAAATAGGCTGCTCGAGTGAGCTAGTTTGATTATTGGTGCCTTTGAAGCTCTAACGTTCTGTCACCAGGTGGTTAGAGCTGAGACTAGGTATATGAGCCCAGGAGTCCACTTACTTTTCTCATATGGATTCAGCTCAGGTGTCTAGGTAGTCGGCCACCAGGTGTGTGGTACAGGCTCTCGCCTACAGTGTTTGATGAGCAGGGGTGATTGGCGTAGGCACAGGTATCTGGCTGCAGTAGGGGGCCATGCACTGACCAAGGCAGGGGACTGACAACCATGTGTCCCTGTTTCCTAGAGCACCTAGGTGGGTGGGTTTTGCAGCTAGGCTACGGGCACCCAATGCTGTTGGCTGTAAGAACTGGAGGCACCACTTATCCTTGGATCCCATTCGAGGGAGGCTAAGTGGCATGGGCGAAGTCACCAGTCCTCAGGCCCCTGATGTGGGTCGGCGAGGACTCTGCTTAATAGGCAGAGCAGTGTCCAACATCAGGAACCTGCCTCTCCACCGTATAGCTGAAACAGTCAAAGGTAGACTTCAGGTATATACGGTGTTGTACTATGTTAATGAGGGCCTATGCTGTTGAAATGGGCCCACACAGGTCTGCGCAGGGATGAAAGGCATCCGAAGTCCATAGACTGCTTATGCCTCTGCCTCGGCAAAGGAGCTGTTTTACCCTGAGCTCCCAGCTTAGGGGACCGGCGGATTATTTTTCCACCTATTTGTTCCTTCTCCAGGGCCAGGAGGATGGCTCAGGGTGCACCACAGGTCTTACTTCCAGTCTAGGGAAAGCAATTATCACTGAATCTGGCTCGGGACCTGGTGCAGAGCAGGGAAAAAAAAAAAAAATTTTTTTTTTGAGACAATATTTTCTGAAGGGATGTTTTTTGGTCCACGAGGTAGATTAGATGCAAGTATGTATTTTATGTCGAGAGTGCTGCTCTTTACTGACCCCAGAGATGTGAGTGAATTTGCCACTTGGTCTCTCTCAATGTGGAAAACGCATTCCAAATGCCACTGCTTGTCTCACCGTGCTTGTGTCACACCAGTGGATCTGGCCTGTGGAATGCCAGTTCCCTCCAGGTCAGGTCCAGCAACTTCTAAACCATCTCTCCCTCCTCCTGCCACTCAGTCCAATTCCTCAGTTTTGCCTTTGATGTTCAGGGCTCCTAGATTGTCATATATAATCGATTCACTTGTTTTTTTGGGTCTTTGTTGTAAGAGGGACCAACGGAAACATCTGACTACTCTGCCATCTTGGCCCACCTCCTTTTTCTAGTTTCTTTAAGTGGAAGGTTAGTTACTGATTTGAGATCTTTCTTTCTTAATGTAAGTGCTTATGGCTATAAGTTTCCCTCTAAGCACTGCTTTAGCTGCACCTTAGCTAACATTGGTCGTGTCGTGTTTTTATTTTCATTCATCTCAAAGTTTTCTCCAATGCCCCTGTGATTTCTTCTTTGATCCATTGGTTATTTAGGAATACGTAGCTTAATTTTCACATATTTTTTATTTTCCCATTCCTTTCTGTTATTGATTTCTAATTTCAATCCATTGTGGTCAGAAAACATGCTTTGTCTGACTTCATTCCTTTTAAATGTATCGATGTTTATTTTAGAGCCTATCACACGGTCTATCCTGGAGAATGTTCCGTGTGCACTTGGGAAGAACATGTGTTTTGCTGTTGTTGGCAGGTGTTCTATAGATTTCTATTAGGTTGTGTTGGCTTATGTTGTTACGTGCCATCAAGCCAGTTCCAACTCATAGTGACCCCATGTACAATAGAATGAAACACTGCCTAGTCCTGCACCATCCTTACAGTTGTTGCTGTGTTTGAACCCATTGATGCAGCCACTGTGTCAATCCATCTCATTGAGGATCTTCCTCTTTTCACTGACTTTGTACTTTACCAAGAACAATGTCTTTCTCCAGGGACTGATTCCTCCCGATAATATGTTCAAAGTAAGTGAACAAAGTCTTACTAACCTTGCTTCCAAGGAGCATTCTGGCTATACTTCTTCCAAGACAGTCTTGTTTGCTCTTCTGGCAGTCCATGTTATACTCAATATTCTTCGCCAACACCATAATCCAAAAGCATCAGTTCTTCTCCAGTCTTCATTATTCATTGTCCAGCTTTCACATGCATATGAGGTGATTGAAAATACCATGGCTTGGATCAGGCTTACCTTAGTCCTCAAAGTGACATCTTTGCACATATGTTAGTGGGACACAATTCCACCCGTAACAGGGGTGTCGATGTTCCCTGCTGGTCATCTCTGTGGGAAGGTCAGACCCTGTCTAGCTGGTAGGAGTGTTGTGAAGCAGACCAGGAGGCCTGGAGGGATGGCTGATGCCGCTTCTTGAGCTCATCAGTGTGTGACCTGAATGGCTCACTTGGTATCTCTGGGCTCCATTTCTCTACCTGCCATGACCCCAGCTCTCGGAGGAGTGGGAGATGCAGGCATACAGCAGGTGCACAATTAAAGTCTTTGAACCCTGCAATCATCCCTTGGGGTAACTTCTTCCCTCTGCCCCCCACCCCACCCAGGCCAGCTGCGTGCTGTCCAGCGGCTGTGTCACTTCTACAGCTCTGTGCTGCCCAACGAGGCTCAGTGCGTCATCTACCATGAGTTCCAGCTCTCGCTGGCCTGCAGGAAGGCTGACAAGGCACTGGAGGGGCAGCTCTTGGACACCATCAGCCAGCTGTACCTGTCGCTGGGCACCGAGCGGTGAGGGCTAGCTCCTCGGCAGCCAGGGCGGGGCAGGGCAGGGTGGGTGGCACAGGTGGGCCCTCTTCTCGGGGACATTCTGGCCCATGGCATCCAGCATGCCCTGGGCTGGCAGGCCTGGGGTCCCCCAGAGGGTAGCATGTCCTTCAGGCCAGCTGTGAATTTCTAGGCTGTCCATCTGGCCATGTAGCCTTTGAGAGCTGACCTCTGCCCACCCCGAGTCGTCACCCTCTGGCCCAGCTCCATTCCTAGGGCTATGTTCCCACACCTGTGCCTCCACCGTGGAGACAAAGGCCAGTGGACCACAGGAGACCGAGCCAGCTGCTTTGCCTGCCTCCCTGGGTGTGGTCTGAGGTCCCATGATGCATGTGTGGCCCACCCGGGACCTGCTGACCCAGTGGGTGATGGTGGCAAGCTGCACTGACTGATCTTTCAGCCTGCCGTGGGCAGTAATGAAGGGCAGGGAGGGGCCAGGTTTCCATGAGGGCCAGGAGATAGCTCCAGTCTTGTCTGCCCCCCACCCAGCCTGTTTTACAGCAGGAACAATGAATCTGCAGTAGAGGAGGAATTCTCAAAGTAGTCCCCGGTCAGCAGCCACATCTCCTGGGAGCCTGAGAAATGCATGCTCTCAGGACCACCCCAGAGCTGCCAAATCAGAACCTGTGGAGGGTGGCAGCCATGTGTGGCTTCAGAGCCCCTGGTGATTCTACATGCTCAGGTTTGAGAGCCCCTGGCTGAGTTCTCTCTGAGCATCTGGCCTGCTGGTGTTTCCTTTGCCTCCAGGGACTGAGGGTGCTTGTGTTTGGGAGGCAGGGACAGACAGACAGTAAGGGCCTCCGGGTCAGTGGCTGAACATGGCCCATGACTCCCTGCATCCTGGAAAGGGCAGGACGCTGCCCAAATGGAGGACCTGCTCCCAACACATCCGGTACATCGTCCATACCTGCTGTGGAAAGGCCCGGACTGGTCCCCGTGGATGAGCCCGAGCCCTCTCGTTCTGACTGTCTGCCCCTGGTTGCAGGGCCTACAAGTCCGCCTTAGACTACACCAAGCGGAGCCTGGGCATCTTCATTGACCTCCAGGAGAAGGAGAAGGAGGCTCATGCCTGGCTGCAGGCCGGCAAGATCTACTACATACTGCAGCAGCACGAGCTGGTGGACCTGTATATCCAGGTGCGGAGATAGGGGGAAGGGACAGGTGTGTGCCAGAGGCGGGGGGAGTAGGGCAGATGGTACTGGTGTGGGCGAGGGCAAGTGTGTGCACTCACTCATTCACTTGTTCCCTCATTCACTTATTCACTCACTCATTTATTCACTCACCCATCCATTCACTCATTCACTCACTCATCTATTCATTCATGCACTCACTGTTTTACTAATTCACTAGCTCACTCATTTATTCACTCATTCACTCACTCAGTCGTTCAGTCATTCATTCACTCATTCAAAACTCACCTGTTGAGCACCTGCTGTGTGCAAGGGCCGGTGGTTTTGCCCTCCCTCTCCCTGGTTTCCTTGCAGTCTCCTCCCTGCCCCTGTGCCCACCAGTGTCCAGCATCCTCAACAAGATGTGAGCCTCAGTTTCCCCACCCATAACAGGGGTTACGAAGTGTACCTTGCTGCACTGGTAGAAGACCAACAGCAACATAGGAAACACCTAGCACAGCATCCAGGGTTTCTCGAGCCCTTGGTGGTTGCTGTGAAAATTCAGATGAAAGTGCTGATGAAGGGCTTCCCAGACGAGGCTGTGGAGAGCAGAATTCTAAGATGGCCTCAACACCCCCGCCCCTTGTTTGGTTGGGCCTGTGAATACAATTCGGTTATGATATATGGCAAAGGAGAAAAGGTCTTGCAGAGGTAGTAAGGTTCCTAATCAGCCGACTTTGACTCATTCAAAGGAGAATTTTTTCTTGGGTGGGCCTGACCTAATCAGGTGAGCCCTATTAAAAAAGGGTTCAGCCCTCCCTGAAGGAGAGCCTGGAGGCTGCAGAGACGCTCCCTGGCTGTGAGGCAGTGAACGCCCACGTCAGGAGTGGTCCGGGGCAGGGGGGGAGCCCTGAGGCAAGGACGGGGCCACCGCTAGGAGCTGAGAGTGACCCTGGCAGCAGCTTCAACGACACGGGGACCTACAGCCACAGGGAACTGAATCCTGCCACCAACCAGTGAGCTTCCTGGGGGCAGAGGTGAGGGCTGTCCCAGTGCCCAGTGCTTGTGCTGGTACACAGCAAGTGCTCAATACATGTGCGAGCAGAAACCAAACCCATTGCCGTTGAGTCAATACCGACTTACAGCAACCCTATAGGACAGAGTAGTTTCCAAAGAGCAGCTGATGGATTTGAACTGCCCACCTCTTGGTTAACAGTCAAGCTCTTAACCACTGCTCCACCAGTGGCGTGAGTGTGTGTGTATGTGTATATATATCACAAGTAGGTAGCTTTAGCAAACATAATTTATTGTCTCAGTTTAGGAGGCTAAAAGTCTGAATTCAGGGCACTGGCTCTGAGGGAAAATGTTCTCTCTCGGCTCTGGGGAAAGGCCCTCGTCTCTCCTGCTTCTATTCCATGGCTCCTTGTCGATATTCACGTGGCTTGGCATCTCTCTTTCCCCATCTCTGCTTCTCTCTCTTACTTGTTTAATCTCTTCTATATCTCAGAAGAGATTGACTTAAGACACTATCTATACTAAGTCTGCCTTATTAACATAACAAAGACAACCCTTTCCCAAATGGGATTATAACCACAGGCATAGGGGTTAGGATTTACAACATATACTTTTTTTGTGGGGGGGGAGGGGGCACAATATATATGTATGTATGTGTATTTATATATTTATGTATGTATGTGGGTATGTGGGAGACCCTGGTGGCATAGTGGTTAAGCGCTATGGCTGCTAACCAAAAAGTTGGCAGTTCGAATCTACCCCGCACTCCTTGGAAACTCTATGGGGTGGTTCTACTCTGTCCTATAGGTTCGCTATGAGTTGGAGTCAACTTGATGGAAAAGAGGTTTTTTTTTTTTTTTTATGGATCTTTTTTTAATGTGTATTTAGAGAGAGATTTATTTTAAGAAATTGGCTCACAAGATCAGGGGGCTGGCAAGTCCAAAACTCGTAGTCAGGTGACAGGCTGGAAACTCCAACAGGAAGTCTATGTTAGCCTTGAGGCAGAACCCTTCTCTCTCGGGAAACCAGGTTTTGCTCTTATAGCCTCCAACTGATTGGATCAGGCCCACCAACACTGTGGGGTAAACTACTTTACTTAAGGTCAGCTATCTGTGAATGTTAGTTACGTCTGCCCGAGGGTCACGGAGGCTGCTTCCAGCTATAGGGTGTGGGGGGGCTTGTGTCCACCTGGTGGGAGACAGGTGTGCTGGAAGCAGGACTTGAAGGTGCACAGGCTCAGAGGTGAGGGAGATTCTGGAAAATTCTGGGAGCTGCAAGCAGTCGGGCCTGTCTGGACTTTGAACAGGGCCAGCATCCGATTTTCCACTCGAGCCGGGAATGTGTGCCCTGCCACTATGAAACGCAGCCACCAGGCAGGTGGGGTTGCAGCCAAGAGGCAGCTGTCAGCCTGTCTACAGGGCTTAACATCCTGGAAGGAGGGACAGGTGGGGGTATGCCGTGTCCAGCTCTGAAAGGGCTGCAGAGGAACAGAGTGGGGGCTCAGGGGCAAACACACGGTGGTGGGAGCCAGGGGTGGCACTGCGTGGGCCAGGAAGACTCAGACGTGGCACTGAGCTCTGTACCCCGCTCCCCCTGGCAGCCCACCCTGCCAGGCCTGGGGCTTTGCTGGGCAGACCTGCTGGTGGGGCGAGGTGTTGAAGGTTATCAGCCTCCTGGTGTCGGGGTTATGGCCCCAGCTGCACAGGGCTGGAATGGAAAGCAGGTCCGTGTGCAGAGGGATGTGAAAGGAGAAACTGCGGGCAGCTGCAGCTCTGGGCACACCCCAGGGCTTCAAGAGGCAGGGATGTACTTGCCCACAGCCCCGGGGGCTGGGAGTCTGAAGGCAGGGTGCCAGTAGGCAGGGTGCCAGCAGGGTTGGTTCCTTCTGGAAGTTCTGGGGGAGGATCAGTTCCTTGTCCCTCTCCTGGCGCTGGTGTTGCCGCAGCCCTCGGCTTGTGGCTGCAGCCCTTCAATCCCTGCCTCCATCGTCACGTGGCCGTCTCTCTCTGCGCCTCTTTTCCTCTTTCCTAAGGACACCACTCAGAGTTTAACCTAACTGAAAACATCTGCAAAGACCCTATTTCCAAACCAGGTGACTGTTACGGATTGAATTGTTTTTCCCCCAAAATGTGTGTCATCTTGGCTAGGCCATGATTTCTAGTATTGTGTGGTTGTCCTCCACTTTGCCATCTGATGTGATTTTCCCGTGTGTTGTAAATCCTAACCTCTAGGATGTAAATGAGGCCGATTAGAGGCAGTTATGCTAATGAGGCAGGACTCAGTCTACAGGAGTAGATTGTACCTTGAGTCAATCTCTTTTGAGATATGAAAGAGAGAAGCCAGCAGAAAAGAGAGGGACCTTGGCTACCAAGAAAGCAAAGCCAGGAACAGAGTGTGTTCTCTGGACCCAGGGTTCCCGCACTGAGAAGCGTCTAGGCCAGGGGAAGACTGATGACAAAGACCTTCCCCCAGACCCCACAGAGAGAGGGAGTCTTCCCCGGAGCTGGTCCCCTGAATTCGGACTTGTAGCCTCCTAGACTGTGAAAGAATAAATCTTTGTTAAAGCCACCCACTTGTGGTATTTCTGTTAAAGTAGCACTGAATGACTAAGACAGTGACGGTCATAGGTTCAGGGCTAGGACTTGAACACGTCTTTCTGGGGGCCACCATTCACCCCACAGCAGACACCAAAGGTCTGCGCATTCTCAGGGAGGTCCCGAGGGTGGCTGGGAGGTCCCCTTTGGTGGGCACTGGGCCACCTCATGGGACTTCTGGGCGGAGTGCCAGGGGTCTCATGTATCCTTCCGCTGCCTCTCAGGTGGCACAGAATGCGGCCTTGTACACTGGGGACCCCCACTTGGGCCTGGAGCTGTTCGAGGCAGCGGGAGACATCTTCTTCAATGGGAGCCAGGAGCGGGAGAAGGCCGTGTCCTTCTACCAGGTGACAGGCCTGTGGCGGGTGCGGGGCCCCCCAAGTGGAGTCCATGCTCCCCATCTTCACACCTAGAGTCCTGACATTCCCTGCAGTGATCCATGCCCCAACCCTAGCCTGGGAAGGACAGAGAAAGGGCTGAATGTGGGAGGGCCAGGGTTGGCACCTGGCTTACCACCTGCCTCTCATTGGCCCAAACAGCTCTGCAGCACAGGCCTGCCCCTTTTACAGATAGGGAAACTGAGGCTCAGAAGGCAAAGGGCATGTCCTAGAACCCAGGCCTGTGTGCTCTCCAGGGGTGGAGGCTCCATATGCCCCATCCTGCAGCCCACGGTGCTTGGCTCTGTGTCCTGCAGCCCCGGGTTCAGGCAGACAGGGCTGTGTAGACAGAGCAGAGCCTGGGGGCACCTTGGTCAGGTCCCCGTGATCTGGGCTGGGCTGCAAGTCTGATATTAGGGAGCATAGTGAGGTGGGTCAAAACCCAGCTCCCAGGGCCTGGGTCCTTTGACACACCTCTGCCTCTCCGGGCCTCAGTTTCCCCACCTGTAAAATGGGGCAGCTGCAGTCTCTGTGGAGCACCCTCTCTCTCTGGGGCCAGCTGTGGAAGGTCCCAGGGCAATGGCGGGGGGCTTTTAGCATGAGCGTGCAGCTCCGGGGAGGGAAAGGAGGTGAGACAAGGCCTGACCTCACCTGTGTGGGCAGGACCGGGCACTGCCCCTGGCGGTGGCCACAGGGAACCAAGAGGCCGAGCTGCGTCTGTGCAACAAGCTGGCGGCACTCCTGGCAGAACTACAGCTGCCCCAGGAGGGCCTGGAGTTCGCCCACGTGGCCCTGGCGCTCAGCATCACCCTGGGTAAGCCCCCAGCCCCACAGCCCACCTCCGGGTGACCAAGCCCCCAGCCCCGCAGCCCACCTCCGGGTGACCAAGCCCCCAGCCCCGCAGCCCACCTCCGGGTGACCAAGCCCCCAGCCCCGCAGCCCACCTCCGGGTGACCAAGCCCCCAGCCCCGCAGCCCACCTCCGGGTGACCAAGCCCCCAGCCCCGCAGCCCACCTCCGGGTGACCAAGCCCCCAGCCCCGCAGCCCACCTCCGGGTGACCAAGCCCCCAGCCCCGCAGCCCACCTCCGGGTGACCAAGCCCCCAGCCCCGCAGCCCACCTCCGGGTGACCAAGCCCCCAGCCCCGCAGCCCACCTCCGGGTGACCAAGCCCCCAGCCCCGCAGCCCACCTCCGGGTGACCAAGCCCCCAGCCCCCAGCCCCACAGCCCACCTCCGGGTGACCAAGCCCCCAGCCCCACAGCCCACCTCCGGGTGACCAAGCCCCCAGCCCCACAGCCCACCTCCGGGTGACCAAGCCCCCAGCCCCGCAGCCCACCTCCGGGTGACCAAGCCCCCAGCCCCCAGCCCCACAGCCCACCTCCGGGTGACCAAGCCCCCAGCCCCGCAGCCCACCTCCGGGTGACCAAGCCCCCAGCCCCACAGCCCACCTCCGGGTGACCAAGCCCCCAGCCCCACAGCCCACCTCCGGGTGACCAAGCCCCCAGCCCCACAGCCCACCTCCGGGTGACCAAGCCCCCGGCCCCACAGCCCACCTCCGGGTGACCAAGCCCCCAGCCCCACAGCCCACCTCCGGGTGACCAAGCCCCCAGCCCCGCAGCCCACCTCCGGGTGACCAAGCCCCCAGCCCCCAGCCCCACAGCCCACCTCCGGGTGACCAAGCCCCCAGCCCCGCAGCCCACCTCCGGGTGACCAAGCCCCCAGCCCCACAGCCCACCTCCGGGTGACCAAGCCCCCAGCCCCACAGCCCACCTCCGGGTGACCAAGCCCCCAGCCCCACAGCCCACCTCCGGGTGACCAAGCCCCCAGCCCCACAGCCCACCTCCGGGTGACCAAGCCCCCAGCCCCGCAGCCCACCTCCGGGTGACCAAGCCCCCAGCCCCCAGCCCCACAGCCCACCTCCAGGTGACCAAGCCCCCAGCCCCACAGCCCACCTCCGGGTGACCAAGCCCCCAGCCCTGCAGCCCACCTCCGGGTGACCAAGCCCCCAGCCCCGCAGCCCACCTCCGGGTGACCATGCCCCCAGCCCCGCAGCCCACCTCCGGGTGACCAAGCCCCCAGCCCCGCAGCCCACCTCCGGGTGACCAAGCCCCCAGCCCCGCAGCCCACCTCCGGGTGACCAAGCCCCCAGCCCCACAGCCCACCTCCGGGTGACCATAAGCCTGGGGAATGCCAATGCCTCGGGCTGAGAAACCAGGAGGACCAGGTGACCTGTGTGTACAGATGACGTCCTTGGGCGTCTCCTAGTTGAAGGTAGGAGCCCTGGTGGTGCAGTCGTTAAGAGTCTGGCTGTTAACCAAAAGCTCTGCAGTTTGAATCCACCAGGTGCTCCTTGGAAACCCTACGGGGCAGCTCTACTCTGTCCTGTAGGGTTGCTATGAGTCGGAACTGACTTGACAGCGACAGGTAAAGTTAAATGTAACCAAGGTGGCCTGTCCAGCGCTACATGTAGACGAGGCTTTGTCAACCCTTGAGGCCACCTGAGGATGACCTCATTAGCCCATTTTACAGACGGGCAAGCTGAGTCTCTGGGTGGGAAGTGAGAGGCCAGATTTCCTGGGTAAGGACCAGGACCGAGCAATACACGGCCTGCCCTCCTCCCACCAGCCCACCTGTTTGCCAGGCCCTGCTCTCACGTGTGCCCCCACCGCATGTCTGTCTGTCTGTCCGCAGGCGACCGGTTGAACGAGCGTGTGGCCTACCACCGGCTGGCCGCCTTGCACCACCGGCTGGGCCACGGTGAGCTAGCTGAGCACTTCTACCTCAAGGCCCTGTCGCTGTGCAGCTCACCGCTGGAGTTTGACGAAGAGACTCTGTACTACGTGAAGGTGTACCTGGTGCTTGGGGACATCATCTTCTATGAGCTCAAGGTGGGTGGGGGTGGGCTCGGGGTGTGGGGGGCCTACACCGGGACCCCGAGGCCTGGGCTCACATCCTCCCTTGCCCTTTGGGACCAATGCTCAATTTTCTCAGTCAGAAACAACCCAGCCTTCACCTGTGACTCTGGCCTGGCTTGGGGGGCAGGCGGGGTCGGCAGACATGGGCCAGGCTCCCGCCCTGGCCAGGTTCTGTGGGGCTCAAGGGCTTGAGGGCTTAGGCCTGGGCCCACCCTCAAAGCTCAGGATCAGCCTGCAGCCACGGGTTAAAGGCTAAACAAAAAGAGGAGGTGCTGTTGGGGGTGCTTCCTAGAGGAGGTGACTGTGAAGCAAAGTCATTTTGAACAGGAGTCAGCAAAGGGGGGGAGTGCTCCAGGGAGTCACCGTCATCCCCGTAACGAGACACTGCCAGGAGTCAGCAAAGGCAAGGGGGGAGTGCTCCAGGGAGTCACCGTCATTCCCGTAACGAGACACTGCCAAGCGCACCCCAGACCCGACCCCACTGCAGGAAGCCTACCTAGGCACCAGCCCGCACAGCTCTCCTTTCCAGAGTCCTGAGGCACAGAGAGGGAAACTGAGTTTTGGAGGGGTGTGGCTTGTAAGGGTCCGGCAGCAGGGCCACGGCTCCAGAGGGCTCAGCCAAATCCCTGCACCACTCGAAGCTGTGCTCCCAACTCTCGAGGGATCCCGGCCACTCCTGCCCTGCAGTGGGCAGAGACCAGGGGTACCCCATTGTCCCCACACAGGCCAAAAACCCCTACTCCCCCCACCCCCGCCACATCAAACATCATACCTGCCCAGCTTCTGTGCTCTGTGTTGGCTAAGGGGATGAGGGTACACAACCCAGGAGCATTGAGGGGCTGGGGCCTCCCTCGTGTTCCCCCAGCCCCCTGCTAAGTCAACCCTGGTGTCCCCCCAGCTCCATGCTAGGGCCGCCCTGGTGGCCCCCAGCTGTGCTCTGGCGACATCTAGCGGTCAGAAGTGGTCACTACTACAGCCTTTCCCTGTGAGGTGGCATCAGGGAACATTAACGGAGAGACTGGGTGATTGAGGCTCCAGAACGTTCCAGGGCCGTGTGGTGAGCACCTCGTGCTCCCTGAGTCCTCCTGTGCTCAGAGCCCCCACTATGCCCCTCCTCTCTGTGCTCCCTGAGTCCTCCTGTGCTCAGAGTCCCCACTATGCCCCTCCTCTCTGTGCTCCCTGAGTCCCCCTATGCTCCCCGAGTCCTCCTGTGCTCAGAGCTCCCATGGTGCCCTGCCTCTGCTCTCCAATTCCTTCTGTGCTCAGAGCTCCTTCAGGAACTTGGCACCCTACACACACCACCTCCACCTGCGCAGGAGGGCCAGTCCCTTCTGAGCCCAGGTGTGTCCAGGCTTGTGGCCTGGGGAGGGGGGGTGGACAAAGGAAGAGGGGATAGACCAACAACCTGAAAATGCTGGAGTAGAGGAGCAGGCTCCATGATTATCTGCCTAAAATGGGGTCACCTTATCCGTGTGTTTTCAGTCACAGCCACAAGGGCGAGGCTTGAAGTAGGACAGCCGTGTTGTGAGCCCTGGTCTGCTGCCCACTTGCTGTGACATGCACAAACAGTGTACACAATGTACATGCATGCACACGTTAGCACATACAGAAGCCCACAGTGAACACACATGTGACTGTACACACACGTATACACACACATGCACTCTAGCAACGCACATGTGAATGTGTGCACCACACGCATGCACACACATGTATACGTGCACGCACATAGACGCCCACCATGCCCACTCACTCTGACTGGTTCCTTCCTGTTTAGTTGAGATGCCCCCTCTTCCAGGAAGCCCTTCCTCCTCCCCCCACCCCAGGCTGAGGTGGGTGCCTTCCAGGACTCCCACAGGCTCCAGCTCCTCCCTCTGCCACAGCCAGCAAGGGGGTAAGCTGGCGGGCCTCGGGCCTTGTCCTTGGTCCCTAGAGCTGTTGTGAGATGCAAAACAGGGCAGCTAAGCAGGGGAGAGGGGCGGGTTACCTGGTGTGGACATGGGGCCACAGGGGAGGGAGGCCGCCAACCTGTGGCATGGCCATGGGGACAGTACTGGGCTTGAGACGAGAGCAGAGGTGGGGCAGCTCACCATCCAGCTGCGGCAGATTTCTGAGAGGCAACCCTGAGAGAGGCTCCATGCCCAGGCCACCCTGACACAAACACCACCTGCAGGTGGTTTTGGGGAGCAGGAATGTATTGTCTCCCAGTTCCGGGGGCTGGGAGTCCAAGACAGGGTTTTGGCCGTGGTGATTCCTTCCGGGGTTTGAGAGAGGCACTGTGCCATGTCTGTCCGCCGGCTGCGGATGGCTGCGGCCATCCTCGGCGTTCCTCTGCTGCTTGCCTGCCCAGCTGCACGTGCTGTCTTCCCTGTGTGTGGCTGTGTCCTTCTGTCCTTCTCTTCTGTAAGACGACACTCAGAGGGGTTAGGACTGGGACCCACCCTACTCCAGGAGGCTGTCCTCGCTCACCCACCACATCTGCAAGAAAAGCCCTGCTTCTCTGAACAAGGTCACATTCACAGGGCAGGGGCTAGACCACAACATGTCCTTTTGGGGGACACAATTCAGCCCATAACTGTGGGGGAATGATGAGATGACCCAAGGACAGGAATGGCCTTTGGGGAGACGGGGCTCTGAGCCCCCCTCCTGCCTCACCACCGAGGCATCAGCCCGGGGTCAAGCCGCTGATTCTCCCCTTGCAGGACCCGTTTGATGCCGCGGGGTACTACCAGCTGGCGCTGGCTGCAGCCGTGGACCTGGGCAACAAGAAGGCCCAGTTGAAGATCTACACACGCCTGGCCACCATCTACCACAACTTCCTTGTGGACCGAGAGAAGTCCCTCTTTTTCTACCAGAAGGCCAGGGCCTTCGCCACCGAGCTCAACGTCCGCAGGATCAACCTGGCTCCTGACCCGTACTACGGGCAAGTGGCCTGGCTGGCCTCCGCCGCCCCGCCATGAGGACCCCGGGAGTGGGCTCTGTGGAGGGGAGTCCCTGTCTCTCCCAGGGTCTCTGCGTGGCTCATTTTCTGGGAAACCGAGCTGCCAAGACAGGGCTCAGTAGCCATAAATGTTCTTCAGTAACTCACCAGCGTCTCCCAGATGAGCTCTGTCAGTCTGCCCCCAGGGTATGTCAGGGACCAGGCCCCTTCCTCGGTGCTCTGTGCTGCTACCCCCCACCGCACATTCCTGGGCCCAAATGAGAAAGACTGTGAGTCCATCAGACCCAGGCCAGCTCCCTGCTGTCTACTCCGAGTGTGGCCTTGGGCAAGCCATCTCACCTCCAGCCTTGGCATCCCTGCTTGTCAGAGGGGAGACAGATGGCCGTGAAATGCCCACGGCAGGGGCTTATAACATCATTTCCAGCATGGAGCTCTAACAATGTGTCTGAGAGGTTGCGCTACCATCGTCCCCATTGACAGCTGAAGGAGTGGAGGCAGAGAGGTCAGGGGCCTGCCTGAGATCACACAGCAGTGAGGGGCGGAGCTCCAGAGCCAGTCCAGCCACCTGCCATGCTTCAGGGAGGGAGGGAGGAAGTTGTGAGCAGTTGTTGTCTGCACCTTCACACCCTCATTCTTGTCAGGAAAGCAGCATGGTGGGAGGGGGGCCCAGGAGTCCCCACCCCCACCTGTCTGAGTGTGCTTTAGCCGCAGCCTGGCCAGCCCCACGTCCAGCCCTGGTCCACCCCGTGTGGGGTCTGCTGTAGAGATTGTTTAAAGGCATCCTCTGGGCTGCCTCCAGCCCACCTGCTCTCCCCATTGACACCCCTCCACCTACCTGGAGCCCCAGAGTCCAGCCCTCCCTTCTCCTGAGCCTCTTAGCTGAGGGGAAGCCTGGCTCCCCACTTTACAGGTAGGGAAACTGAGGCTCAGAGAGGCTGTGTGAACCCCAGGGGAGTCCCACACACACTGTATTATTTCAAGCTCCTCTTTTTTTAATGAGGTGAAGCTCATAAAATTCGCCATTGTAAAGTGAAAAAGTGGGTGGTGCTCGGTACTCCAGCCAGTGTCAGAGTTTGTCCACCACCCACAAGGAAACCCGCTGCCCATTGAGCAGCTACTCCTCATCCCCTCCCCAAGCCCCTCATGTAACGATGGGGAAACTGAGGCTGCAGAGAGCCTGCAGGCTGACTCTGGCCAGGACCTGGTGTCCCGTCCTGATTCCAGCCTGGGTTCTGTTCTCCACCTTAGGAGAGATTGCAGAGCCCAGGTGGGCCTGGGTGAGGGGGGTAGGGGGCCACCATTCTTCCTCCTCCCCCTGGTCCTGGGCACTGGGGGGGCCCACCACCACAGAGCTCCTGGCAGCTGAGGCAGCCTGCAGGCCCTGCTCGCCTCTCCCCACCAGGAGGCAGCAGAGAGCTGTCCCCGAGCTGATGCCCTCCTGGGGGAAGAAGCCTGTCCAAGTCGAACTTGACCCCAGACCACTGCCACTGAGGGTTGGGATTGGAGAGCCAGGAGGAGGAGGCGGTCCTGTAATTGACACAGCAGAAGGCGCCCACCTAGATAACTGAAGACCACTGGTCTGTGGTCGCCCAGGACCTGGGCCTGCACCAAGTCCACGTGGGGTGGGACTACATCCCCAGCCACTCCAGGCACGACCGTCTGCCTAGGAGGATGGGCCTTTGGGATCCGTGCCCTCCTTGTCCCCTTTGTGAGCTGTCATCCTCCTTCCCTGACCCTGCCCTGCCTGGGACCCTCTTTCCCACTACCCACGTGGGTCCCACTGCCCGCCCCACCAGGACCCTGCTTCTGACACTGGCCTCCTGGGACCCATCCCCCTTGGGCAGCTGGGTCTGGAGGTCAGGAGAGAGGGCACAGCAGCCAAACCCCTGGGTTCAAACCCCAGCCTCACCAGGCACAAGCTGAGGGATGGGGCTGGTGGGAGCGCCGAGTTCTCTGAGCCCCATTTTGGTCATAACTAAGATGAGGCTGACCACACTGGGGAGTGAAAAGAGGACTTGAGAGGCAGAGAGCTCTGCACAGTGCCAGGCCAGGGCTAACATTGGCCTGATTCCTATTAACACTGCTTATTGCCACAGGGGCACTGCCAGCAACCACAGGCTCCGGAGCCACAGAGCCAAAGGCTGGGTAGCTCTGGTCAAGTCGTGTAGCCTCTCAGACCCTCAGTCTCTTCATCTACACTGCACAGATGAAGCCTACCTCCAGGCTCTGAGACTGAAGAGAAAATCTGAGAAAGTGCTGGGTGCAGGGCGAGTGTGCAAACCCCAACTGGGCACTGAGTGAGTGTGTAAACAGTGCCAGGCAGAGCATGCATACAAAAAGGCCAGGAACGGAGTGAGTGTGTCCAACAGGACCAGGCACACAGCAAGTGTGCGAACCTGGGCTAGATACAGAGTGAGTGTGCAAATTGACTGAACACAGAGTGGGTGCAAAAAACCGGGCTGGGCACAGCATGAGTGTGCAAACCCACGTCAGCAGCTTTCTCTGGGTTCAGGGCTCGGCCAGCATGGCTCGGGCAGGCTCTGGCCCTTCTGAGTTTGGGGCCCTGGGCAGCAACTGTCCAGCCCGTCTCTTGGGACAGTGCAACGAGATGACGAGGTGTTGAGTCAGGCTCTGCATGGCTGCACTGAACAGCCCAGAGGCCCCACTGCCCCATTTCAGAAGGAGGTGCCTGGGTCTGCTGCAGACAGGCCTCGCGCAGGTATCTTCTCCCCAGGCCGACTCACTCACTGCAGCCAGCTGCTCTGTGTGAGCAAGGAGTGCCCTTACGTCCTGCGGGCCAGGCACAGGCTAAGCCATGCCAGGGCCAGGGGAGTCCACACACAGCCCCTCCTGGGAGGAGCTCTTGGGGCTTGGGGCTCCCTGGAGGCATCTAGCCCGACCCCCGCCACTCTCCAACCCCCTCCCAAACACAGAAGGACAGCAACTGGCCCAAGGCCACACAGCCCCCTCTCCTGACCTGACCCAGTTACATCCGCCCACCTCGGAGATCTTGCTTTCTTCTGCACCCGGCTTCATATAAGCGGCAAATGTTGATCTGAGGAAACCGAGGCCCAGAGAGGGATGGTGACCACCCCAAGAATGCACAGCTAGTGTAGTTCTTCAGAGATAGAAGACGCCACCTCAGGGAGAAGTGACTCCCCACTGGCAGGGGCATTCAAGCAGAGCCTGACCAGCACCACCTGTGTTCCCAGCTGTATTGTCTGAGGAGCCTGGTGGCAGTCGGCTGGCACTTTCTTGGGCGTCTGTTCCTGGCCTGGGCAGAAGGGAGGCTCTCAGTCACAGACTGTACTGCTGGTAGGATGTGTCCACTGGCAGTGGGGTGGGGGTCTGCACAAGTTCAGGGGCAGGAGGAAGTCCAAATCCCAGCTGGAACACCCAACAGTAGGCACCCCCAATGTGCCTTGCCCTCTGTGAGCCTCAGTTTCTCCACCTATAACAGGGGTTACGAGGCACACCTTGCTGCACTGCAGCTTGGGAGACACCTAGCGCAGCGCCCAGGGCTTCTTGAGCCCTCAGTGGTTGAAATGGAAGTGCTAATGAAGGGCTTCCCAGATGAGGCTACGGAGAGCGGAATTCTAAGATGGCCTCAACACCTCCGCCCCTTGCGTGGGTGGGGCCCACGAATACAGTTAGGTTATGATATATGGCAAAGGGGAAACCCTGGTGGCTTAAGAGCTATGGCTACTAACCAAAAGGTCAGCGGTGCGAATCCACCAGGCACTCCTTGGAAACCCTATGAGGCAGTTCTACTCTTCTAAAGGGTCAATGTGGGTTGGAATCGACTTGACAGCACAGGTTTTTTTATATGGCGAAGGAGAAAGGTTCTTGCAGAGATAGTTAAGGTCCTTAATTAGCCAACTTTGACTCACTCAAAGGGGAAGTTTTCCTGCATGGGCCTGTAAAAAAGGGCCCATCCCTCCCTGAAGGAGAGACTGGAGGCTGCAGAGACACTCCCTGGACGTGAGGCACTGAATGCCCACCCCATGAACTGCCTAGGGAGGGAAGCCCTGAGGTGAGGATGGGGGGCCACCACTAGGAGCTGAGAGTGGCCCTGGCAGCAGCTTCAGGGACACGGGGACCTACAGCAACAGGGAACTGAATTCTGTGACCAACTGGTGAGCTTAGAAGAGGCCACTGAGCCCCAGGTGAGACCCCCGGCCAGGGGACTCTTTATTGCCATCTGTCGAGCCCCTGAGCTGAGGATCATACCTAAACTCCTGTCCTAAGACCAGAACCAGCTGCCGTGAATCACCACGACCCATGGCAACCCCACGTGTGTCAGAAGACAACTGAACCGTGCCCCACAGGGGTTTCAGTACACTGGCTGGATTTTCAGAAGTAAATTGCCAGGCCTTTCTTCTGAGGTCCCTCTGGGTGGACTCCAACCTCCAACATTTTGGTTGGCAGCCCGGTGCAGGTGTGCTAGCCGTTTGCACCCCCTCAGAGAGTCGTCTGACCTGAGGAGCTGTGGCTAACAAGTGGGTGTGGCTCTAAGCTGCTAAAAGTGTGATGATTTCTGTAACTTGTATTACATCAATACAAAGACTGAGCCAAGGAATGGGGGCTGAACTCCAGGTGTCCCTCCAGCCGGGGCCCTGCCTAGGGGGCCCACATCCAGCAGCATACCTGGCGACCCGGCCTCCAGGCCTTCAGCCTCACCTGGCCGTCCTTTGCTGCCCTCCAGGCTCTGCAAGTCTGAAACCGAGGCTCTGAGGTTGGCTTCCTCACCAGAGTTAAGGAGGGAGGGAGTGTGGTGTGCAGCTGTCGGGACCCAGGCTCTAGGCCACCTCTGCCCAGCTGTGTAACCATGAGGTAGCCATGAGCAGGGACTGCAGCTAACACCAACTATGTATACAATTGTATCTAGTTTTATATTGTTGTTTGGGATACACGTGTTACAAACACCTTCTTCAAGTTGGTATCTTTTCACTTAGCCTGTGGTGTCTTTTCACGCACAGACTGGTTGTAATTTTACCCTAAAAGTGCAGCATTTTGTGTCGCGGGCACACATTTTTACACGCGCCGTGGGACTGCTCAACGTACCTCCTCTCGGTAAATGCTGAATCCCACACGAGGAGGTCCTCCCTCCGCCGCGCCACCTTGGGGTTGCTCAGCAGGAAGAACTGGGGCTCTGAATTCCCGCGTTCTGTCACTCCAAGCCCAGGCTCCCTGGGCGAGTCCCTCCTGCATCTCGGCCTCGATCTCCTCACGGCTGATGTGGGGATAATAAGATCCCCGGTGCCAGGCTGCTGATAAGGTCGGAGAAGCGCACACACCATCCGGCACACAGCTCTGTCGTTATGAGGTGCCACCGAGTCGGCTCTAACCCCCAGCGACCTCAGTGTAACAGAACCAGCCTGGTCCTCTGCCTGTTGGCGTGTTTCAGCCCTTGTTGTGGCTGTCGTGTCCATCTTGGCCAAGGTTTCCCCCATTTTTACCGACACTCTACCTCTTCAAAGGTGTTGAAAAGCAAAGATGTCACCTTGAAGACTAAGGTGCGCCTGACCCAAGCCATGGTGTTTTCAATCGTCTCATATGCTTGTGGAAGCTGAACAATGAATAAGGAGGACCGCAGAAGAGTTGACGTCTTTGAACTGAGGTGTTGGCGAAGAATATTGAATATACCGTGGACTGTCAAAGAAGGAACAAATCTGTCTTGGAAGAAGTGCAGCCAGAATGCTCCTTAGAGGCAAGGATGGCGAGACTGCGTCTTACACACTTTGGACATGTTGTCAGGAGGGATCAGTCCCTGGAGAAGGACATCATGCTCGGCAGAGTACAGGGTCAGTGGAAATGAGGGAGACTCTCAAGGAGGTGGATTGACACAGGGGCTGCGACAATGAGCTCAAGCCTAACAACGATTGTGAGGATGGCGCAGGACCGGGCAGTGTTTCCTTCCGCTGTACACAGGGTTGCTATCAATAGGAACTGCCTCAATGGCACCTAACAACCTCCTTTACCAAATACAATGGGCTCTTCTAGCGATTGGTCTTTCCTGATGACCCATCAAAAGTCAGCGAGCTGAGGTCTTGCCACTCTCTATTCTAAGGAGTGTTCTGGTTGTGTTTCCTCTAAGACTGATTCCTTCTTCCTTCTGGCGGTCCATGGTGTATTCAGTGCACTTCGCCGACACCACAGTTTGAATGCAGCGATACTTTGTCATTGTCCAGTTTTCACACGCATTTGAGGTGACTGAAAAACCATGGCTGTTAGGTGCTCAATAATTGGGAGCTGCTGGTAGTACAAGGAGTCCCTGGTGGTGCAAATGCTTAGGCACTCAACTATTAGCCAAAAGATTGGTGGTTTGAACCCACCCAGAGGCACCTTGGGAGACAGTCCTGGAGGGCTGCTTCTGAGAAGTCACAGCCTTGAAAGCCCTGTGGAGCAGTTCTACTCTGTACACACGGGGTTTCCCTGAGTTAGAATCGACTCTCGGCACCTAACACCAGCAATAACTAGCTGTCATATGTCGACGTGCTGTGTTGACTGTGTGTTAGCTTCCTGAGGCCTCTGTAAAAAGTTAATGCGAACCGAATAGCTTAAAACAACACAAAGGGATTACCTTCCCATTCTGGAGGCCAGAAGTCCAACGCAGGTCTCACAGGCTAAAGTCAAGGTGTCAGCAGGCTGAGTTCCCTTCCCGAAGCTCCAGGGGGAACCCGTTTCCTTGCTCTTTCAGGGCATTGGCAGAGTTTAGCTCCTTGCAGTTGGAGGGCTGACGCTCCTGCCTCCTTGTTGGCGGTCAGTGGGGGGCTGTTCCCAGCTTCTAGAAGGCACCCACACTCCTTGACTCAGAGTCCCCTCAGCCTTCTCACACCCGAAGCTGTCACCTCTTGCTCCCCCACGTGTCTCTCACTTCTCCACCCTCTTCTGCCTTTAAGGGCCCATCTGATTACATCAGGCCCACCCAGGGAACCTGGATAACCTCCTATTGTAAGATCAGCGATTAGCAACCTCGATTTCATCTGTTGTTGTTGTGTGCTCCCCAGTCCATTCCGACCTACAGCAACCTCATGCGACAGAGTAGAACTGCCCCACAGGGTTATCTTGGCTATAATCTTTATGGGAGCAGGTCACCAGACCTTTCTCCTACAGAGCATCTAGGTGAGTTTGAACCCTCAATCTTTTGGTTATTAGCTGAACACTTAACCATTGTGCCCCCAGGCTCCTTTGATTTCTTCTGCAGAGCCCTGTTTGCCACGTGTCTGTGTCCTGGGCCTGCCGTAACAAAGCACCACAAGGCGGGGGCTTTAAAGAACAGAACTTCATTCTCTCCCAGCGGCTCCACTAAGGAGGTGTGGGGGGTGCCGGCCGCACTTGGTGACACCGTCAGAGGTGGTGATACCAAAACCACTGTCCATAAAATTTTTGTGCAGTGTTTCAGCAGAAGTTTATTATTTTTTATGAAAACAGCCCTGTAGTTAGTTACAACAACGAGAACGTTTTTCTTCAGCCCAGCTTACCTGCCCCAGGACACCTGCAAGGCTGAAACTGTACGCCGGTTTACTTGAGAAGCTTCTAGTGCGCTCAGGGCAGGACTGTCGTTACAGCCCAGTTACAGTGAGGCTTCGAGTCATGTGGCTTCACTGTGGTTTTTGTTGCTGCCCGTGTTTTTATAGCGGCTGATATTCTCGATTTTCTGACGTTTTAGCTATACGTTGTGGTCATCCGTGCTCGTGAACCCACATCAACAATTTTTTTGAGAATGAATTGTACTTAAGGGAAAAGACGGAGTCGTGCACTGAGGGCTTCTGAGGAACGCTAGTGCAGAAAACATGACTAAGGATGCTGTGTGGTCTGGAATGGGACGAGGTCCGGGGCGGGGTGACACCATGAGTTACCCCACTGGCTGACACCAACCCTACTGACACCACTGTTCTCGTCCAGCTCTGTGGGCTGGGAGTCTGAACGCAGGGCATCGGCAGGACGGTGCTGTCTCTGCGGGCTCCAGAAGAGGACCCTTCCTCGACCCTGGCAGCTTCCTTAGCCCTGGGGACTTTCTGATGTTCCTCCGTGTCTTCCCTCCGCATGTGACCCTTCTGTAAGACTCCACTCGGGAGGGATTAGGATAGGCACCCGCCCTCCCTGGTGTGAGTTAACTAACGACATCTGTAAAGACAGACCCCATTTCCCAAACAGGCCCACATTCATAGGTACAAGGGTTATGGCTTTTCTGGGGACACTGTCCAGTCCGGGGAACCCATCACAGGACCACGTGAGGGGGTGGACATCTTTGGGACCATTACCCTGCCGACCCCCCCTGCAAAGGCCAGGCCAGCCTCTCCATGCCATCACCTGCCTCTGCTCCCACCCCTGAAGCAAGAGGAGGAGCCACCTGGTTTGAGTCCCACGGCCCCCTCCCCAAACAGTCCCTGGAGGTTGGGGCTAAGACAACGAGGCCACCGTCTTCCTTCACCCACTCGCTCATTCTCACCCACCCCTCTGTTTCTTCCTTCCTGCAGCCCTCGGCCCAGCCCTGTGCAGTGTGGGACCAGGTGAATACCCCAGCCCCTCCCTCAAGGAGCGCCACTGGATGGGAAGACAGGCCGAAATTATACACAGCACGTTGGCAAGTGCTTCAGTGGACAGAAGCCTGGGGCGCAGAGGGAGGCTGAGGTTGGGGCCACCCCCTAAGAGGAGACCCCTACACTGAGGCCAGGGGGTGGATGGTGTTCACCAGGTGACTTCCTGCCATTTTATACAGAAAACTGCAGCCATTCTCTAAGCAGAAGGTTGCCCATTCACTCATCCACTCTTTCACTCGAAAACACACTGAGCGAGCACCCACTGTGTGCCTGGCCTTGTTCATCATCATTGGTGAGACACTGGGACCCGGCCCTGGGGGGCTGATGACCCAGGGGGCAGCGAGGTGGCGGACCCCTCCACACCACCAGCTGGGACAGCTGAGTCCCCGGCCCTCGGAAGAAGAAGGTGGCCAGGAGCCTGGAAAGGTGTATGCGTGGGCCAGTCCACAAGAGGCAGGGGCCCAGGGATGGGGGGAGCTGGCGGTTTCCCCAGGAAGCTGGTGGCTCAGAGCCCCCTCCCCAGGCTGCCGGTGAGTGTCCCTTCTCATCTGAGCATTGGTGTGCTCTGGTCCACTCTAAGACCGAGGTTCTTTTCCTGGGGGTGGGGTGTGTGTAAGCGTGTGTGAGTGAACATGTGTGAGAGTGTGTGTGTGCATATGTGAGCACCTGTGCACACATGTGATTGCATCGTGTTTGAGTGTGCAAGTGTGTGTGTGTGTGCACATGTGAGTGTGCACGTATGTGAGTGCATTGCATGTGAGTGTGTGTGTACATATGTGTGTGAAAAAGGGGGAAGAGGGAGGAGAGGCAGAGAAATAGAGAAGGACAGAGGGAGAGACAGAGGAGACAGTCAGAGAGACAGAGAAAGAGGATGGGAGAGAGAAAAAAAAGACAGGGAGAGGGGAAAGAGACAGAAAGAGAAGGAGAGAGACAGAGAAGGGGGCAGAGAGAGAGAGATGGGGAGACAGAGATGAAGTGTGGGACAGGAAGAGAGAGACAGAAAGACAGACAAAGGGAGACAGTGGAAGCGAGAGGTCGTGAACACAGAGCTGCCTCTCTCTCAAGGAGCCTGTCTAGATGGGAAGACAGTCTGCAACTACATAGCAGGCTTCCACCCGGGTCTGTCTGGCTCCAGACCTTCCTGGAAGCCACTGACCTTGACACGGAACTCAAAATCAACCTCCCTGAGAAATGCCTAGCTCCAAGTATCGCCCAGGTGGGAGCGGTTCAAGGGGGTCCAGGGCTGAGCAGCACTTCCATACAACCCTTGCAGCTCCCCTCCTGCTCAGCTGGAGCGTCTGACCCCACACTGCAGATGAGGGGGCCGAGGGTCCTGATGTGATGTGTCCAAGGCCACAGGCTGGGAGGGCAACTGCGCATGTCCCTACTGCCACCAGCTGCACAGCCAGGGCCAAGTCCCCACCCTGGAGCCTTAGTTTCTTCATCTGTAAAATGGAGGCCATGATGCCAGCTTCAGGGGTTATTGTGAGGCTACGGCTGAGTGTGCTTGTAAACTGCAGGCCCTCAGTAAACGGTGCCATTATTATTATAGTGTGGTTGTTGCTATCTTTCTGCTGGAGCAAGCCTGTACGGAGGTGAGCAGTAGACACTGCTGCACACGCCATGCTTGCACCTCTGCCTGGTGGACTCCTATTCACCCATCAGAACCCCATGTGCAGAGCCCTTCACTGTAAAGCCTTTCCTGCCTACACCGCTCCCTCACTGTGTTCCCCACCTTGCTCTCTGCACCCCACCGTGTGCCTCCCCTCGCAGTGGATTGCCACCACCTGTGTGCTGTCACTCCTCCACATACTGTGAGCCCCTGGTGGGCTGGGGCAAGACTCATTTAAACCCGTGTGCTCTGAGAAAGCTCAGCAGGTGTTTGTTGAGTGACTAAACGAGTGAAGGCATGGTTCCAGGACCCTGGAGTGAAGGCGGGTCCTATGAGGATTGAGCTCACTTTGAGGCGATCAGGAAGCAGGCAGGAGGCGTCCCCAGGCTGGGGCGTTGGGAGCAGGGACACGGGGCAGTGTGTCCCCATGTGCTTGGGAAAGGGCTCTGTGCGCAGGCGAAGGCAGATGTCGGAAGGAGGGCAGGCTTGGAGAGGTCTGCACCGAACAGAACATTCTCTCTTCTCTCTGAAATCCCTTAAGCTCCTCTTGGCCGAGCCTGGCCTTCTGCGATGAGTTATGGTTGTATGTATTTTCCACCGAGGATGTGCTGCACTACTCTCTGCTGGATTTCCTGTTTCAGGGACGTCCGCCAGGCTGCGGTTGTACACGTGCTTGACAAGATGGCTGTGATCAAGCTCCTGCTCGGAACTCCAGGGACGCACGCTGCGCAAGCACATTGCAGACTCCTCCAGGGAGCAACCCTTTCTCAGAGCCGAGGCCCAGAGAGGCCGGGGGAGGGCATAACCCAGACCTGGCCTGTGTCCTCACTGCTCCCCCCACCAGGGAGACATTTCTGTGTCAACCCTGGGGTTGTCAGCAGGGAGGTGGGGGCCAGGACAGTCCACCGGGGAGCTGCCACGTCACTCCTTTGTCCCCTGTGTCCGTTTGGATACACACCTGTCTTCCTAAAGGTTCATTGTGTCATTGCTGTTGTTGGCAGCTGCCGTCAGGTCAGTTCTGACTCATAGCGACCCCACGTACAACAGAACGAAGCTCTGCTGGTCCTGCGCCATCCTCATGATTGTTGTTACGTTTGAATCCATCATTGCAGTCGCTGCGTCAGTCCCTCTCACTAAGGGTCTTCCTCTTTTTCACTGACCCTCTACTTTACCAAGCATGATGTCCTTCAGGGACTGATCCCTCCTGACAACACGTCCAAAGTATGTGAGATGTAATCTCACTATCCTTGCTTCTAAGCAGCATTCTGGCTCTACTTCCAACATAGATTAGTTCCTTCTTCTGGAATTCCATGGTATATTCACTATTCTTCACCAACAACATAATACATGACATCAATTCTTCTTTGGTCTTCTTTCAGCGCTTAGGACCTGATATATTTGGGGACTATTATCCAGCCAACCACAAGGCCCATTTTACAAATGAGGAAACTGAGGCAGCATGGCACACCTAGCCCTGGGCCCTGGTTTTCTGGCCCAAGCAGAGAGGCTGGGAAGCATGTGGTGCCTGTGGGAGCAGAGGTCAGAGTGGGGGGCTGTGGCTGGAGAGGTGAGCAGGGGCCACATGGGGGGCTTCTCTGCTAGGATGAGATGTGATGTCAGCCTTGGGCCAGGGGCTGTGAGTTGGGCCAGGATGTGGGGGTCTGGTCTGCAATTCAGGAAGGTCTCTCCGGGGACCTGGGGGCCTGGGCATGGAAGGGGCACTCCTGTCCCAAAGGAGGTCACAGGCTGGGAGCTGGTGTCCACAGGAAGTGGACAGGATGAAGATGAGGGCAGCTGGGGAAGCTGTTTTCTCACAGACATGTGCATCGAGGGACTCACAGCTGCATTTCCTCCACCCCAACATTGACAGGAGGGGCCTGGGGCAGGCTGGGGGGCAATTCTTGTTCCCCCTCTCTTCTCTCTCCCTCTCTCCCTCCCTCCTTCTTTCCATCCCTCCCTTTCTTCTCCTCTCCCTGTCCTAGGCCGGGTTTTCTAGAGAAGCAAAACCAGTAAAGCGTATAAATACGTAGAGAGATTTATAACAAGCAAACAGGTCATACAGCTGTAGAGGCTAGGACATCCCAAGTCCGTGGATCAGGATAGAGGCGTCTCTCGATTCACGTAGGCCAGGGGCTGGTGAACTCAAAATCTGCAGATCGGAGAGGAGGGCTCCTCCTCTCAGGCTGTGAAGATCGATGAATCCCAAGATCTGCAGATAAGCTGATAGCTCAAGTCCCAAGAGCCGGAGGTCAGACAAACAGGAGGCAGCTGCAGGATCCAGAGGCAGCAAAAAGCCAGAGCATCTGCTTATATTCAGATGCAGGCCACACCCCCAAGGAAACTCCCCTTCAACTGACTGGCTACTCACAGCAGGTTCCATCCCAGGAGTGATCACATATAAACACTGAGAATCATGGCCCAGCCAAGGTGACACACAATATTAACCATCACAGTCCCTTTCTTTTTCCATCCCTCCCTCCCTTCCTTCTTCCCTTCTTACTTCCTTTCTTTTTGTCTTTCCTCTTCCTTCCTTCCTTCTCCCCTCCCTCCTTTCTCCCATCCTCTCCCCTTCCTCCCTCCTCCCTTCCTCCCTCCTCTTTCCTCCCTTCCTCTCCCTTCCCTCCTTCCTTCCTCCCCCCCTCCATCTCCCCTGTCCTCTTCCTTCCCCCCCCGCCAAGCCATTCCCACTGCCTCTGTGTAGGGGGCCTCTGAAAAGAGGAACTGACTACTCCTGGTTGTGCTGATCACAGTGAAGAGGGGATCATAGCTGGAGGCTTTCAGGGCACCTACAATCCACTGTCCTTGTGGAGAGCAGGTCCCAGAATGGCCCTGGAGGGTCTCTGCCCACCTCTGAAAGGGGGACCTCTTGGCAAAGACCCTGGGCCCCTTAGAGAGAAGGGCGTCAGGCCCTGACTCCTCACTGAGGTCCCTTGGCATTGTGGCCAAGGATGGGGCAGGTAAGGTCAGACCCCTGAGTCTGCAGCTCAGCCGAGATTCAGAAGAAGCTTCGACCCTGAAATGAAAACTTCTTGGCCTCAAACTCCAACTGTGATGCTGATGGAGAGGGCAGCACGAAGGGAACACCTTGCTGTTGTCAGCAGCCAGGAAACAAGTCTCTCTGCGCAAATGTAGCTCTGCTGCCAGAAAAGCTGGCTTCAGGTCGGTGGCTCTCTTCTAATTAACGGCACCTTGGAGCTAAAAAAAAAAAAAAAAAAAAAATTTTTTTTTTTTTTTTTGGAGCTGAGGAAGTACAGTTGTGTGTGTGTGGGGGGGAAGGGACAGAAAGACAGTGTGAGAGAGAGACAGAGAGAGACACAGAGAGAAACAGAGGCTCCGTTAACAGCCTTTATCACCTCCGTTTCCTTGTTAACATTGCCTGGACATTTTTGCAGGTCAGCACATCTACACCTGTGCCTCTTCCTTCTTTTTAAATGGCTCCAACATATTCTATTGTGTAAGATTGCCTGCAGTGAATTTTCTTAATCCTCTCTTGGTGGAGGCTGAGTCCTCTCTGACTTCACTGTTAAAAGCAATGCTGCAATGAACATCTTTGTTCCTCATTTCTGTCTTCATGCCTCTTACATTCCTGAGGCCAGGCCCCTCTGGACCCACACTGTGAGCAGATACCTTGTCCAGGGCCCGTGGCCAGCAGGGTGGAGAGGACACTGCTCTCGGGGCGGGCCAACTCCAGGATGACCGAGCCAGTGCTACCCATGTGACTGGGACCAGTCTCTTACCATCTCTGACCCTTGGGCTTCTCATCCACAAAGTGAGGACACTCCCTCCATGACTATGGGGAGGGTCAGATAAGACAGTGGGGATGAATGAGGTCAGAGTGCACAGGAAGGGGGCTGGCTCCCACAAGTGCCCTGCAGAGGGACAGCATGTCACACCAGAAACAGGGCGGCATCAGTTCATATGAGCCTGATTTACAAGCACTTACCAAGTGCTGCGACAGTGGCTGCCACAATGGGCTCAAGCAGAACGATTGTGAGGGTGGCACAGGACCAGGCAGTGTTTCGTTCTGTTGTGTCCAGGGTTGCTATGAGTCGGAGCGGACTTGACGGCACCTAACAACAACAACCAGGTGCTGGAGGTCCCTGGGTGATGCACACAGTGAATGCGCTCAGCTGCTAACTCATATGTTGGAGGTTTGAGTTCACCCAGAGCTGCCTCAGAAGAAAGGCCTGGAGATCTACTTCCAAAAAATCAGCCATTGAAAGCCTATGGAGCACAGTTGAACTCTGACACACACGGGGTCACCATGAGTTGGTGTCAACTGCACGGCCCCTGGTTATGGCCCTGGGCCTGAGGGGGCTCAGAGATGCAGAGACAAGTACCACAGCAGCGCATCTGCCTTTGGAGAAGACACCCCCCCCCCCACTAGCATCACACGAGGAGGCTGGGGGCCCAGACATCCGGGCTGGCAGACTGAGCCAACTGCAGCTCACTGGGCCTAAAAGTGCATCTGAGGCCTCAGTGTCTGATGGCCCCACTCTCAGCTCCCTGCGGGGTGGTTTACATGCCTGGAGATGCCCAGGGAAGATCCGTGAATGAATGAAAGGAAGAGGAGTGAGCAAACAGATAGAGGCAGGAGGAGCGGGGAATTCCAGCAGATCTAACTCAAGGGTGAGGCCCTGGAGCAGAGTCGTAGGGTGGGACTGCCATGTGGGGCTGCAGGGAGGGGTTGATCAAGCAGGTTCCAGATGGTAGGGTTTGAATGTGGGCAGCTACTGGCCAGACCCCTGGTCATCCAAAGGGAGAGCATCCTGACACAGAGTGTTTCCAATGGTGCTCAGGCTCACAGGGAGACAGAGGGTGAGGTGGCAAAACTTAATTTAAAGATAATATTCAATGATGCATTAAAGTAGGCCCCCTGTCTTAGTTATCTAGGGCTGCTATAAAAGCGGGTAGCTGTAATAAATGGAAATTTATTTTCTCACAGTTCAGGAGGTTACCAGTACGAATTCAGGGCACCCTTTCTAGGGGAAGGCTTTTTCTCTCTATCGGTGCTGGGGAAAAGTCCCTGTCTCTTCAGATTCTGTTTCCCAGTTCCTTGGAGATCTCCATGTGGTGTGGCATCTGTCTTCCCCCATCTCTGCTTGCTCTTCTCTGCCTAATCGCCTTGGTTTATATCTCAAATGTAATTGGCTTATGACCCTTCCTACACTGATATTGCCTCATTAAGATAATAAAGAAAACCCGATTCCTAAATGGGATTACATCCATACATCCATAGGTATTAAAAAAACCCATGGCCATTGAATCAATTCCAACTCCTAGCAACCCTGTAGGATAGAGTAGAACTGCCCCAATAGGGTTTCCAAGGAGCCCCTGGTAGATTCGAACTGCAGATCTTTTGGCTAGCAGTCGTAGGAATTACAACATATATTTTGGAGGGACACAATTCAATCCATAACACCTCCAGCTGGTACAGGAATAAACCAGTGAAACTTCTAGAAAGCAAGTGAGCTCTATGTGTCAAGAGGCTTAAAAAAGTTTATATTTATTGACCTGGCATTACTCCTATAAGGCCACTTCCTAAAGAAACAGTCATAATCAAAACCACAATTGGCTGGAGAATTCTACCAAACATTCAGAGAAGAGTTCACACCAGTACTACTCAAACTATTTCAGAACACAGAAAAGGAAGGGACACTTCTGAATTTGTTCTATGAAGCCAGCATGACTCTGATACTAAAGTGAGGCAAAGACACCACACACAAAAAAAGAAAATCACAGACCAATATCTCTCATGAACTTAGATGCAAAAATTCTCAACAAAATTCTAGCCAATAGAATTCAGGATCTTATCAAAAAAATAATACACCATGGCCAAGTGGGTTTCATACCAGGTAGGCAAGGGTGGTTCAACATTAGAAAGTCAACCAACATAATCCACCAAGAAATGAAACACGAGATCATCTCAATCCACAGAGAAAAGGCATTTGAAAACGTCCAACAACCATTTCTCAATAGGAATAGAAGGGAAATGGCATCTATACAAAACCAACAGCCAATATCATTCTCAACAGGGAGAGGCTGAAAACATGCCCCTTGAGAACAGGAACAAGACAAGGATGCCTTTTACCACCACTCCTATTTAACATTGTGCTGGAAGTCCTACCCAGAGCAATAAGGCAAGAAAAAGAAATAAAGTGCATCTAGATTGAAAAGGAAGAAGTAAAACTATGCAGAGGCAGGGCCAAGGTGGCAGAATAGCCAGACTTTTCTGGCTATCCCTCTTACAACAAAGACCTGAAAAAACAAGCAAAATGATTATATTTATAACTGAACATCAAAGGCAAAGTAATAAAATGGACTGAGTGGCAGGGGGAGGGAGAGACAGTTCAGAAGCAGAGAGGAGTTGCTGGACCTAAATCACCAGGAACCCTCAGGCACCATTCCCGAGAGCGGCTACGGTGGGCTGGTAGTAGCGTTCAGCCACAGTTTCCTCAGGGAGAAGCAGCCAGCTGCACAGCCTACTCACACCTCAAGAACCAGAGAAGAATGGTGCTCTCAGTAAAACCTAAGTACTTTCATATATTTTTCCATGCCCCCAGCCCCGAAGCCAGCTTCAGAGGCTGTTGATTTCCCTGGGCCTGAGATAGGTCCTGTTGAACAGCTGGAGCCATTCTCCCGGCCTTGGAGAAGGAATAAATTCACAGTTGGGGGAAAAGATAATTGCCAGCTCCACTAACCGGGGGAACTCTGGACAGAAGAGCTCCTGCCCGGGCATAAATGGTCCATGGACTTTGAATACCTCCCCCCCCACCCCCCGCACGGACCTGTGCGGGCCTATTTCAGGAGAATAGGCCCTTGCTGGAGGACTGCAACTGTTTCAGCTGTGTAGCAGAGAGGTGGGTGTTTGATGATTGACACCACGTGGCCTATTAAACAGGGTCCTCACTTACCCACACCAGGGGCCTAAGGACTGGTGGCTCCATTCAAGTCACCCAGCCATCCACGACAGAGGTCCAAGGATAACTGGTACCTCCCAGTCCGTACAACCAAAAGCACTGGGTGCCCATGGTCCACCTGCAAAACCTACCCACCTGTATGCTCTAGGGAAGAAGGACACGCTTTCCTCAGAGTCACTTGGGGGACGATTTTCAGCCCCCTGCCTTGTTCAGAGCATGACCCCCTCTGCAATCAGATAGTGGTACCTACACCAATCACTCATGCCCTGCTAAGACTGTAGGACAGAGCCTGTACCACACACTTGATGACCAGCTACCTAGACACCTGAGCTGAATCCATACAAGAAAAGTGAATGGACTCCTAGACTGATATACCTGATAACAGCTCTAACCATCTGGTGGCAGAAAGTCAGAGCTTCAAAAGTGAAAATAATCAAGCTAGCTCACTCAAGCAACCCATTTGGGCATATCAAAACAAAACAAAGCAAGAAGCTACGACACAGTAAGCAAACATAAAATAAACTAATACAATAACTTATAACTAGCTTGGAGACAACAGTCAATATCAAATCACATAAAGAAACAGACCATGATTGCTTCAACAAGCTCTCAAAACAAAAAAACAAGGAATCTTCTAGATGAAAGTACCTTCCTGGAATTACCAGAGGCAGAATACAAAAGATTAATATACAGAACCCTTCAAGACATCAGGAAGGAAATGAGGCAATGCACAGAACAAGCCAAGGAACACACAGATAAAGCAATTGAAGAAATCAAAAAGGTTATTCAGGGACATAATGAAAAATTTAATAAGTTGGAAAAATCCATTGACAGACAGCAATCAGAAATCCAGAAGATTAACAATAAAATTACAGAATTAGACAACTCAATAGAAAGTCAGAGGGGCAGAATTGAGCAACTGGAAGGCAGAATTGGTGACCTTGAAGATAAAGCACTTAGCACCAATATATTTGAAGAAAAATCAGATAAAAGAATTTAAAAAATGAAGAAACTTTAAGAATCATGTGGGACTCTATCAAGAGAAATAACCTACGAGTGATTGGAGTACCAGAACAAGGAGGGATAACAGAAAATACAAAGAGAATTGTTGAAGATTAGTTGGCCGAAAACTTCCTTGATATCGTGAGAGATGAGATGATATCTATCCAAGATGCTCATCGAACTCCACATAAGGTAGATTTTAAAAGAAAGTCACCAAGACATAATATAGTCAAACTTGCCAAAACCAAAGATAAAGAGAGAATTTTAAGAGCAGAGAGGGATAAACGAAAAGTCACCTACAAAGGAGAGTCAATAATAACAAGCTCGGACTACTCGGCAGAAACCATGCAGGCAAGAAGGCAATGGGATGACTTATATAAAAAATTGAAGGAAAAAAATTGCCAGCCAAGAATTACATAACCAGCAAAACTGTCTCTCAAATATGAAGGTGAAATTAGGACATTTCCAGATAAACAGAAGTTTAGAGAATTTGTAAAAACCAAACCAAAACTACAAGAAATACGAAAGAGAGTTCTTTGGTTAGAAAATCAATAATATCAGGTATCAACCCAAGACTAGAACAGTGGACAGAGCAATCAGAGGTCAACCCAGGCAGGGAAATCACAAAAATAAATCAAGATAAAAAAAATGCTCAAAACAGGGAAACAGTGATGTCATTATGTAAAAGAAGACAACATTAAAACAATAAAGAGGGATTAAGAAATGTAGTCATAGATCTTTCAAATGGAGAGGAAGAAAAGGCGATATAAATAAAAGCTAGGTTTATTTTTTTTTTAACTTAGAAAAATACGGGTAAATAATAAGGTAACCACAAAGGAGACTATCCTACTCATCAAAATAAAACACAAGAAAAAAATATAGACTCAGCAGAAACAAAATCAACAACAAATATGAGGAAAGGACAATATATGAAGATAATCTACGCAGCACATAAAATTAAGTGGGAAAAAGAAACTGTCAACAACACACAAAATAAGACATCAAAATGATAGCACTAAATTCATACCTATCCATAATTACCCTGAATGTAAATGGACTCAACGCACCAATAAAGAGACAGAGAGTGGCAGAATGGATTAAAAAACACGATCCATCTATATGCTGCCTACAAGAGACACACCTTAGACTTAAAGAATGGAAACTCAAAGGATGGAAAAAATATATATCAATCAAACAACAATCAAAAAAGAGCAGCAGTGGCAATATTAATTTCTGACAAAACAGACTTTAAAGTTAAATCTACCACAAATGATAAGGAGGACACTACATAATGATTAAAGGGACAATATACCATGAGGATATAACTATATTAAATATTTAAGCACCCAATGACAGGGCTGCAAGATACATAAAACAAACTCTAACAGCACTGAAAAGTGAGATAGACAGCTCCACAACAATAGTAGGAGACTTCAACACACCACTTTTGGTGAAGGACAGGACATCCAGAAAGAAGCTCAATAAAGACATGGAAGATCTAAATGTCAAAATCAACCAACTTGACCTCATAGACATATACAGAACACTCCACCCAACAGCAGCCAACTATAATTTCTTCTCTAGTGCACATGGAACATTCTCTAGAACAGACCACATATTAGGCCATAAAGCAAGCCTTAGCAGAATTCAAAACACTGAAATACTACAAAGCATCTTCTCTGACCATAAGGCCATAAAAGTAGAAATCAATAACAGAAAAAGCAGGGAAAAGAAATCAAACACTTGGAAACTGCACAATACCCTGCTCAAAAAAGACTGGGTTATAGAAGAATTCATAGAAACCAATGAGAATGAAAACACTTTCTACCAACTTTTGGGACACAGCGAAAGCAGTGCTCAGAGGTCAATTTATGTCAATAAATGCACACATCCAAAAAGAAGAAAGGGCCAAAATCAAAGAATTATCCCTACAACTTGAACAAATAGGAAGAGAGCAACAAAAGAAACCCTCAGGCACTAGAAGCAAAAGCAAGTAATAAAAATTAGGGCAGAATTAAATGAAATAGAAAACAGAAAAATAATTGAAATAATTAACAAGACCAAAAGCTGGTTCTTTGAAAAAATCAACCAAATTGATAAACCATTGGTCAAATTGACAAAAGGAAAACAGGAGAGGAAGCATATAATCCGAATAAGAAATGAGATGGGCGATATTACAACAGACCCAACCGAAATTAAAAGAATCCTATCAGATTATTATGAAAAATTGTACTCTAACAAATTTCAAAACCTAGAAGAAATGGATGAATTCCTAGAAACTACCTACCTAAACTAACACAAACAGAGGTAGAACAACTAAATAGGCCCATAACAAAAAAGGTGATTGAAAAGGTAACCAAAAATTCCCAACAAAAAAAGCCCTGGCCCGGACGGCTTCACTGCAGAGTTCTACCAAGCTTTCAGAGAAGAGTTAACACCACTACTACTAAAGGTATTTCAAAGCATAGAAAAGGATGGAATACTCCCAAACTCATTCTATGAAGCCAGCATATCCCTGATACCAAAAGCAGGTAAAGACACCACAAAAAAGGAAAATTACTGACCTACATCCCCCATGAACTTAGATGCAAAAGTCCTCAACAAAATTCTAGCCAATAGAATTCAACAACATATCAAAAAAATAATTCACCATGACCAAGCGGGATTCATACCAGGTATTCGCAGATGGTTCAACATTAGAAAAACAATTAATGTAATCCATCATATAAATAAAACAAAAGACAAGAATCACATGATTTTATCAATTGATGCAGAAAAGACTTTTGACAAAGTCCAGCATCCATTCATGACAAAAACTCTCAGCAAAATAGGAATAGAAGGAAAATTCCTCAACATAATAAAGGGCATTTATACAAAGCCAACAGCCAACATCACCCTAAATGGAGAGACCCTGAAAGCATTCCCATTGAGGTCGGGAAGGAGACAAGGATGCCCTTTATCACTGCTCTTATTCAACATTGTGCTGGAAGTCCTAGCCAGAGCAATTACGTTGATAAAGAAATAAAGGGCATTCAGATTGGTAAGGAATAGTAAAACTATTTGCAGATGACATGATCTTATACACAGAAAACCCTAAAGAATCCTCAAGAAAACTACTGAAACTAATAGAAGAGTTCAGCAGAGTATGAAGATACAAAAGAAACATACAAAAATCAGTTGGATTCCTCCACACCAAAAAAAAGAACATCAAAGAGGAAATCACCAAATCAATACCATTTACAGTAGCCCCCAAGAAGATAAAATACTTGGGAATAAATCTTACCAGAGACGTAAAAGACCTATACAAAGAAAAGTACAAGACACTACTGCAAGAAAACAAAAGGGACCTACCTAAGTGGAAAAACATACCTTGGTCATGGATAGGAAGACTTCACATTGTAAAAATGTCTATTATATCAAAAGCCATCTATAGATACAATGCAATTCCGATCCAAATTCCAAAGACATTTTTTAATGAGATGCAGAAACAAATCAGCAACTTCACATGGCAGGGAAAGAGTCCCCTGGGTAAGTAAAGCATTACTGAAAAAGAAGAACAAAGTGGGAGGCCTCACTCTACCTAATTTTAGAACCTATTATGCTGCCACAGTAGTCAAAGCAGCCTGGTACTGGTACCACAACAGATACATAGACCAATGGAACAGAATTGAGAATCGAGACATAAACCCAGCCACAAATGAGCAGCTGATATTTGACAAAGGCCCACAGTCAGCCTTGTTAACAAATGGTGCCGGCATAACTGAATATACGTCCACAAAAAAATGCAACAACACCCAAACCTCACACCATGCACAAAAACCAACTCAAAATGGATCAAAGACCTAAATAGAAAATCTAAAATGATAAAGATCATGGAAGAAAAAATAGGGACAATGCTAGGAACACTAATACATGGCATAAACAGTGTATAAAACATTACTAACAATGCAGAAGAGAAACTGGATAACTGGGAGCTCCTAAAAATCAAACACCTATGCTCATCCAAAGACTTCACCAAAAGAGTAAAGAGATTACCTACGGAATGGGAAAAAGTTTTTAGCTATGACATTTCCGGTCAGCACCTGATCTCTAAAATCTACATGATGCTGCAAAAACTCAACAACAAAAAGACAAATAACACAGTTAAAAAAATGGGCAAAAGATATGAACAGACACTTCACCAAAGAAGACATTCAGGCGGCTAACAGATACATTAGCCATTAGAGAAATGCAAATCAAAACTACAATGAGATTTCATCTCACTCCAACAAGGCTGACATTAATCCAAAAAAACACAAATAAATGTTGGAGAGGTTGTGGAGAGACTGGAACACTTATACACTGCTGGTGGGAATGTAAAATGGTACAACCACTTTGGAAATTGATTTGGCACTTCCTTATAAAGCTAGAAATAGAACTACCACACGATCCAGCAATCCCATTCTTAGAATATGTCCTAGAGAAATAAGAGCCTTTACACCAACAGATACATGCACACCCACGTTCCTTGTGGCACCGTTTACAATAGCAAAAAGATGGAAGCAACCCCGGTGCCCAGCAATGGATGAATGGATAAATAAATTGTGGTATATTCACACAATGGAATACTACGCATTGATGATTGATGATGAATCCATGAAGCATTTCATAACGTGGAACAATCTGGAAGGCATTATGCTGGGTGAAATTAGTTGCAAAAGGACAAATATTGTATAAGGACCACTATTACAGAGAAGATAATATTCTTCGATGTTACAAAAGAGGGGAGGGAGAGGGGTTTTCACTAATTAGATAGTAGATGAGAACTACTTTAGGTGAAGGGAAAGACAACACACAATGCAGGAGAGGTCAGTACAACTGGACTAAACCAAAACCAAAGAAGTTTCCTGAATAAACTGAACGCTTTAAAGGCCAGCGTAACAGGAGCGGGGGTTTGGGGACCATGGTTTCAGGGGATATCTAGGTCAATTGGCATAATAAAATCTATTAAGAAAACATTCTGCATCTTCTGCATCCCACTTTGGAGAGTGGCGTCTGGGGTCTTAAATGCTAGCAAGCGGCCATCTAAGATGCATCAGTTGGTCTCAACCCACCTGGATCAAAAGAGAATGAAGAACACCAAAGATACAAGGTAATTATGAACCCAAAAGACAGAAAGGGCCACATAAACCACAGACTACATCAGCCTGAGACCAGAATTAGACCGTGTCTGGCTACAACTGATGATTGCCCTGACAGGGAACACAACAGAGAACCCCAGAGGGAGCAGGAGAGCAGTGGGTTGCAGACCCCAAATTCTCGTAAAAAGACCAGACTTAATGGTCTGACTGAGACTAGAAGGACCCAGGTGGTCATGGTCCTCGGACCTTCTGTTAGCCCAAGACAGGAACCATTCCCAAAGCCAACTCTTCAGACAGGGATTGGACTGGACAATGGGATAGAAAAAGATGCTGGTGAAGAATGAGCTTCTTGGATCAAGCAGACACATGAGACTATGTTGGCATCTCCTGTCTGGAGGGGAGATGAGAGGGTGGAGGGGGTCAGAAGCTGGCAGAGCGGATACGAAAATGAAGAGTGGAGGGAAGGAGTGTGCTGTCTCATCAGGGGGAGAGCGACTAGGAGTATAGAGCAAGGGGTATATAAATTTCTGTATTGAGAGACTGACTTGATTTGTAAACTTTCACTTAAAGCACAATAAAATTTTTTAAAAAAATTAAAAAAAACCTAGAAATAGAAATACCATATGATCCAGCAATCCCACTGCCAGGAGTGTATCCTAGGGAAATAAGAGCTGTCACAGGAAGAGATGTATACACACCCATGTTCATTGCAGCATTATCCACAATAGCAAAAAGATGGAAATAACCTAAGTGCCCATCAAACAGATGAATGGATAAACAAATCATGGTACATACACACGATGTAATATTACAAAATTATAAAGAACGATGATGAACCTTAGAAACGTCTCCCAGCACGGGTGAATCCGGAGGGCATTATGCTGAGTGAAATAAGTCAATCAAAAAGGACAGATACCGTATGAGACCACTGTCATAAAAACTCAAGAAAAGGTTTACACTCAGAAAAAAAACAACCTTTGATGGTCACTAGGGAGGGAAGGGTTGGGGAGGGGAAATCGCTAAATAGTAGACAAGCGTTAACTTTGATGGAGGGGGAGACAGTACACAATACAGGAGAAGTCGCACAACTTGACCAAGGCAAAGCCATAAAAGCTTCCTAGACACAACCACACACCTTGAGGGACTGAGTTACTGGGGCTGGGGGCTGGGGACCATGGTCTTGGGGGACATCTAGGTCAATTGGCACAGCACAGCTCATAAAGAAAATGCTCTACTTCCTACTTTGGTGAGTAGCGCCTGGGGTCTTAAAAGCTTGCGAGCAGCCACCTAAGACACACCTACTGGTCCCATCCCGTCTGGAGCAAAGGAGAATGAAGAAACCCAAAGACACAAGGCAAATATTTGTCCAAAGGACTAATTGGGCCACAGCACTAACGGCCCACACGAGCCACAGCCTCCTTCAGCCTGAGCCCAGGACAAGGCAGTGCCCGGCTAGCACCACCAACCACTCTGACAGGGATCACAACAGAGGGTCCCAGACTGTGCGAGAGAAAAGTGTAGAACAAAATTCAAATTCACAAGAAAAGACCAGACTTACCGATCTGACAGAGACTGGAGGACCCCCCGAGACTATGCCCCCCCTCAAAAAACACCCAGACACCCTTTTCACTCAGAACTGAAGTCACGCCTGAAGTTCGCCCTTTAGCCAAAGCTTACACAGGTCTGTAGAACGGATCTGTCTTGGAAGGCGTACAACCAGAATGCTCCTTAGAAGCAAGGATGGTGAGACTCACACACACACTCACACATGTGAACACACATGAGTGCACACTTGTGCCTATATACACTCATGCATGCACACACATGTGCACACTAACATGTGTGTTGCACGTTCACATGTGTGCCTGTGCATATCCAGACACATGCATGGACACACTTACACTCATACACATGCACACTCACAAGTACAACTCACATTGCATGCCCTTACACACTCACACACTTGCAGTCCAGCAAAAAAATGTGTGCACTTGCACACACACACATTCACAAACAAGTGCACACTCACACACATACTTGTATGGGAGCACATGCATGCTCACACATTCACATGTGCACACACTCACAAGTACACACTTGCACCATGTGCACACTTATAAGTACTCACACGTGTACACACATCCACAAGCACACACACTCACGTATATGTATATGCACTCATGCACAATGCACACTCACATATGTACACCCACTCACACATGCACACTCGCATGTGCACACACTCACACACACACCAAACTCAAGACCAGAGGAGAGTAGCCCAGGTGTGAAAAGGATTCACATTTACTGTTGTGATTAAAAAAAAAAAAATTAGGAGGTTAATTTATTGAAAATTATCTCTGCATACTCTCTGCTACTTTAGAAATGATCCACAACGAGAACGTATAGCTTTTACTACTAGAAGCAATCAGTAATGATAATAATAATCAATGAGTTGCAAAAATATAAAGTATTTTTCCCACCTTGAGAAGGAGCCGGAGAGAAACAGGAAAAGCGAAACAATAGGGCATGACAGAGTTGGAGAGCCAGTGAGTGGGCTTGACGCCCCTGGGCCCGCAGGTCTTTCCCCCGACCCCACAGAGAGTGGGCTGGACGCCCCTGGGCCCACAGGCCTTTCCCCCGACCCCACAGAGAGTGGGCTGGACGTCCCTGGGCCCACAGGGCTTTCCCCCCACCCCACAGAGAGTGGGCTGGACGTCCCTGGGCCTCTAGGCCTGCCCCACCTCAGTGAGTGGGCTGGACACCCCTGGGCCCACAGGCCTTTCCCCCCACCCCACAGTGAATGGGCTGGGCACCCCTGGGCCCTCAGGCCTTTCCCCCAACCCCACAGTGAGTTGGCTGGATGTTCCTGGGCCTCTAGGCCTGCCCCACCTCAGTGAGTGGGCTGGACACCCCTGGGTCCACAGGCCTTTCCCCCTACCCCACAGTGAGTGGGCTGGACGTTCCTGGGCCTCTAGGCCTGCCCCACCTCAGTGAGTGGGTTGGACGCCCCTGGGCCCTCAGGCCTGTCCCTCCTGCAGTGAGTGGGCTGGACGCCCCCCTCCCCTGCCACTTGTAGGCCTGCCCCCACTGCCCCACCCCCACCCTCCCACACCCTCAGGCTAGCAGAGCGGCTGTGTCAGGTGATGTGGGCGACGTCCGTGCACAGGCATTTCCTGCGCCTGTGGGAAGAAGGGGACACAGGAACAAACAGATGTGCCCCTCCCTCCAGGAGGCAGGTCAAGGACACCCCGGTTCCCTGCACACCCGGGAAGGATAAAGTCTGCTCCCACCAACGTGGCTGGGTGTGGTCTGGGCCTGAGGCATGTGTCCACAGGCCAGGTCACCCTGCCATACGCAGCCTGCGTGCCTTGGGTGAGTTATTCGCTCTGCTGAGCTGCTCTCCCCTTACCTCTAGAGAAGGGACGATGCTGGCCTGCCGTGAGGACTCTAGCTGACCAAGTGGCCATCTGCTGCTCCTGTCCCCACATCACCTGTCCTGTAGTCCCTGGGCCACACTGGGGAAGTGTGCAGATCAGTCAGGTGGGGCAGTGGCCAGTCTCTGCACCCAAGCCCCTGCCCCACGGTGCCACTCACTTGTTCCACAATTAAGAGCACTGGTGTGTTCTCTCTGGCCTCAGTTTCCCCTCCTGAACAACAGAAGTCAGTGGGATGCTTTCTGGGCCCTCCCAGCACTGCCTCTCAGGTCTGTGGGGTGATGGAAGCACTTTCCTCTTCCTGCACTCATCAGTGGCTGCCTCCCTAGGAGCAGGGCTTTCAGCATCCCAGGCCAGCTAGAGGCGGCAAGCTCCCCCCACTTCCTTCTGGGCACAGCCAGGGCAGCGAGCCTGGGAACCTGGCTGTGGGAGCGAGCCTTGGGGACCAGGACCGTGTGCCTGGAGGACAGACAGTGACATACACCCAGCAAAGCAACATACACAACGTACATGCATGCAGATAGGCATGTACACACACGTATGCACACACAACACACCATATGCACACATGTGCACACACACCATGCACACAGTGCATGCACACACATGCATGTACACTCACAGTGCACGCACGCACATATCACGTGCACACAGAGGCATGGGCACACACATAACTGCACACACAGGCATGCACACACCCTGCACATGTACACACACACGATGCACACATGTACCACAAATACACACATTGCTTTAAAACAACTTTTAAAAGTTAAACCCTCAATACATGTCAATGTAAAGATAGCAATCCATTAAAGAAAAAAAATCACCCAGAATCCCACCAGCTTGGTACACATTTTGGAGTGTTTTCTTCCAGATTTTGCTTGAAAGATAGGCAGATACCCTTTTTAACTTTTGCAAACATAGCACCCTTTGGTCCATAGCGTCCAGCCCACTCACGGTGGGGTGGGGGGAAAGGCCTGTGGGCCCAGGGGTGTCCAGCCCACTCACTGAGGTGGGGCAGGCCTAGAGGCCCAGGGACGTCCAGCCCACTCACTGTGGGGTGGGGGGAAAGCCCTGTGGGCCCAGGGGTGTCCAGCCCACTCACTGTTCCGTAGCCTGCCTGCCTTGCTGCATGGTGACCTAGCACCCTTCACGTCCCGAAGGTGCGGTGCGCATCATGAACTCCGTGTGGCTCCTCAAACAGCCTAGTTGAGAGACCTCTAAGTCAGTCCAGGTTTCTTGGTGTCGTAAGTAATGCCGTGCGAAGTGTTTGGAAGGAGTCATTTGTGCACAGCCTAAGTCACCCTGAGGACCCACCTGGGAGCCGCTGGGCCACTCCTAGGAGCTCGTTACCGCCAGTGGATCCTCAGCCATTTGAGGATTTCCCTCTCGCACGCACAGGCCAAGGCACAGAGGGTGCTCCAAGGATGGGGCCTGTCCCTGAAACTGCTCTCAGTGCTGTGCATGAGTCCTTGTTATGGGTTGAATTGTGTCCCCAAAAAGACATGTTGAAGTCCTACTCCCTGTGCCTGTGAACATGGCCTTTGTTGGGAATAGAGCCTTTCTTTGAAGATGTTTTGTTGGTCAAGTCATACTGGAGTAGGGTGAATCTAGTCCTAGTCCCTTCAGAGCGGCGTCTCACAGAAGAGAAGGCCAGGCACGAAAACAGTCACACAAGGGAAGACGTGTGTTGAGACCATCTACAAGCTGCAGAGGAATGCCAGGGATCGCTGGCAGCCATGGAAGCCGGGAGAGGCAGGAACAGTTTCTCTCTGGGTGCCTCAGAAGGAATTGACATGGATGACACCCAGGTTTGGACTCCCAGCCTCAGAATTGAGAAACAACAAATTCCTGTTCTCAAAGCCCCCACTGTGTGGTGTTTTCTTACAGTGGCCCCAGGATGCTGCTGGGGAAGCGATCCCTGAGAGCTGTGCTCATGGAAACGCTAAGTCAACCTTCTAGTAGGTTCTATAGAAAATTCCTCTAAATGCCCTGACTGGACATGCTGGCACCGGACACCGCCTGGGTGCTGGGTGCCGTGGGTCCCTCTCGCCCAGGGCTCTGCCCTGTGCTCAGGAACAAGGAAGCCCTGGAGCTGCCCATGGTGAGGGCTCCGGCACTGAGTCCCATCACGTACACTCACTGGCCCAGGACTTAGGACAGACATCTGCTCCCCGGGCTTGTCCAGGGCTTGGAAGGGAGGGAAAGGCTGGGTGGGGTCAGGGGAGTGATTGGGAAGACGACAGATTAGGCCATCTGTCGCAAACAGGTCCTTGTGCACCGATGACTTTGCATCGCTACTCACAGCAGAGGGCAGAGGGTCACCCCGAGTGTGCTGCGTGCGGGGGGCTCGGGGGCGGGCTGCAGGGGGGCTCTGTGGAGAGTGGCTCAGGTAGCTTGGACTCGCGGGTGCCGACCGTGCATCTTGGCGGCTCCCACTTCCCACGGCCCAGGATGAATGACGAGTCTGTCCACCGCGGGGACCTTGCGCGTCCGTCGCCCCTGCTTCCGGGAAGGCCGGCAGCCAGGGCGGGGCTGGAGGGCCGGGCCGCCCCTTCCAAGGAGGAAGGGCGAGCTCCCGCCTTTAAGCGCGCCCGCCGGGCAGAGGCCCACAGACTGTCCGCACGCCGGAGGGAGCCGGCGCCTGTCCTCGTCTGCAACCCTCCAGTCCCCTGCTGCCTCCTTGGCCCTCGGCAGGCGCCCGGCCCGGCAGTCCCCACAGACCAGGCAGTTCCCCGTGCGCCATGCAGGCGCGCGCGCTGCTCCTGGCCGCGCTGGCCGCGCTGGCCGCGCTGGCAGAGTTGGCATTGGCGCAGGAGCTCACGGCGCCGTCGTGCTCCGAGCGCTGCAACGTGTCGCGGTGCCTGAGCCCCCGCTGCCCCAGCGGCTACATGCCGGACCGCTGCAAGTGCTGCTTGGTGTGCGCCGCTGGCGAGGGCGAGCCCTGCGGTCGCCCGCTCGACTCGCCGTGTGGGGAGAGCCTGGAGTGCGCGCGTGGTGCGTGTCGCTGTCGCTGGATACATGCCGTGTGCGGTACCGACGGGCACACCTACGCCAACGTGTGTGCGCTGCTGGCGGCCAGCCGACGCTCGCTGAAGCTCACGGGGATGCCCGTGCGCCAGCTGCAGAAGGGGGTCTGCCCGTCAGGTAAGCTCGGGCTGGGCGATGGGGGCCAGGCCGTCTCTTGCGGAACTGAAGCCCAGACCAGCGTTCCCTAGGTGTAGCTGAAAGGCACTTTAAAAAATCGTCCAACCAGCCCTCTGGTCTTCCAGGTGGGGAAAATGAGGCCCAGAAGGGTGAACTGCTGTCCCAGGGTCCCAGGATTGCTCAGTCAAAATGGAACCAAGTGCTCCTCTACCTCTGTGTTTCTCCGGCTTCTGGCCTCATCCAAAGTGACCTGTCCTTGTCCCTCCCCTGTTCTCATGCTCCTGCTCTGTTGGGTGTTGGGTGAAAGCACTGTCTCCACTCACCTAATTCAGGCTTCCAGCCTCCAGAGCTGTAAGAGAATAAATCTCTGTTTTTTAAAACCACACACTTTGTGGTGTTTTCTAAGGCAGCCCTAGGAGGCTAAGACGCTGTTGAGATTTTCTTGGGCTTCATCATTTGGGTTTTCCTCTTTACTTTGAGGCTTTCTCAGGACCTCAGATCTATTCGAGTGTATCTCACTACAGAGAGAAGTCAGACCTACATCCGCCCTTGGCTGCAGCTTTCAGGGAGACAGTGATTGCCAGCAGTCTCCTGGTGGCACCATGGGGAGCAAAAAAAAAAAAAAAAACTTTGCCAACAAATTCACCCCAACTCATGGCGACTCCACGTGTCTCCGAGTAGAACTGTGCTCTGTAGGGTGTTCAGTGGCTGACATTTTGGAAGTAGATCACCAGGCCTTTTTCCCAAGGCACTTCAGGGTGGATTGGCACTGCCAATCTTTGGTTGGTAGCCGAGCTCTTAACTGTTTTTGGCATCTAGGACTCCTTTGGGTAAAGCCATTGAATAATTTCTACTGATATACAATTTTTTTTGGTTTAAGCCCTAGAACAGCACCCCCCCACCCCCCCACCCCCACCCCCCCTACCCCACACCCCCCGCCCCCAGCCCAACCTGGAGCTGCCCTGAGATGGCTTCTTGCCATGCAGGTTGACCTTAGGAATGGAGGAAAATGCTAGAAAACCCCGCTGTCCCGGACATGCTTGGGTGAGGCTCAGGAGGGCAGATTCTGCAGCCTGAATGAGGGTGTTGGCGGTAACGATTCCTCCTGAGCAGAGCTGGATGAAGGCATGTGAGGGCCCTAAACACTGACGTATCTGTGGTGGCCGCTTCTCTGGTTACCCACACATTCGAATGGGTTGATGAGTGATATATACCAAAAACCAAACCCGATGCGGTTGAGTTGATTCTGACTCAGGGTAGAACTGCCCCTTAGGGCTTCCAAGGAGTGGCTGGTGGATTTGAACTGCTGACCTTTTGGTTAGGAGCTGAACTCTTAACCACCGGGCCACCGGGGCTCCTTGAGTTATATATATACCTCGTTTGTTAGCGCGTATAGACTAATATCAAGCACTGTATCCCTTGCAACAGACAGTAAAAAAGAAAGTCAGTTGATACATAATTGAAACTTTTTGTGTTCGATAAATACTAGTATTTCCAGCATTTTCATACATTTGCTATGCTAGTATTATCTGAAATTATGACCCCTGTTGGTATTATATTAAATGTATGCTAGACTGCATCCATGTGTGCCAAACGTATTTTAAAGTTAAAGTTACAAATATTATTGTTTACAAAACTTAGGACGTAACCCTGTGTATAAATGTGATACGCTTTTTAAAGTAACGCGACTGAATTCATCTCAATTGTTGACTTGTTTGAGTTCCCTCGCTCTTGCGTGTCACCTGGGGCGGCAGTTCCCATTTATCATTTACCAGGATGTTCACAAGCGCATACCCTTGTGTTTATATCGTGGCAAAGAGCATTGCTGGCCCTTCTGGCTGGAGGTGCTGGATCAGCAGGCGGGTATGCACCAGACGGTTCTCTCAAGATGCATCAGAGACATGTTATCTATACATATAATCCGTCCTTGCGCAGTAACCGCTCATGTTGGATCCAGCTGCATACTGGGTGAATGTAGCAAGAGTTAGACTCGACAGCCCACGTCCACCTCTTGTTTATTAGAAAGAAATAGTGTACTCCCAAGAGACCTGCCAAGTTTCAGTTACACGGGAGGGGACTGTGGAGACAGATGGCAGCGAAGGTGTTGAAGTGGTCGGGGCTCCACAGCTTAAACAGCCTTCGTGTGGGAGCCCTCATGACCCTGTGTGGGCGCCCTCGTGACCCTGCGTGTGGGCGCCCTCGTGACCCTGCGTGTGGGAGCCCTCGTGACCCTGCGTGTGGGAGCCCTCGTGACCCTGCGTGTGGGCGCCCTCGTGACCCTGCGTGTGGGCGCCCTCGTGACCCTGCGTGTGGGCGCCCTCGTGACCCTGCGTGTGGGCGCCCTCGTGACCCTGTGTGGGCGCCCTCGTGACCCTGCGTGTGGGCGCCCTCGTGACCCTGCGTGTGGGCGCCCTCGTGACCCTGCGTGTGGGAGCCCTCGTGACCCTGTGTGGGCGCCCTCGTGACCCTGCGTGTGGGCGCCCTCGTGACCCTGCGTGGAGTTTATTTCCGCCGGCACGTTCTCACCCACAGGAGCTGGAATGAGTTTCATTTAGCGCCCCGCCGGTTCCCTCCCCCTGTGGCGCTCGCTTTTCCTTGTGTCCTGTCTGCTCAGTATCTGTGGGTCTTTGCTTTGGACAACTGGTGGCCCTGATTTGTTGATGCCCCTAAGCACGTGCTTACCTTGCTTGTTGGGTAATCTGTTCCTGCTTCCAAGGCTGTGACAGAGAATCTGCTCCTGCTTCTTTCCTGGCTTCTGGTGGCCGCAGGCAACCCTTGGTGGTCCTTGTCTTATAGACAGACCCTCACATGCTGCCTACCCCCTGCCCCCGCCTGTGTGACTCTGTTTTCCTGCCTGTCCTTCTTTTTCATTAGATGCCATTCAGAAGGGATTAGGATGGGGGTACAACCTGCTCTGGTGTAACTTTGTTAACAGATAACTTTTGCAAGGAAATATCCTATTTCCCCAAACAAGGTCACATTCACTGAACTTCAGCGGATCTCTTTGGGGGGCATGGGTCAATCAGTAACAGACAGCTCTTCTCTTCTGGTACAAACATAAGACCTCCCTGTGGCCCATTGGGGTTCCAGGGAACTCAGTTTGAGAAGCATAAGAGATGGGCTGGGTGAGCCTTTGAGAGGTGAGGTATCGGGTCAGACTTGTGTTTAGGTACAGTAATAGGTTGGTGCTGCCCAGTGTCTTGAAGATGGGCATATGCTTCTCCAAGTGCCCATGGCACCCGCAGGTGGCCTTTCCAAGAGGCTGACTCGAAAAGGAAGCAAGGCTAGGGCTTATATGGGTTCGGTGGAGACAGTATGGTGATGAATATTTAGTGGGCTTCTTTCAAGGGGTGGGTACTTCTCAGAATGGTGTTGCATATCAATTAGGTTGCACTCATCTGGAATCCAAGATGGAACCTGCTGATATTCAAGATGGAGTCCTCTCGGCAGCCCTTCACATCACTTATTATGGGATATAGTGCAAGCACGCTGATCTTTGGCACTACATCACCATCTCTGGAGGGCTAAAGAAGGTTTAACAGTGGTCACACTTTGTTTTTCTGTGGGAGCCTGTAAAGGGGGAAGGGACTAGAAAAACACTAAGAAGGAGATAGTAATTCATGGGTTGTTTCAACCTTATCTCATGTTGACAGGGTGTGGTTCCTGTTTACCCAACTACTAGGTGGTAATCATTTAACAGCTCTTTTGTTCTCCCAGCACAGTTAACCCTGTCTGTCTCTCAATCCCCCCTGAGAGATTTCATACTCATGATTCTTTATGAAGGTGTAGGGGTGAAGGTCTCTTCTGTAACTTCTTCAAGCTGACACTGGGTTGTTGGCCTGCCTAGCAGAGTAGAAATTTCTGTCTATCTGGTCTAAAGTTTTGTAAGGACTGGGGTCTCACTTTCAGGAACGGGCTGGAAACCCTGCATCATCTTGAAATTGTTGTAACCTAGAGGACACAAACTTTATCAGAAGCTTGAGGAGACAAGGCCCAAAAATAAGAAGAAGAAGTATAGCAACTAGGGAACCCAAAAAGGGTAGAAACCAAGTAATAAAGGGGAGTGTCTCCCACACTGTCTACCAAATATCTTGGCCTCCCCCTCTTTTGTTTCTCAATCTCACACTGTTATTTTCTTTACATTCTTTGTGTCTCTCTCTTTTGTTATGGGCTGTCTCTTCTTCTCACACCCTCACTTTCTAGAACTCTCCCCAGTCTCACCTTCTCTCTCTCTCCAATCTTTGTCTCTCTTACTCATTCTCTCCTCCTCTATCCCCCTGTATCAGTAGCACCTCCCATAGAGAGTGGTTGCAAGGGTTAATTACCCAAGACACATAAACCTCATGCCAGCACCTAATGACCAGTCAATAGCCTGTTTGTCACCACACATTGCCACACATCACATAGAGCCAGGACACTCCTCAGAAGCCCAGATGGTGAGACTTCATCTCGCTTGCTTTGGACACGTCATGAGGAAGGACCAATCATTAGAAAAGGACATCATGGTTGGTCAAGTGGAGGGTCGGCAAAAATGAGGGAAAGTTCCGTGAGATGGATTCACACAGTGGCTGCAACAATGGACCCAAACATACCAACGATTGTGAAGAAGGCGCAGGACCAGGCAGCGTTTCCTTCTATTGTGCATAAGAGCCCCATGAGCCCCAGGCAACTCAACAACAGCTAACGGCAACACTGTATCACTATTACAGCTTCGGCTACTCCCACCATTTCTGTTTCATCTGGCGGGGGTGGGGAGCAGGGGCGGTGCTGCTCTGCTGGGCTGTGAAGGGTGCTCTCAGCACAGGGAGGGGCGTAGGCAGGAGGGTTTGAGCCCCTGGCTGCTGCACAAGGAAGATGTGTAGAGCTGGGGCTGGAGGCGGCAGAGGCCCGGGTGCAGGGGGGAAGAGGCCCCAGCAGCGTCCTGGCCCTGCCATGGGTCCCCATGTTTTTGGCCTGACACCAGCACCCTTGCCTGTCTGCCCGGGCTCCTCAGAGCCGCTGCCCAGCCCTGAGGCCGTGGCTCACCTGTCTTAGTGGCCCTGTGTTGTGTCATCATTGTAACCCAGTACATAGGGACTTCAGACACCCAGGTCTGGGTAGGGGCTCAGAAGCCAACCCCCATCCTCGTGGGACCTGCAGTGCCAGACGCTCCTAAAAACCAGCTGCCTTCAAGTCGACTGCGACTCAGGGTGACCCCGTGGGTGTCAGTGTAGACCTGTGCTCTGCGGGGTTTTCATGGCTGACTTTTCAGAAGCAGGTTGCCTGGCCTTTCTCCCAAGGCGCCTCTGGGTGGACTTGAACCTCCATTTTTCAGCTAAGCTTGTTCACCTTTTGCACCACCCAGGGACTTGACACTGTAGACGCCGTAACTGAGGCTCTGGAAGGGAAGCGACGGCCTGAGGCCCACAGCTAGGATGGGACCGAGCCCTCCTGGCCGGGTCTGGATGCCTCTGAAAGCCTTACTCTCCAGGCCCCAGGCTTTTTGCTGTAGGGGTGGGGGGTCCTGAGGCCTGTAGTTGGGGTCCGGCCTGGGTCCCCAGCCTCTGTAGAGTGCTCAGTGAGTGGTGTCCCCTTTGCCCTCTAGGGGGCCCAGCCAGAAGTCGCTGGGCAGCTCATACAGCAGTGCCCATTCCAGACATTTGCACACCTGACAGCTCCTCACGCACCTGGGCCAGGTACTTTCCAGGTGATGCCCTTCCCGCTCCCTATCATGGTAGGTGTGTACCTTCTCCTCTCTCCTCCAGTCTCCCTCCCTCCTCTCTCCTCCCTCAGCCCCCACTTCTCCTCCTCACTTTGACAGGTAGCAGGGCCTCCTGGGACCTTCTCATCCCAGGTGCGTGTCCCATCCCCTGCCTTTAACTACTACCCAGGGGGATGACTCAGGGAGTCTATCTCCCACCTGTCTCCTTCTGGAGCTGGAGAAGTGGCATTGCCTGGTACTGAGCTGTCTTGATCTCCGGCTCCGGTCCTCCCCAGCTCAGCTGAGGGGACCACCTGCGAAGTTTGTGATCTCTGACACCTGTCCTTCCACTCTCACGTCCCATCCAATGGCAAGTCCTCTTGGCTTGACCTCGCAAAGCCTCCGGCCAGCTGCCACTCCTCCTGGCCCCAGCAATGCTGAACTTCCACAGACCCCTCCTTGTGGCCCCTCCCCCACAGGCAGCCAGGATGGTCTTATTCACCTGCTCTGCTTGTCACCTGCAGGACCCCTCTGACACCCACCAACCTTACTTGGCCCCCAGACCCTGTGCTGCCCGGCCCCTTCCCACACCTCCAGCGTCAGCTCACACCGTCATCGTCTCCTGAGCTCCTTCCTGCATCGGGGCCTTTGCACACGCCCAGCTCTCACTCCCTGTTGAGTGGCTGCGCCGTAGCCCTTTTCTGAAATGTCCCCCCACTCCCAGAGGCCGCCCTGAGGGCTGAGCTAGGTGGCCTTCTCTGTCCTCACGCCCACACCTGCACCACCACCTGTCTGTCCTCGGTGCTGTTTCTTGCTTTGGTGCTTTATCTGTGTCTTCACCAGTCCCTGTGCCTCGAGGGCAGGGCCTGGTCTGTCTCCCGCCGGACCTGGCCCAGTGCCTGGTATGTGCTGTGTGCAGGTGGTGTGACGTGAATGGGCCACCCATGGGTGGGAGATCGCCCTTCTTGAATACCTCCAGCAACAGGAGGCTCACGCCCTCTCCAGGGAGCCCCTTGCGCCCTTGGAGCCAACTCTCGCCTCCGCTCAAGGCAGCTGTTCTGTCAATGGGGTAGTTCGTCGTCAGAGGGCCTGTGTGTGGCGGGGGGTCTCCAGTCCACCTGCCCAGGCGTGTGAGCCACGCAGCCGCAGACAGATAGCCTCGGAATGTGCACATAATCCACAAATGAGAGCCCTGCTCATTTACAATGTGGCATTTAATAACTGGCGTTTATCGTGCAACCCTGAGTGGGTTTTGGTGGCATCTCTGTCTTACTTATTCAAGAGCTTTGGTTGGCTTTTGAGTTCTAATCCTCTTAGCAGCTTTCCTGGGCTGCACATATCTAGGAATTCAGCAGTGGGGCTGATCAGGCAGGAGCTGCCTCTCTCTGACGCCTCTTCCACCCCCTCAGCTCCTGCAGGGCTGAGCCTGGCTGCAGCCAAGGAGGAGGGAGGGCAGTAGTCCAGCCAGAGCGGAGCGTAGGACCCGGGGGCTGCACAATTACTTTACCCTATCTCCGGCCAAGCCTTGGAAACCCTTCCCCTCACCTTGGGGTCTTCCTGCCCAGGCCTCTTCCTTCCCTGGTGGTCACCTCCACAAGCCTGAGGGGCTTTACGAAACCTAGATGGCCCCTGCCAACAGCCATCCAGGGCTCCCATTGTGCTCCTGCTGTGGCTTGCAGGCATAGTTGGATCTGGCCTCCACCTACCGCCCACAGTCACTGCCGCAGGCAAATCCTGAAGGGGAGGAGTAGGTCAGGGAGGGCTTTCTGGAGGAGGAGGGAGACAGGAAGTGCTGAGCAGATTTGGGGCCAGGCCGAGGGGCTGGGAGGGGCCCTGTCTTCAGGAAGCAGGGTGTGCAGAGTGGGCTGGCCCAGCCGGTGGGAGGCCAGTACCCCACGGGGGAGAGATGATGAACCTGTGTCGCGGGTGGGGGGTTGGGCGGCCTCTCAGGGCTGAGGGGGGCTGGGGTGGTTGGGGTGGATGGATGGCTCCAGGAGAGCAGGCCTGGAGAATCCAGGTAATGGTTTTGAGGAGGGGACACTGGGGTGGGAGTATCTAGGGGGCAGATTCCCCCGCAAGAGCTTGGCCCTGGGGGTGGCTGCCTGTGTGTCTCTGAGGGGGCGTGGCCTAGGTTTGACAGTCCCCGGGTTGTTGTGCAAGCGGCTAAATGTTCAACTGCTGGTCGAAAGCTGACGATTCAAACCCACAGTTGTCGTTGTTGTTAGGTGCCGTCTAGGCGGTTCCGACTCACAGCGACCCCATGCACAACAGAACGGAACACTGCCCGGTCCTGCGCCGTCCTCACAGTCATTGTTATGCTTGAGCTCATTGTTGCAGCCACTGTGTCAGTCCACCTCGTCGAGGGTCTTCCTCTTTTCCGCTGACCCTGTACTCTGCCAAGCATGATGTCCTTCTCCAGGGACTGATCCCTCCTGACAACATGTCCAAAGTATGTAAGACGCAGTCTCGGCATCCTCGCCTCTAAGGAGCATTCTGGCCGCACTTCTTCTAAGACAGATTTGTTCGTTCTTTTGGCAGTCCATGGCATATTCAATATTCTTCGCCAACACCACAATTCAAAGGCGTCAACTCTTCTTCGGTCTTCCTTATTCATTGTCCAGCTTTCACATGCATATGACGCGATTGAAAATACCATGGCTTGGGTCAGGCGCACCTTAGTCTTCAGGGTGACATCTTTGCAGATTTGCCCAATGCATTGCGTCTGTTGATTTCTTGACTGCTGCTTCCATGGCTGTTGATTGTGGATCCAAGTAAAATGAAATCCTTGACAACTTCAATCTTTTCTCCGTTTGTCACGATTTTGCTCATTGGTCCAGCTGTGAGGATTTTTGTTTTCTTTATGTTGAGGTGCAATCCATACTGAAGGCTGTGGTCTTTGATCTTCATTAGTGAGTGCTTCAAGTCCTCTTCACTTTCAGCAAGCAAGGTTGAGTCATCTGCATAACACAGGTTGTTAATGAGTCTTCCTCCAATCCTGATGCCCCGTTCTTCTTCATACCACCCAGCTTCTCGTATTATCTGTTCAGCATACAGACTGAATAGGTATGGGGAAAGAATACAACCCTGACGCACACCTTTCCTGACTTTAAACCAATCAGTATCCCCTTGTTGTGTCCGAACAACTGCCTCTTGATCTATGTATAGATTCCTCATGAGCACAATTAAGTGATCTGGAATTCCCATTCTTCTCAGTGTTATCCATAATTTGTTATGATCCACACAGTCGAATGCCTTTGCATAGTCAATAAAACACAGGCAAACATCCTTCTGGTATTCTCTGCTTTCAGTCAGGATCCATCTGACATCAGCAATGATATCTCTGGTGCCTTGAAAGACAGAGCTAGCAACCTGCTTCCAAAGACCCACAGCATTGAATAAACCCCTGAGATTAGTGCCTTGAGATAATCTTTAAACCTTATACCAAAAATATCCCATGACATCTTCTTAAAACCAAGCGATAGTTTAATTAGTGAAGAATGTCTGCCTTAAGCATTCTGTTCTTTCATAAAGAGCTATCAAAATGGGATGAAATTGACAACAGCAACTCCCAGAGGTCAGAGGTGGGAGACTTGGGGAGCTCTTCATTCACGTTCATCGGGAGGAACGATTCGGAGAAGGAGGGCCAGAAGGTTCGCACAACACGCAGAACGTGACCAATGTCACTGAGCCGCACAGGTAGCCATTGTTAAGTTGGCGTGTTTTGCTTTCTGTATTTTCAACAGCAAAATAAATAAATCATTTAAAAAACAACAACAAAAGGTCACAGCCTTGAAAATCTCACGGAGCGCAGTTCTGCTCTGTACACGCGGGGTCGCCGTGAGATGAATGGCCTGGACGATGGCTAACAACAAGGTCTACGTTTTGGACAGACAGCAGGCAGGTCCCTTCCAGCCTGTGCTGGGCCCCTGGAGTGCCTCACCCAGCCCAGGTCACCCTCTGAAGGGATCCACGGGAGACTACCAGCCACTTGGGGATGAGCAGAGCAGCGTGGCTGACCAGACGTGGTCTGCTGCCAGCTGGTGACCCAGGGCTGAGTTGGTCTGACGTGCCCCTCAGCTCACCAGGCTGCCGGAGTGCTGGCAACAGTGAGGCCAAGCAGAGACTCCCTTGGTGCCCCAGAGACCTGGGATTGGTGAAAAGTGGACGAGGGAAAGAGAGCCCTGTGGGGGAGGGGGTACCTCCCCAGGGTGTGCTTGGAGGGAGGGCCGCCCGTCTGTTTTTCGTCAAGGGTGCGAGCTTCAGTCCCTGTATTTTGGGTGTTGTCACAGCCCTTTATTCGCAAAGGCCCTGGGAGGTGCAGCGGGCTGTCCGTGGTCACCCCCGTCCAATGCTCTGGGCTGGACAGGACTCCTGCCACATGAGGAGGGGCGTCTGCACAGTCTGATGAGGGTGCTGAACAGAAGAAAATCTCCCACCCCTTGCCTTGGGCGTCTCCAGGACACAGAAGAGGGTGCCCCCAATGCAGTGCCAGGCCTGTGCAGGGGTACCAGCTGGTCTCGGCTGCTCGGGAGTGAGCATCCCAGCCCAGCCACCTGCCCTGGCAAGACCCCGCACATCTCCTAAGCTAGAGAGCTAGAGTGGGGAGGACAGGACCCCCTCCTCCTTGGACCTTGGAGTAGCCCGGGGATGGTGACCAGCAGGGCGTAGCAGATGCCGGTGCAGACAGATCTATGTGGGTGAGGACGAGTGGACGTTTCAGGCGCACACTGAGCTTGAGGAAGGGAAGGCGAGGCCTGGACGGAGCCAGAAAGCAGTGTGTCTGAAGGGTGTGAGGGAGGGGAGGATGCCAGTGCCAGGCCTGCCCAGGGAGTGTCCACTGGCCCCGTTGAGCCTCCACTGCCCAGCTGAGGAGCCTGGGGCCCAACAGGGTCAACTGACCATGCCCAGTGAGGGCCGGGAGGGCTTCCCGTAACAGAAAACCGAGGGCCGACTGCCCTGACATCAGTGGCTTGGGCGGCTCTTTGGGGCCCAGACTCCGCCTGGCCTGGGAGCTGTGAGGTGCCTTGTGCCTTCTCTATAAAGCCGTACACTTGTGGCCAAGCCTCTCCTCTTTGGGGCTGGCTGGTGGCCCAGCCAGGCATGGCAAGCAACAACGGATGAGCCAGGTAGACCCCAAGCCAGACAGGGTTCTCCCAGGCCGGGCAGTGTCACTTGGGCCAAGGACCAGCTGGGGTCAGCAGGCGTGGCTGTGCAGCCTGGGCAGGTCTCCCTCCCTCTCTGAGCCCCTGGCCTCTCCACAGCACTGCAGTGGGGAGGAAGTGAAGGCATAGACGCCCAGCGGCTCCTGGGTGTGGCCTTGGACAGGAGGCAGCCCTTCCCCCCTCCTGGGGTAGAGGATCGCAGACAGCAGCATCTACCGCAGGAGCACAGGGGGTCTGCAGCTGCTGTTCTTGGCTGGGGGAGACGGGTCACTTGGGGACAGGCAAGTTCTTGAGAGAAAATCACAGGGGGCCATCCAAGAACGCAAGGAGCCTGAGAAGGAGGCAGACCCTGGCTTCGAGGCCGGTGGAAGGTGGCCTGGGACCCCTTGTCTGTTCCAGGGAAACATTCAGTTCCTCCCTTGGACCCTCCCACACTTGCTCCCCATTGGCTGCTGTGGGTCAGGTCCCAGCTCAGGGGCTCCACAGCCACCAGTCAGAGGACAAGCTCTGGTAGGGGTACAAGATGCTGCGGGACCAGAGAGAGAAGGCAGTGGGCTTCCCAGAGTACGATGAGGGGAAGGGCTCTGCTGACAGAGGGAACCGCATATGCAAAGGCACAGAGACAGCGAGGAACACAGTCTACTTAGGGAACAGAAGACATGGGGCAGAAGAGGAGGCTGCAGGCAGAAGGCGGGCCCGGCCTTGGGTCCTCAAATGTGCCCACTGGCCTGCTCTGCATTATGGGCAGATATGAGCACTGCCTGGGGCCTCGTGGGAATCACTGGAGTCCTCCCATCCCGAGCTGACCACTGGGTGGCAGAGGAGTCTGCTGATGGCAGGGGACAATAGAAGAAGGGGGAGGGAACGCAGCAGTGGAGGAACAGGGTTGCTGCTGGAGGGACTAACGTGCAGACAGCTGGGCAGGTCGTGCACTGCACAATCACAGGGGGAGCCAGCCACACTACTGTGTCCTGGAACTGTGCAGTACGCAGCCTGTGCAGCTGTACCAAGTGACTCTGCAGGGCATCTGGAGCAGGCACAGTCCCACTCTGGGCCTCGTTTTCCCATCTGTTCCATGGCAGTTACGATGTCCAGAGCTCAGCACACAGCAAGTCCTCAGTCCGGGTCTGCTGCACCCTCAGCTCCCAAGCCCAGCCCCACAGGACTGCTGGGAGCACAGCTCCAGGCCTGGCTTTCTCCCCTGGTCCTGCTGAGCTCCTTCCTTAGCCCAGGCACTTCCGCTTTGCTCTGAGTCAAGCTGCTCCAACTAGAACTTCCAGGGCCTTTGGATCACAGCTTTTTAAAAAAACATTTTATTGTTGTCTAGGTGAAAGTTCGCAGAGCAAATTAGTTTCCCGTTTGATGATTTAGCCATGGCTCGTTTCGTGACATTGGTTGCAAACCCCTGAATGTGTCAGCACTCTCCCTCCTTGCTCATGGCTTATTTTTAAATTAAAAAAACCCCTCCAAAAAAAAAAAAAATGCTAACAGCTGAATTTGGTTGAGACCAACGGTTGACTTCAGAACTTTGGCTCTCGAGGACGGGGTGGGGGTGGGGTTGTCACAAACCCCCAAATAGGCAGAGTCTGCTTCCCAGCCTAGGGCCCAGGTTTTCATGTGGAGGCAGGGGTGGGACTGTGATGTCCCCTGACTCATCCTGAGTCATCTGTTGTGGGGAGGAGGACCAGCGAACAGGGCCTGCCCCTACCTACCACCCACTGAGCAGCTTAAAGCCACAGGACCAGCCCCGGAGCCTCTGCAGCCAAGGCCCTGAAGTCCACCACCCGGGGCCTGGTGAGTGGCTCCAAGCCTCAGTTGCCTGGGTTGTAAACTAGGTCACTCAGGCCACCATTGTGAGGCTGCTGAGGGACATGGTTAAGAGGCGGAACCGCAGGGGAGATTTGGCTTTGTGGTGGTGTTTGTAGACCTGCTGGGTGCTGGGCCAGAGCGGCCTTGTCATTCATTCACTTACTGACTCACTCGTTCAGTCAGCCAGTCACTCACTCACTCACTCACTTACTCATTCCCAGCCAGTCACTCACTCACTCATTCAGTCAGCCAGTCACTCACTCACTCCCAGCCAGTCACTCACTCATTCATTCAGTCAGCCACTCACTCACTCACTCATTCAGTCAGCCAGTCACTCACTCACTCCCAGCCAGTCACTCACTCACTCATTCAGTCAGCCACTCACTCACTCACTCATTCAGTCAGCCAGTCACTCACTCACTCATTCAGTCAGCCGGTCACTCACTCACTCATTCAGTCAGCCAGTCACTCACTCACTCATTCAGTCAGCCAGTCACTCACTCACTCCCAGCCAGTCACTCACTCATTCATGCATTCACTCATTCAGCAACCGTTTTCTGAGGCTACGTGGGCTTTGTCCCAACTGGTTATTGCCGGGGGCGTAGGGTGAACCAGAAGCCCCTCTGTCCAGAAGGAGCGTGGGGCTGGGGTGTGAGGGGAACCAGTATGAGCTTCTCTGTTGGGGTTCTGGCTCCTGGCCTCCACGAGGGCCCTGCCCAGCCACCAGAGGGGGGCCGGGAGACCAGCCCCGCCTTTAGCTGTCCCCCATTTCAGGCCTTGCACCCTCTTTTTATTTTCAACTCTATTCTGTATGTAATTTGCCTATGGTGAAAAATTGGTAACATCCGCGAAGGCAGATGAAATGAGCCACGAGCCTACCCCTACCCCAAGGATAACCACCAGGTAATCATCGTTTCCTGCCTGCCTTTTCCTTACGGCTATTTCACAGAGGGGTTTTTTTTTTTTTTTTAATGACATATAAAATTTAATGTCACATATTTTAAGTGACTCCTGAAGAGACCGCATTTGAGAGGAATGCGCTCCAGGCTGTCAGTTCAAATTTCAGTGAACACTGAACACCCAGGTGGAGGGGGACGCAGCTTCTGCTCTGGGTGCAGATAAATCCGCCCCAGGTCTCGCCAAACCCCTCGTGATAGAGAAGGGCTCCTCCCAGGTCCCCCGGGTCTAGCTGGGGAGCATCTTACTGTAGAGCAGGGCCTCCATGGGGACAGCAGGTGCTGTGGCTGGCCTCCTCCCTCTGCAGGGGTGGGTGGGAAACGGCCCCAAGTTTCCGGGGCTGCAGATGGGGCAGACACACCTGGGTGGAGCCCTTGCCTCTGGTTGGCTGTGCACTGCGGGGGCGTTACTCACCCAGCCTCAGCCTCTGACCCTCCAAGCACCCCCGTGCGCTGGGCTGGTGGGGCACAGCCCTCAGAGCGGCTCGGCCTTGAGCAGGTGTTAAGGTGGGCCCCACGCCTCAGACCCACTGGGAGTACAGAGGTTGTCCCTGGGAGGCGGCTCTGGGCACAGTGCCCAGGCAGCAGCACACCAGGGTGGTTTGATCAGCAGGAGCCTTGTAGTGGTCTGCAGGGGCTCCGTCTCCAGCCAGGCTCTGGCCACCCCAGGACAGGCAGCCTTTGATTCAGGCTGACCGCAGCGGGCTGGGCCCTCGCGGCCGGTGCTGGGCCCTCGCGGCCGGTGCTCGGCGGCTGGTGAAGAGCAGACACCACAGGACCCGGGGGGGCGGCTTCTTCTCTGTGCCCCGGTGCCCCAGCTCAGACTTAACAGATAGGCAGGGCTTTGGGAGCCCCAGGACAGAGGGAGGGGCATCTCAGGAAGGGAATTTGGCAGCCTGCGCCCAAACTCTGGTGTCTCCTCTAATTCGCTCTGTGTCTTGGGCAAGAGGAGTCTTCTTCCCAGCCTAGTTTCCACGGCTTTAAAGGAAGGCACTTCCCTAATGTAAACTATGGATTAGCTTATAACAATGTGTCAACATTGGTCTCTTCGTTGTAATTAATGTACTGCAGGAATACAAACCAGCCAAAGACCAAACCCAGGGCCGTCAGGTCGATTCTGACTCAGGCAGGAATACGGGAGGTTACTAATAGGGGGGCAGTGTGTGAGGGGAAGGAGGGCCTGTGGGAACTCAGTGCTGTCTGCACAATTTTGCGGTAAACCTACCAGGAGCCCTGGTGGAGCAGCGGTTAAAGCACTCGGCTGCTTAACTGGAAGCTTGGTGATGCAAGCCCACGGGCCACTCCGCGGAAGAAAGATGCAGCCGTCTGCCCCCGTGAGATTCCGGCCTTGGGGACCTCGCGGGGCAGTTCTCCTCTGTCCTCTAGGGCCTGGCTTTTGGTTACTAGTACCAGCTGCCACCAAGTCGACCACTGTCCTCTAGGGCCTGGCTTTTGGTTACCAGTACCAGCTGCCACCAAGTCGACCACTGTCCTCTGGGGCCTGGCTTTTGGCTACCAGTACCAGCTGCCACCAAGTCGACCCCGGCTCATGCCTCACTGTGGCCCCGTGTGTGTCACATAGGAGCTGTGCTCCCTCGAGTTCTCAGAGGCTGAGTTGTTGGAAGGAGACCATCAGGCCTTTCTTTCGAGTCACCTCTGGGTGGACTTGAACCTCCAACCTTTCGGTGAGCACCCAAGCACTTGAACCACCCAGAGATTCCACCGTGGATTAGAATCTGCTCTAAATCGTAAAGTGTGTTTTTCGAGAAAGGAGGCAATTACCCCACCCTGGCTGCTCAAGTCACCCGTGTTCCTTGGACAAAAATGTTGAGGATCACATCCCAATGGTCAGGAGAAACCCCTCATCAGGGTGGCGGTGGGGCGCCCTACTGGGCAGGGAGCTTCATGGTTTGCAAGTCATGTTTGCACTCAGTTCCCATGACCCCATTTTCAGACGAGGAGTCAAGGCCCAGAGAGGGTGAGTGATTTGCCTGAAGCCACACAGCTGGAAGGTGGTGGTGCCCAGGAGAGCCCAGGCTGGAGTGACTCCTGGCTCAGTGCTTACTAGAGGCGGGAGCCACTTACAAGCCACATCAGGCAGTGTGAGTTCCAGATAGCATCAGCCTATCCAGGACCTGGAAGGCCTCTGTACATGCCAGTGCCGGGGGCCCAAGGAGAGTGGCCTCCTGCCACTCATGTGCTCTAGGCCTGCAGTGCTGGCTGCCCCGCTGCTGATGGACAGAGCAGAAGTCTGAGCCGAGAAGGTTCCAGGGAAGTTTGAACCTCCTGGCAAGGCCTGCTGGGGTGCAGCCAAGTCAGACGCACATGTGGGCCCTGGCTACCCAGAAGTCAGCGGCCAGCAGGGCTAGGGGGCCATACCGTGCTCAGGCAGAGGCAGCTGGGAAGGGACGACCTGGGCACCCACTGCACCCTTGTCCAGTCTGCACAAGCCCTGGGGCTAGACCCCCGCCGAGCCTGCAGAGAGGGGCCAGTTCTCTCAGGTCTGAGCATTGCTGCTGCTGTTGTTGTTGTTAGTTGGTGCTGAGTCAGCTCCAGTTCATGGTGACCCCACGTACAACAGAACGAAGTGCGGCTCTGTCCTGCACCATCTTCACGACCGTTGGTCCGCTCAAGTGCGTTGTTGCGGCCGCTGTGTATGGTGAGTGCCTTCCACCCCAGGGAGCTCCTCTTCCAGCACCACATCAATGTCCTGTGGTGATCCAGAGGGTTTCACTGTTGATTCTGAAAGCAGATCACCAGGCCATTCTTCCTAGCCCCTCTTAGTGTCCACCGAGACTCATCCACCGTGGGCGACCCTGCTGGTATTTGAAATACCGAAGGCACGGCTTCCAACATCACAGCAACGCTACAGGATGACAAAGTGATAGACAGGGGTAGAGGCAAGCACCTGGGGTCCAGCCCTTTGCCAGCCCTGCTGTGTGGCCCCAGGCAGGTGTCCTAATCTCTCTGAGCCTCCTGGCTGGCCTGGCAGAGCCCCGCTTTGCTCACTGTTCTCGGGGCAAATGAGCCATCTTTCCCCATGTCGGGGCGCTACTGCACTTCTGCGTGTGAGGGGTCCCCATGGAGTGGTCAGTGCAGGCCGAGGCTGGCTCTGCGCCTGGTGAGGATCTGTGGTGAGCCTCCTCCACCTGCACCTGGGGCAGGGGGTCCCTGGGGAGTGGCGGGGCCTGCGCCTCATTAACACACCTGGTTCTTCCTGCCAGCGCAGATCTCCACCAGCTGACCAGCCCAAGGTACAAGTTCAACTTCATTGCCGACGTGGTGGAGAAGATCGCTCCAGCCGTGGTGCATATCGATGTCTTCCTGAGGTGCGTCTGGCCCCCCGCTCACCCCCTGTGGCGTCCCTGTGTTCCCAGTGTCAGGCCCCCCGCTTGCCCCCTGTGCATCCCTGTGTTCCCAGCATCAGACCCCCTGCTCACCCGCTGTGGTGTCCCTGTGTTCCCAGCATCTCTACCGTCATCAGGACCCAACGTAGATCTTTTCCAGCAGCCTAGGGTTGAAAGCGGGTATGAGATCAGGCCGGTGTCTTAGCTGTCTAGTGCTGCTATAACAGAAATACTGCAAGTGGGTGACTTTAACAAACAGAAGTTTATTCCCCAGGAAGCTAGAAGTCCAAATTCGGGGCACCAGCTCCAGGGAGAGGCTTTCTGTCTCTACTGGCTCTGGAGGAAGGCCCTTGTCATCAATCTTCCCCTGGTCTAGGAGCTTCTCAGCACAGGGACCCCGGGTCCAAAGGATGTGCTTTGCCCCCAGCTCTTCTTTCTTGGTGGTATGAGGTCCCCATGTCTCTCTGATCACTTCTCTCTTTTATATCTCAAAAGAGATTGACTCAAGATACAACCTAACCCTGTCGATGGAGTCCTGCCTCATTAACATGACTGCTTCTAATCCTGCTTCCTTAACATCATAGAAGTTGGGATTTACAGCATATAGATATATAAATGACTCAGTTATGAAGTAAGGGCATAGTGCTGAGGGGGAGAGCCAGCCCTCTTCAGACAAGGGTGATCCAGGGCAGAGGATAGAGGGGTGCTGGGGCACAGGATAGAGGGGTGTTGGGGCACAGGATAGAGGGTGCTGGGGCACAGGACAGAGGGGTGCTGGGGTGCAGGACAGAGGGGTGCTGGGGCGCAGGACAGAGGGGTGCTGGGGCGCAGGACAGAGGGGTGTTGGGGCATGGGACAGAGGGCTGTTGGGGGCATGGGACAGAGGGGTGCTGGGGCACGGGACAGGGGGTGCTGTGGCACGGGACAGAGGGATGCTGGGGCATGGGACAGAGGGGTGCTGGGGCACAGGATTAGAGAGCTGACCTCTTCCAAGCAGGGACTGAATCCTGTCATCCTCGAACCCCCAGAGCCCAGGGTCTGCCCCAGAGTGGTTGTTCAGTGACTGAGACAGCGAATGAGTGAGAGAGTGAATGAATGAATAAGTGAATGTATGAATGAGCATGTGAGTTAGTGGATGAATGAATGAGTGAATGAATGAGCAAATGAGTGAGAGAATGAGTGAGTGAGCGGAGGAATGAATCAGTAGGGACGAAGAACATCAAGCCCTCCTGGAGGAAGCCGGGTGGGTGGTCTCAGCCCCTAGCAAGTCTCCTTGAAGCCCATAGCTGCCTCATATCCTCCTCCTGGCAGGGCGTCAGGTACCCCCGTCACCCGCTCCCTAACCTCACAGGGCTGTCAGCTGGTCCTCAAAAGCCCTGAGTCCTGCCCCAAACTGGCCAAAGTGTCCGATGTCCTGCGCTGAATCCTGGGGCCCCTTCCTGAATCAACGTGCACTTAAAACAAAAGAAACTGTGCCAGGGCCCTTCTCCCATTGTTCTGATTGCTGGCCTGGGCTGGAAGACAGCCAGCAGCCCCAGCAGGTGAGGTTCCAGGTGTCCTAGTGGTCCCCCTCCATGGGGATTGCAGGGAGCCAGCTGTCTCTCTGAGGCTCTGGTGATGACTCCAGGGTGTCCCCAAGGCCACCCTGCCTCCCAGGATGGAGGTGCCCACTGCCACTATGACAGCTGAGAACATGGGGGCACAGAGGCCAGGTGGTGGTGGGGAACCCCCAGGACTGGGGGCAGAGCTGGCTTCTGCCTGATTCCTGGCCCAGCAGGGGCTCTGTTCCTCCCCCTTGGGCCCAAGCTTGTCCCATTAGAGCCCTCTTTACTTGGCGTTTTGGGCCCCTCCCCATCCCCCCTCCTGAAGGGCAGGGGTGTGTGAGATTTTCTGTTTGAAGATGCTCCCTGGAAGGTGAAGGAGTGAACGAATGAATGAGCGTGTCCTTGGGGACCCCTGTGTGCTCCGTGCGGGGTCAGGGCTTGGCAAGGTCTCAGCATGGCTGCACCAGCCGTGCACCCGCCTCATGCAGGCAGGGAGAGCCAGCACCCTGGGGACTCATGGCGAGGCTTGTCAAGGACTTGCAGCTGTTGGGGGCCGGGATCAGAGGCACCCGCCCCCGCCCTCACCATCACCCAGCAGCCCATGGTTGCCCCTTGCCCTTCTCTTTCGTTAACCTCCTCACAAACCCGCAAAAGTAGGTTTTGTTATTCCCATTTTCTAGATGGGGAAACTGAGCCCCGGAAAGTTTGCTGAGGCTCACAGCCGTTAGGCACACAGTTGAGGTTTGATCCTTGGGTCCGTCTGACTCCAGAGCAAGCCTGTCTCTCTGCAACACGTTAACCTCCCCTGCATCCTCTCCGCGGGCCCAGACCCCGAGATTTGTCTTTAAGGAAATTGCAGCCAAACGTGGTGACGTGTCCTGGCCCCTCGTGGCCTGGGTCCCAGGGAGCGATGCCTTTCCAGAGGCCCCGGCCCTGAACCAGCCAGAGACTGCCTGCGTGCCTCAGGGACCAGGCTCCGAGCGGGCGGGCAGGATCCCAGACAGAGATGGGATGTCAACAAGTGCAGGAGGAGTCTCCCAGCTCTGACCCCTGACCCCTGACCCGAAGTGAGCAGGCCACTAGCTGCCTAGGCCCTGCCTGCCCCACACAAGGCCTCTCCGCAGACGCTAGCTGAATCCTGTACCTGCAGGCAGAGGCAGGCCCTGGGGGCTTCTGGGGGCAAATGGGGCAGCCCCACCGTGGGGCACATGGAGCTGGCTTGGACAGGAGCAGACAGTTGCTGTGGCCACAGTGTGCAGTGTGGCCACATGGCCTGGCACCCCGGCTGTCTGGGCCCAACCCTGCTCTGCCCCAGGCCAGCCTGCCCAGCCCAGGCCAGTGTCTCTGGGCCTCGGTTCCCCCAGCTGTGAGTGGAGACCTGAATCTGGCTGCCTTGTAGGGTGGCGTGTGCATTAAACGCCTCATCCCTGGCTCGGTAGTGTTGCTGTTATCACGGGTCCCTGTGGGCCCAGAGGCGGCCGTGCACCCAGGGGCTGCCCCTCCCCTTGACATGGGAGAAAAGTCCACCCTGTGGGGATGTTTCTCCTTGCATGATATGGCCCCCTTTTTCTTGCTCCTGTCTGTGCTGAGCAACGTTAGATCCGTGTGGGTCCCAGGGACATCCCCCAGGAAAAGGTCCTGGGCTGTATCCAGAGCTTGACCCTCTGTCTGCTCCTCCCCCTCTGTGGAGGACCCTGACATCTGGCCTCACGCCGGCCTCGCTGACCACTGAGTCCTAGTTCCACAGAGGTAGAGCTGGCCAGGTCACCCAGTCTCTGAGCAACTGCCCTGCCCTGCGTGTTCAGGCTCCTCCCCTGTGCCTCTGGAGGGCTGCCCAGCGCGAGATGCCTGCTGTGCTGCCTGGTGGGGCTGTGGGTCTGCAGGACTGAGTGGTCACTGTCACCAGGTGCTTTACCTCACAGGTGCTGTATGAGGCAGGTAGTGCTGGCCCATTTCCTAGATGGGGAAACTGAGGCTCAGGGCGGCTCAGAGACCTGCCTGAGGCCATGCAATAATGAGGGGGCAGGAGGCAGGGGCCTGGAGCAGGATGGCGACCTGTCTGACTCCAGAGCTCTGTGGTCATGGCAGGGACACCTCTGTGTCTGCACTGCTGTGCTTGCAGGTCAGACGTCCCCTTGACAGTGTGAGTAGGTCCCGGGCTCGGTGGCTCGGCCAAGGTCCCAGCTGCAGCGTGGTAGAGCAGCTGGGGTTTGAGCCCCATTCACGCTCTTTCACATGCTCCTCGCTGGCCAGCCCACGACAGGCTACCCGCCCACGTCCCAACACGACTCATCTTCAGCGCCCGTCTGTCTTGCCTGCAGACACCCTCTGTTTGGCCGCAACGTGCCCATGTCCAGTGGCTCGGGCTTCATCGTGTCTGAGGCCGGCATGATCGTCACCAATGCCCATGTGGTGTCCAAAACCAACGCCGTCTCTGGCCAGTGGCAGCTCAAGGTACAGCTGCAAAATGGGGATGTCTACGAGGCCACCATCAGGGACGTCGACAAGAAGTTGGACATCGCCATCATCAAGATCCACCCCACGGTGAGTGGGTGGACAAGTGCCTGACCACAGAGATGGGCCCTCCCATGGGCAGCTGGGAAGCTGAGGTGCTGTGTCCCCTGCCCTGCCCTGCAACCAGCAAAGCAATGTGGCCACCTGTCAATCAGGAGGCGAGTGGCCACCATGGGTGGAGGACCTGGGCCCACATCACCCCCACACAGGGCTTTCTGGGCATAAGAGGACACTCCATTGCCCCCCATCCTGGCTGGCCCTGGGAGGCAGTTGTCCCCATGGGGACGATGGCAGCTGGATGGGGGACATTTGGACACACACACCCTGCTCCTTCCACCTCCACATTGATTCCTCCCTCTGGGTGATCAGGCAGACCTACACCAGGTGGTGACAGCCCCCCATTACTTCCACTGGCAGGTTCTAGAAGGCCAGAGGGGGCCAGGCACTGCATCTGTGCAGCAGTGGGAATTCTCACCACAGCCTCTGAGGAGGGGTGTTATTATCCTGGTATTTCAGATAGGGAAACAGAGGCTGGGAGAGCCCCCAGGGAAGGTTGAATCTAAGCAGGGACGGGGCCAGCCTGCCTGACCAGTCTGTGCCCACCGGCTGAGCCCGAGGTCCCCTGAGCTTACTTCTTGCTGTGTCCAGTGTTGTGTGTGTGCTTCTCCATGAGGGCTGCGGGAGGTGCCATGTGACGCCCAGGTTACCGGCCTGCACGCGGTGGGCAAGGCCTGTGCTAGATCTGCCCCGTGCCTGTGCTGGGAATTTCCCCTCTGGCCTGGGAGTCCAACTTGGAGGAATTTGAATCTGGTTGCAGCTGTCGAAATGAAAATTTACAGCAGGTGCGTTGGTGATGGTTTGCGAGGCAGTTTCCTCTTGCCAGAACAAGGGAGAGGACGCTTGGTGATTCAAAGTGATTGGCCCCACGTGGACCGCTCCCCACTTTCGAGCAGTGGTTAAGAGCTCGGCTGGTAACCAAAAGGTCAGCAGTTTGAATTCACCAGCCCCTCCTTGAAAACCCTGATGGGCAGTTCTACTCTGTCCTATATGGTAGCTATGAGTCAGAATCGACTCGACCGCAATGAGTTTGGTTTTTTGGCTTGGATGAAGGTTGTCAATTCAGATCTACCCAGTGCAGCCTCAAAAGATGACCGCCAGTGCAAACCCTATGGAGCCCCGTTCCACCTTGAAACACATGGGGTCACCAGGGGCTGCAGTCGACTGAGCGGCAACTGGTTCTTTGTGTTATTGAGCTCATGGACCATCACCTCCACTTTAAAGACAAGGAAACCAAGGCAGGGATGGAGGGTGTGCTCAGGAGCAGGGGTCGGCAAACTTCCTCCACAAGGGCTGAAGGGTAAATATTTTCAGCTGCGTGGCTTCTGACTCAGGAGAGCAGCCACAGATATTACAGATGGGGCTGGCGTCCTCCAATAAAATTTATTTGAAAACGCAGCTGTTGTTGCTGTTGTTAGGTGCCATCGAGTCAGTTCCAACTCATAGCACCCCTATGTACCACACAATGAAACGCTGCCCGGTCTTGCGCCGTCCTTACGATCGTTGTTATGCTTGAGTCCATTGTTGCAGCCACCGTGTCAATCCACCTTGTTGAAGCTCTTCCTCTTTTCCGCTGACCCTGTACTTTACCAAGCATGATGTCCTTCTCCAGGGACTGATCCCTCCTGACAACGTGTCCAAAGTATGAAAGACGCAGTCTCGCCATCCTTGCCTCTAAGAAGCATTCTGGCCACACTTCTTCCAAGACAGATTTGTTTGTTCTTTTGGCAGTCCGTGGTATATTCAATATTCTTCGCCAACACCACAATTCAAAGGCGTCAATTTTTCTTTGTTCTTCCTTATTCATTGTCCAGCTTTCACATGCATGTGATGCCATTGAGAACACCATGGCTTGGGTCAGGCACACCTTAGTCTTCAAGGCAACATCTTTGCTTTTCAACACTTTAAAAATGTCCTTTGCAACGCATATTTTGAATTCTTGACTGCCGTTTCCTTGGGTGTTGATTGTGGATCGAAGGAAAATGAAATCCGTGACAACTTCAATCCTTTCTCCATTTATCATGATGTTGCTCACTGGTCCAGTTGTGAGGATTTTTGTTTTCTTTATAGCTGAGGTGTAGTCCATACTGAAGGCTGTGGTCTTTGATCTTCATGAGTAAGTGCTTCAAGTCCTCTTCACTTTCAGCAAGCAAGAATGTATTATCTGTGTATCTCAGGTTGTTAAATGAGTCCTCCTCAAATCCTGAAGCCGTGTTCTTCACATGGTCCAGCTTCTTGCTTTCTTTGCTCAGCATACAGATTGAACAGGTATGGTGAAAGGATACAACCCTGACACACACCTTTCCTGACTTTAAACCACTCAGTGTCCCCTTGTTCTGTCCAAAGGACTGCCCCTTGATCTATGTAAAGGTTCCTCATGAGCACAATTAAGTGTTCTGGAATTCCTGTTCTTCGCAATGATATCCATAATTTGTTATGATCCACACAGTCGACTGCCTTCGCATAGTCCATAAAACACAGGTAAACATCCTTCTGGTATTCTCTGCTTTCGGCCAGGATCCATCTGACATCAGCAATGATATCCCTGGTTCCACGTCCTCTTCTGAAACCTGCCTGAATTTCTGGCATTTCCCTGTTGACATACTGCTGCAGCCGTTTTTGAATGATCTTCAGCAAAATTTTGCTTGCGTGTGATATTAATGATATTGTTCTATAATTTCCACATTTGGTTGGATCACCTTTCTTGGGAATGGGCATAAATATGGACCTCTTCCAGTCAGTTGGCCGGGAAGCTGTCTTCCATATTTCTTGACATTGACGAGTGAGCACCTCCAGCGCTGCATCTGTTTGTTGAAACATCTCAATTGATATTCCATCAATTCCTGGAGCCTTGCTTTTCGCCAATGCCTTCGGAGCAGCTTGGACTTCTTCCTTTGGTGTCATTGGTTCCTGATCATGTGCCACCTCTTGAAATGGTTGAATATTGACTAATTCTTTTTGGTATAATGACTCTGTGTATTCCTTCCATCTTCTTTTGATTCTTCCTGCATCATTTCATATTTTCCCCATGGAATCCTTCACTATTGGAACTTGAGGCTTGAACTTTTTCTTCAGTTCTTTCAGCTTGAGAAATGCTGAGTGTGTTCTTCCCTTTTGGTTTCCTATCTCCAACTCTTTGCACATGTCATTATAATACCTTACTTTGTCTCCTTGAGAGGCCCTTTGAAATCTTCTGTTCAGTTCTTTTACTTCATATTTCTTCCTTTTACTTTATCATTTCTTCCTTTTACTTTAGCTACTTTATATTCTAGAGCAAGTTTCAGAGTCTCTTCTGACATCCGTTTTGGTCTTTTCTTTCTTTTTTTTTTAATAATTTTTATTGTGCTTTAAGGGAAAGTTTACAAATCAAGTCAGCCTCTCACACAAAAACCCGTATATACCTTGCTACACACTCCCAAGTACTCTCCCCCAATGAGACAGCCTGCCCTCTCCCTCCAATCTCTCTTTTCATGTCCTTTTCTCCAGCTTCTATCCCCCTCCACCCTCTCATCTCCCCTCCAGGGAGGAGATGCCAACATAGTCTCAAGTGTCCGCCTGATCCAAGCTCACTCCTCACCAGCATCCCTCTCCAACCCATTGTCCAGTCCAATCCATGTCTGAAGAGTTGGCCTCAGGAATGGTTCCTGTCCTGGGCCAACAGAAGGTCTGGGGGCCAAGACCACCGGGATCCTTCTAGTCTCAGTCAGACCATTAAGTCTGGTCTTATGAGAATTTGGGGTCTGCATCCCACTGCTGTCCTGCTCCCTCAGGGGTTCTCTGTTGTGTTCCCTGTCAGGGCAGTCATCGGTTGTAGCCAGGCACCATCTAGTTCTTCTGGTCTCAGGATGATGTAGTCTCTGGTTCATGTGGCCCTTTGTGTCTCTTGGGCTTATAATTGCCTTGTGTCCTTGGTGTTCTTCATTCTCCTTTGATCCAGGTGGGTTGAGACCAAATGATGCATCTTAGACGGCTGCTTGCTAGCGTCTAAGACCCCAGACACCACTCTTCAAAGTGGAATGCAGAATGTTTTGTTAACAGATTTTATTATGCCAATTGACTTAGATGTCCTCTGAAACCATGGTCCCCAGACCCCTGCCCCTGCTACGCTGGCCTTCAAAGCATTCAGTTTATTCAGGAAACTTCTTTGCTTTTGGTTTAGTCCAGTTGAACTGACCTCCCCTGTATTGCGTGTTGTCTTTCCCTTCACCTAAAGTAGTTCTTATCTACTATCTATTATCTACTATGTACTGTGTGCTGTCTTTCCCTTTACCTAAAGTAGTTCTTATCTACTATCTAATTAGTGAACACCCCTTCCCACCCTCCCTCCCTCCCTCCCCCCTCTCATAACCACAAAAGAATGTTTTCTTCTCAGTGTAAACTCTTTCTCAAGTTCTTATAATAGTGGTCTTATACAGTATTTGTCCTTTTGCAACTGACTAATTTCACTCAGCATAATGCCTTCCAGGTTCCTCCATGTTATGAAATGTTTCACAGATTCCTCACTGTTCTTTATCAATTCATAGTATTCCATTGTGTGAATATACCATAATTTATTTATCCATTCATCTGTTCATGGGCACCTTGGTTGCTTCCATGTTTTTACTATTGTAAACAGTGCTGCAGTAAACATGGGTGTGCATATATCTGTTCGTGTAAAGGCTCTTATTTCTCTAGGATATATTCCAAGGAATGGGATTGCTGGATCGTATGGTAGTTCTATTTCTAACTTTTTAAGGAAGCGCCAAATCGCTTTCCAAAGTGGTTGTACCATTTTACATTCCCACCAGCAGTGTATAAGAGTTCCAATCTCTCCGCAGCCTCTCCAACATTTACTATTTTGTGTTTTTTGGATTAATGCCAGCCTTGTTGGAGTGAGACAAAATCTCATTGTAGTTTTGATCTGCATTTCTCTAATGGCTAATGATCGTGAACATTTCCTCATATATCTGTTAGCTACCTGAATGTCTTCTTTAGTGAAGTGTCTATTCATATCTTTTGCCCATTTTTTGATTTGCCTATTTGTCTTTTTGCTTTTGAGTTTTTGCAGTGTCATGTAGATTTTAGAGATCAGGCACTGATCAGAAATGTCATAGCTAAAAAGTTTTTCCCAGTCTGTGGGCAGTCTTTTTACTCTTTTGGTGAAGTCTTTGGATGAGCATAAGTGTTTGATTTTTAGGAGCTCCCAGTTCTCTACATTCTTTGTAATGTTTTCTATACTATTTATTGCATGTATTAGGGCTCCTAACGTTGTCCCAATTTTTTCTCCCATGATCTTTATCGTTTTAGGTTTTATATTTAGGCCTTTGATCCATTTTGAGTTAGTTCTTGTGCTTGGAGGTATGGGTCTTGTTTCATTGTTTTGCAGATGGATATCCAGTTATACCAGAGCCATTTGTTACAAAGACTGTCTTTTCCCTATTTAACTGTTTTGGGGCCTTTGTCAAATATCAACTGCTCATATGTGGATGGATTTATGTCTGGATTCTCAATTCTGTTCCTTTGGTCCATGTATCTGTTGTTGAACCAGTACAAGGCTGTTTTGATTACTGTGACGGTATAATAGGTTCTAAAATCAGGTAAAGTGCAGCCTCCCACTTTGTTCTTCTTTTTCAGTAATGCATTATTTATCTGGGGCCTCTTTCCCTTCCATATGAAATTGGTGATTTGTTTCTCCATCTCATTAAAAAATGTCATTGGGATTTTGATCGGAATTGCATTAAATGTATAGATCGCTTTTGGTAGAATAGACATTTTTATAATGTTAAGTCTTCCTATCCATAAGCAAGGTATGTTCTTCCACTTATGTAAGTCTCTTTTGGTTTCTTGCAGGAGTGTACTGTAGTTTTCTTTGTGTAAGTCTTTTACATCTCTGGTAAGATTTATTCCTAAGTATTTTATCTTCTGGGGACTACTGTAAATGGCATTGATTTGGTGATTTCCTCTTCGATGTTCTTTTTGTTGGTTCTTTCCTGTCTTTTTAATGACTTCTTGCTTTCTTCGTGTATGATGTCATTCCACAACTCATCTGATCTTCGGTTGTTAGTGTTCTACGCGTCAAATCTATGCTTGAGATGGTCTCTAAATTCAGGTAGGATATCCTTGAGGTTGTGCTTTGGCTCTCATGGACTTATTCTAATTGTCTTCAGTTTCAATTTGAACTTGCACATGAGCAATTTGATGGCCTGTTCCACAGTAGCCCCCTGGCCTTGTTCTGACTAATGATATTGAGCTTTTCAGTTGTCTCTTTCCACAGATGTAGTCGATTTGATTCCTGTGTACTCCATCTGGCAAGGTCCATGTGTAGAGTCACTGTTTATGCTGGTGAAAAATGATGTTTGAAATGAAGAAGTCAGTGGTCTCGTAAAATTCTGTCATTTGATCTCTGGCATCATTTTTATCACCAAGGCCATATTTTCCAACTACCGATCCATCTTCGTTTCCAGTTTTCACATTCCAATCACCAGTAATTATCATTGCATCCTGATGGCATGTTTGATTAATTTCAGACTGCAGAAGTTGGTAAAAATCTTCAATTTCTTCATCTTTAGCCTTTAGTGGTTGGTGCATAAATTTGAATAATAGTCGTATTAACTGGTCTTCCTTGTAGGCATATGGATGTTATTCTATCACTGACAGTGTTGTACTTCAGGATAGATCTTGAAATGGTGCTGGCATAACTGGATATCCATCTGCAAAATAATGAAACAAGACCCATACCTCACACCATGCACGAAAACTAACTCAAAATGGATCAAAGACCTAAATGTAAAATCTAAAACGATAAAGATCATGGAAGAAAAAATAGGGAGAATGCTAGGAGCCCTAATGCATGGCATAAACAGTATACAGAACATTACTGACAATGCAGAAGAGAAACCAGATAACTGGGAGCTCCTAAAAATCAAACACCCATACTTATCCAAGGACTTCACCAAAACAGTAGAAAGACTGCCCACAGACTGGGAAAAAGTTTTTAGCTATGACATTTCTGATCAGCACCTGATCTCTAAAATCCTCATGATACTGCAAAAACTCAACCGCAAAAAGACAATAACCCAATTAAAAAATGGGGAAAGGGTATGAACAGACACTTCACTAAAGAAGACATTCAGGTAGCTAACAGATACAGGAGGAAATGTTCACGATCATTAGCCATTAGAGAAATGCAAATCAAAACTACAATGAGATTCCATTTCACTCCAACAAGGCTGGCGTTAATCCAAAAAACACAAGATAGTAAATGTTGGAGAGTCTGTGGAGAGACTGGAACACTTATGCACTGCTGGTGGGAATGTAAAATGGTACAACCACTTTGGAAATCGATTTGACGCTTCCTTAAAAAAAAAGAAAAAAAAATTTTTTTTTTTTTTAAAAAGCTAGAAATAGAACTAACATAAAAACCAAAAAAACCAAACCCAGTGCTGTCGAGTCGATTCCAACTCATAGCTACTGTACAGGACAGAGTAGAGCTGCCCCGTAGAGTTTCCAAGGAGAGCCTGGTGGATCGGAACTGCCGAACCTTTAGTTTGCACCTGTAGCACTTAACCACTACACCACCAGGGTTTCCTAACTACCATACGACCCAGCAATTCCACTCCTTGGAATATGCCCTAAAGAGAGAAGAGCCTTCACACGAACAGGTATATGCACACCCATGTTCGCTGCGGCACTGTTTACAATAGCAAGAAGATGGAAGCAACCAAGGTGCCCATCAACAGATAAATGGATAAATAAACTATGGTATATTCACACAATGGGATACTATGCAACGATTAAGAACAGTGAGGAATCTGTGAAACAATTCATAACATAGAGAAATCTGGAAGACATTATGCTGAGTGAAATTAGTCCTTTGAGAAAGGACAAATATTGTATGACACCACTATTACAAGAACTCTAAAGTTTAAACACAGAAGAAAATATTCTTTGATAGTTATGAGGATGGGGAGGGAGGGAGAGGGATATTCACTAACTAGATAGTAGACAAAAATTATTTTAGGTGAACGGAAGGGCAACACACAACACAGGCAAGTCAGTACAACTGGACTAAACGAAAAGCAAAGAAGTTTCCTGAATACAACCAAACGTTTCGAAGGCCGGAGTACCAAGGACGGGGGCCTGGGGACCGTGGTTTCAGGGAACATCTAGGTCAATTGGCATAACAAAATGTATTAAGAAAACGTTCTGCATCCCACTTTGGTGAGAGGCGTCTGGGGTCTTAAACACTAGCAAGCTGCCATCTAAGGTGCATAAGTTGGTCTCAACCTACCTGGAGCAAAGAAGAATGAAGAACACCAAAGAAACAAGGTAAAGATGAGCCCAAGAGACAGAAGGGGCCACGTAAACCAGAGACTCCATCAGCCTGAGACCAGAAGAGCTAGACAGTGCCTGGCTACCACCGATCACTGCCCTGGTGTGACAGGGAACGCAACAGAAAATCCCTGATGGAGCCGGAGAACAGTGGGATGGAGCTCTCACATTCTCATAAAAAGACCAGGTTTAAGGTCTGGCAGAGACTGGAGGGACTCTGACTGTCATGGTTCCCAGACCCTTTGTTAACCCAAAATTGGACCCATTCCTGAAGCCAACTCTACATACAGGGATTGGACTGGACTATAAGATAGACAATGATACTGGTGAGGAGTGGACTCCGTGGCTCAAGTAGACACATGAGACTATGTTGGCGGTGAGATGAGAAGGAAGAGGGGCACAGGAGCTGGTTGAATGGACACGGGGAATACAGGGTGGAGAGGAAGAGTGTGCTGTCTCATTTGGGGGAGAGCAGGTAGGAGTACATAGCAAGGTGTGTATAACTTTTTGTATGAGAGACTGACTTGATTTGTAAACTTTCACCTAAAGCACAATAAATAAATAATTGTAAAAAAGAGACAGCTCATTTATGACATGGTGGCATGAAGTAGGAGGGAAATGCTGGCTTGCTGAGAAGGAGCTGTGGCCATCCAGAGGGCCCAGGCGTGAAATCACGTGGCTGCGATCTGGCCACGGTCCTCCTCCAGCGCCTATTTAGAAGCTGTCCATCTGGAACCCCTTAGAGATGCCCAGGAAGTTGCGGCTTAGTGAAAGAAGCCCCAGGTATTCTTCCCTCAGGTCCCCCCAAAAGGTAACACCTTCGGTAACTGGTGCGACGTCAAAACCGGGACATTAATGGCGGTGCCACCTGGAGCTTACTGTCACCAGGGTCTCCATAGCCACCGTGCGTGTATCAGTGCCTTTCGACAGGGAGGCAAGTCAAACAGACAGACAGATGACTCCGCTGGCTCCATGTGACAATAAGAGTGGACTGTGTAGGGGTGAGTGGCAGATCTTGGTGCAGTCATTGCCCTCTGGGCCTCTCTTTGCTGGGTGGTCAGGTGAGGCTGGGCTCCCAGGGCCCTAAGCTGGCTCCCAGGGCCCTGTCAGCCCCTCAGCTGTGTACATCAGTTTGCCTGCAGGCACGTGTTGGAGGAGGGGTATCCATAGCTTTAATCAGATTTCAGGGCTCCCAGGGCCAAGGCTGTTAAGAGCCCCTGGACTCAGTGACCCTGGGCCAAACCCTTAGACCCTGTGTGCACCTGCCCTGTGATAGATACAGATACGGGCAGGTCCCCGGTCATTGGTGGAGCTGAGACTGGTCCCGCGGTCTCTCTGCCCCTCTGCGGGTCAGTGGAGGCCACCTGGCCCCGGTCTGCACCAGTGACTCTCCCCTGCCTTTGCCGCTGCCAGCTTCATAGAGTGGCTCCTACCTCCTCTGGGACAGCCCACCAGGGGCCCGGCCAGGGTCTCACTGTGGTCTAGTCCCCACCCCATGCCCTCCCTCCTTCTCCCCCAGAGAAAGCTTCCTGTTCTGGTGCTGGGCCACTCGGCAGATCTGCGCCCCGGGGAGTTTGTGGTGGCCATTGGCAGCCCCTTCGCCCTGCAGAACACGGTAACCACTGGCATTGTTAGCGCAGCCCAGCGGGACGGCAAGGAGCTGGGCCTGCAGGACTCGGACATGGACTACATCCAGACAGACGCCATCATCAACGTGAGTTTCCCCCTGTCTACAGAGCCACTGGGGCCCCTGCCTGCCCCGCCCCAATCCTCCTGGCTCTGCTGATTCCCGCAGTTACGGGGCTGTGCCCTGTCCCCAGACCTTGTCCCCTGTCCCCTGGACCTATGCCCTGTTCCCAGACCCTGCATCCTGTCCCCAGGGTCTGTACCCTGTCCCCAAGGCCTGTGCCCTGTACCCTGAGCCTGCACCCTGTCCCCAGGTCATGTGCCCCATCCCCAGATGCTGTTCTCTGTCCCCTCACCCTATGCCCTGTCCCCTGACCCTGAGCTCTGTCTCCTGACACTGTGCCATGTCCCCAGAATATGCACCCTGTCCCCAAGGCCTGTGCCTTGTCCCCTGACCCTGCTCCCTGCCCATGATCCTGCTCCCTGTTCCCTGACCCTGCACCCTGTCCCCTGACTCTGCTCCCTGTCCCCTGACCTTGCTCACTGTCACCTGACCCTGTGCCCTGTACCCAGGGCCTGTACCCTGTCCATAGACCCTGCACCCTCTCCCCAAGGTCTGTTCCTTGTCCCCTGACCCTGCGCACTGTCCCCAGAGCCTGTTCATTCCTTGACCTGTCTGCTTGATAGAAAGTTCTTTCTTTACGCTGAGTGGAGACCTAACTTCTGGGGACTACTCCTCCCCCCCACCCCCCACGGCTCCTGGGGGTGCCCTGCGGGTTCCTGGCTCCTGCCCAGACCCAGGACAGCCCTGGAGACACTGAGGTGTGGCCACCACCCTGAGTGCCTTTTCTAAGTTCACATCTGTCAACATTTATTACTGTTATTATCAAAATGACATGTCTGGGGCACCCTTGGCCCATGCTCCAGCATGTGTATCTCAGGGTTTGTGGTGGTTTCAGTGCTCTGCTGGAAGCATTAGTCTTTAAGCCACGAGGCAGGTGGGACAAGAAATAGCTCCACCCCCCATCACCCAGCCCCCATGCCAGCTACCCCGCCAGTGGTGGAGCCCCCCAGCATGTCTGCCATGAGCCTCTGAGGTGGGACAGCTTAGCGCAGAGGGCCCTGGGTCACATCAGTCCAATCATCTGACAAGGCTGCCTGCTGAATCACTCTGAGCCTCAGCTTTCTTGTCTGTAAAGTGGGACTGGTAATGAAGCCCTTCAGTGTTGGGGGAGAAAACTCAGCAGCTCTTTGAAGCTGTGTATTTCTGCAGTGATTAGAGTTCCTGTGGAAAGAGCTTCAAGACAGGAGCTGAGGGCAGGGTGAAGCTTCAATCCTGCCACCTGGCCACTTCCTCCCCCGGAGGACAACAAGCCAAGCACCCTCACCCTGGGAGATGATAGGAGATTGTGCGTGAAGTTAGAGTGAGGGCCCTGGAGCTGGGCAGGCAGCTTGTCACAGATCCCATTCTTACAGCCACTTCTCACCAAACTCCTCTTTCTGCTGCCACTCAGCCTCTTTACCAGACCATAAAAAGGAGAGGAATAATTAATCCCTTATACTGGCATTGAGCTTTGTGATTTCCTAACCAACTGTCACATTAACGATCACCTTTGTGGTGGATGGGTAGATGAATGGATGGATGGATGGTGGATGGTCGATGGATGGATGAATGGATAGATTAATAGATGGATGGATGGGTGGGTGGATGGGCAGACTAATGGATGGATGAGTGGATGGGTGGGTGGGTAGGCGGATGGCCGGATGGATGGATGCAGACGAATGGATGTTGGTGAGGTGTATGAATAGAGAGATGAGTGGATGGATGGAAGGAAAAAAGGAAGGATGGATGGATGGATGGATGGATGGATGGATGGATGGATGGATGGATGGATGGATGGACGGACCGACGGATGGACGGACAGATGGACGGACGGACAGATGGACGAACGGATGGATGATGGATGGATGGATGATGGATAAATAATGGATGGATGGACGGATGGACAGATGGATGGACGGATGGACGGATGGATGATGGATGGATGGATGGGTGCGTGGGTGGGTGCGTGGGTGGGTGGATGGATGGATAGATGGAATGGTGGGTGGGTGGGTGGATGGATGGATGGCTGGCTGGATGGATGCAGATGAATGGATGATGGTGGGGTGTATGAATAGAGAGATGACTGGATGGATGGAAGGAAAAAAGGAAAGGTGGATGGATGGATGATAGGATGGATAGATGGATGGAAGGATAAATGGGTGATAGATGGAAGTGTTAATCGACCACATGGGCTAAGGGGTGGGTGGGCAACTTTCTTGCTCTTATTTTGCTGACAAACTTCTCGAGGGGAGTCATGGTGACATTGGAGGAGGGGTGTAGGGTTTTCGATGGAGCAGGGTCAGGACAGCAAGTCCATCTCTGTGTCCCAGTGATTGGCACACAGCAGGTCACCTATAATGCTCAGAGCCCCTGGCCCCCAGCTATATTACCAAGGACTCAGTGTATGTCTGTAGAGTGCTAGGCACTAAAGGGCACCATGGGGAGCAGCTGGGAAGATGGACCTGGGGGCTGAGATTACATGCCCAAGGTGCTAGCAAGTCTGTGCAGCCCAGGACTACTGACACATGCTCTTCCCCTGGAAATGGACAGTAGGGCCCCCAGGGCAGGTGGACAGGGTGTTAGGTCCCCAGAAAGTCAGCACTTGAGGTCTGATGCCTGGCCCCTTGGAGAGGCCTGTGAAGTGGAGCCCCCAGCCCTCCTCAGATGCACTTGGGTCTCCACGGGATTGGTGTGGTGGCAAGCCAGACCATAACCCCTCACAGGAGGAGACAATGCACTGGCCCCATTCCTGCCTCCCAGCAGTGTGCCCTGGGTCCCATCCGCATCTCTCTGGGCTCTGCTCTGAAATAATAAGTGGGGGGATGCCCCTCCAGAGGGGACTGGTACACAGTACAGGGTGACCGTTGTCATTGTTGAGGGTTAGTTCATTTGCACGTCCACACTCCGGACCTTTGCTGAGCCCTGTCTTGAGTCGTGATGCGGCTAATGTCTGTTTTCCCTCTTGCAGTTCGGGAACTCCGGAGGACCACTGGTGAATCTGGTAAGTTCCCACAGGGGCCGGCACCTCTGGCTCCCTGGGCTTTGCTCACCTGAGATGGGGGGCAGGTCTGGGGATCCAGCACTTGGCCTTCGAGCCTTCTCAACGGTGAGAAGGTGGCTGGGTGGGAGGCTGGGGAGAAGGTCCTGAGGCAGGTGCGTGCTGCCAGCTGTACTGCAGGGGTGTTGTTGGCAGCAGAGGAGTAAGGGACCTCTGAACACACAGCCACAGGGGCCACATGCCCACTGGGGGTCGGAGCAGGGAGACACAGGAGCACCCCTGAATGGGGGATCTGGATCCAGCCACCCTTCTGCTCTCCGCCCCATCCTCATGTTCACATGCTAGATGAGAGGACTTGTCCTGTTTCCTCTACCCTCTCCAAGCACCCCTCCCTGGTTCAGTTCTGGGCCCCAAAGTTAGGCTCATGGGCCCCCCCAGGTGAGCTGTTCCTGGAATAGGTCAGGAAGTTTCTCAGAGTTCCTGGGACCAGGGCACCGAGGGGTCAGTTGTAGCCACTGCCTCAGGCTCCCCCAGCATTGGGAAGTCAGAGGGAGAGGGACCCCAGGGCCACTTGGGGGGAAAGGAGGTCATTCTAGAGGGACAATGGCAGGGATTCACTGTGATGTGGGGTCAGGGAGGGCTTCCTGGAAGAGAGGGCATTTAAGCTGGTTGCAGGGAGGGGTTTTGGGCAGGTGGGCATGTGGAGAGAAAGAGGTCCAGGAAAAGGGCATGACCAAGCTCAGGGGTGGAGTCCCTGGCAGTGTGTGGAGGGCCTGGTGGGGAGGGGGCAGTGGAAGGGACTGAGGCCACCAGGGGGCTGCAGTCCTGGGGATGGAACTTCACCTTGCACGTCCCATGGCTGAAGGGAGCACCTTCGTGTCAGGAGCTTATGTGGGTGGAGTGCAGGCGGGAGGCCGGGAGGCCAGGAGGCTGGAGGAGGTGGCTGTTGCAAGTCATCCAGGCAGCAGGGATGGGCAAAACAGAGGGTCAAGGTGGACACAGTCTTGAGCCCCTCAGTCCTCCCCCCTCCTGAGCTCCTGGGATCAGGCAGGGACCAGGTGGGGACAGGCACTCAGGACCAGACTGACAAAGGGTATCATGACTTGAAGCTCTGCCCCAAACCCCATAGGTGCCCTGGTGAGCTGGCAGCCCCCATCCAGAGCCCCCTTGGCCTGGCCTGGAGGTGGTCCAGACCCCACTCCTCCTGTGGACAGAAGGCAGGTCCAAGAGGCACGTTCCAGGCCGTGGGAAGGAGCTAGTTCTGGAACCTGAGTGGGGCCTCCTTCAGCTTCTCGGTGGAGGTGTGGGGTGCAGGGTGGGGGTGAGATTCTGTGGAGCCACCTTGGCCCCACTTGCCCCCAACCCCAGCTTCTAGAAGGAGGAGCTAGATGAGCCTTGCTTTCTTTTGGGCTCCAGCAACTAGGACCCTGGCCCGGGGCTGCCCTTGGTCGGTAGACACTGCTCCTCAGGGCAGGACGACCACCGGGTGAGATGAAGGCTCCAGCTGTGAGCTTCCCCAGCAACACTCTCCAGGAGCCTGGGGTTTGGAGGCAATGTGGCAACAAGGTGGGGTCATTGGCCCATGAGCAGACTCAGAGCGGCCTGTCCAGGGCGCCTGGGTGGCTCCACCACCTTCTCAGGTGGGGGAGTTGCAGTGAGGACCAGCTCCATGAAGCAGAGCCGGGACTCCTGCTCTGAAGTTAAGGGCAGCGGTTGCCCGGGCTCCCTGAGTGACCTCCGCCTGGTCTCTCTGCCCAGGACGGTGAGGTCATTGGCATCAACACGCTCAAGGTTACAGCTGGCATCTCCTTTGCCATCCCCTCGGACCGCGTTGCACACTTCCTCGCTGAGCTCCAAAACGAGCACGTTAAAGGTAAAGGACTTACCTGGGTAAATCTCTCTGGGGGATGAGGCTCCCTACAACCTCTTGGCTCTGGGGCTGGGATGGAGAGCAGATCTGAGACCCCAGCTGGGGCCTGGTCACCCCAGGTGGCTCCAGATGACCCCATTGCCCATCCTTAAGTGCCGTGTGAACTCACTCACTCCTGGGCTGGGGCCTTCACCCACCTTGAAACCCCAAGACCCCAGGACCCTTCATCCTCAGCCTCTCTTGATCTTCCTCCCTGCTTCTGCTCATTTCATGGCCATGTTTATGCCCCTCCAGACCATCTGTCTTCCTGGCTGGTGGTATCCAAACACAAGTGGCAACATCAGCTGCTTGGACTCCCTGACTTCCTTTCTCTGGGCAGCTCCTTAGCTGTCAGAACCTGGTGCTTCTTTCCTTCATCTGTTTGTCTATCCATGCGTCTATCCATACATGCACCCATTCATCATCTATCCATCATCTGTCCATCCACCCACCTACCCGCCTATCCATCCATCTGTCCATCCATCCACACACCCACCCATCCATCCATTGTCCATCCATCCACCCACCCACCCATCCATCCCTCCATCCATCCGTCCATCCATCCACCCACCTATCCATCCCTCATCCATCCATCCATCCATCCATCCATCCATCCATCCATCCATCCATTATTTATCCATTGTTTATCCATCCACCCATCCACCCATCCACCCACCCATCCATCCATCCATCCATCCATCCATCCATCCATCCATCCACCCATCCATCCATTATTTATCCATTGTTTATCCATCCACCCACCCATCCATCATCCATCCATCATCCATCCGTTCGTCCATCCATCCATCCATCTGTCCGTCCATCTGTCGGTCCATCCATCCATCCATCCATCCATCCATCCATCCATCCATCCATCCATCCATCCATCTATCCACCCATCCACCCACCCACCCACCCATCCACCCATCCACCCATCCACCCATCCATCCATCCATCCATCATCCATCCGTCTGCCCATCCCTAAGTGCTTTCTGCCTGTGGGCTACACAGACCATGGTGCAGTAGCTTCTACTCCAAGGAACAGAGCCCAAGCCCCGATCCTTAGAAGTTACCCTCCTCTCAGCCTCCATCTCCTCACCTCCACCCCAACAGAAGTGCCCAGCCCACCCTGCCCACCTCTAGGTGGTTATAAGCTCCCAAAGAAGGTCCAAAGAGGCCTTAACAAGGCACAGGTGACTCTCCAAGTGAGATCTGGCAGGCGTCTCCTTAAAGGCTGTGATTGCAGCCACATTCCTGAGGAGGATCAAGCTGCCCTTGATATCAGGACCCTTCCTGGTGGCTCTTTTTAGCCCTGTCTGCTACCCAAGCAAACTTCTCACTCTCACCATTTTGTCTCCCAGCCCAGGTCCCAGACCTGGCCTAGCCCTGATACTTGTATCTTCCAGTTGCTGCCCTGCCTCCATCTGGTCACTCAGAACAGTTCATTAGAGTCCAAGGGGCTTCCTCTTACTTGTCTCCTTCTCCACAACTCTGCCAGCCAGGCCCATGGCCCCAGGCAGCCAAGTGCAGGCCATGAGGACTGGGGACATGAAGAGCTCCTGTGAGGACTGCCTTGTTCTCTTCATCAGTGTGTCTTGTGGGAAGATAATCTGGGGCCAGGCACAGCCTATCTTGCCTGGAAAAGCTGAAGGCTTTCTTTACTGGGTGTTGAGGCCTGTCTAATCACTTGAGCTCTCTTCCCCTTGGCTGCAGGGAAGCTCAGGACTAGCCCCCAGTTGCATCTTGGTACTCTTTGTAGCTGTGGTTTATCTGTGGCTCTGCTGTGCTCAATTCCCCCTTCCTGTCTCTAATGACTGAGACTTTTGAGTTTAATTTGCATTTTCTCCATGGTCCCTTTGAGCTTGGCTGCCTTTCTGTACAGCAGTGGGGCCACACATTAAACGAACGGGGTGTGTGAGGTTACAATTTCTTTGGAAATGAGCTGGGCAGCTTCCTCTTCCTTCTACCTTTCTTCCTCTCCTCTCTTAGACAAGAGCCCCTCTGGGCCAGGGTTTGCTCCTCCGTGGCACAGGGATCACCCCAGTAGAGCTGATATCACCCCAGACCCCTCAGGATGTGTTCATATCCTATTCCAAGAGTTGTGCTTATTGGGAACCCAATCACGTCCTCTGGGGACGTGCAGACTAACCAAAGAGCTTGGTAAATCTTAGCGGAGTGACCAAATCATAACTTAAGGACCCTTCTAAAGCTGACTGGTGCTTGGTTGGCCTTTTTTTTTTTTTAAAATAAAACAACCAACTAATACAACCACAGTGAATCTAAAGCTCTTTTATATGTATAAAAAAAATCTTTCATTAAATCAAGGTGGCCTGATGGTGCATTTCTTGTTCTTGTTTCAAGGGGCTGGGGAGTGTCTTAGTCACTTAGTGCTGCTGTAACAGAAATACCACAGTGGATGCTGTCTCAGTCACCTAGTGCTGCTGTAACAGAAATACCACAGTGGATGGTGTCTCAGTCACCTAGTGCTGCTATAACAGAAATACCACAGTGGATGGTGTCTCAGTCACCTAGTGCTGCTATAACAGAAATACCACAGTGGATGGTGTCTCAGTCACCTAGTGCTGCTATAACAGAAATACCACACTGCATGGTGTCTCAGTCACCTAGTGCTGCTGTAACAGAAATACCACAGTGGATGGTGTCTCAGTCACCTAGTGCTGCTGTAACAGAAATACCACAGTGGATGGTGTCTCAGTCACCTAGTGCTGCTGTAACAGAAATACCACAGTGGATGGTGTCTCAGTCACCTAGTGCTGCTGTAACAGAAATACCACAGTGGATGGTGTCTCAGTCACCTAGTGCTGCTGTAACAGAAATACCACAGTGGATGGTGTCTCAGTCACCTAGTGCTGCCGTAACAGAAATACCACAGTGGATGGTGTCTCAGTCACCTAGTGCTGCCGTAACAGAAATACCACAGTGGATGGTGTCTCAGTCACCTAGTGCTGCTGTAACAGAAATACCACAGTGGATGGTGTCTCAGTCACCTAGTGCTGCTGTAACAGAAATACCACAGTGGATGGTGTCTCAGTCACCTAGTGCTGCTGTAACAGAAATACCACAGTGGATGGTGTCTCAGTCACCTAGTGCTGCTGTAACAGAAATACCACAGTGGATGGTGTCTCAGTCACCTAGTGCTGCCGTAACAGAAATACCACAGTGGATGGTGTCTCAGTCACCTAGTGCTGCTGTAACAGAAATACCAGAGTGGATGGTGTCTCAGTCACCTAGTGCTGCTATAACAGAAATACCACAGTGGATGGTGTCTCAGTCACCTAGTACTGCTGTAACACAAATACCACAGTGGATGGTGTCTCAGTCACCTAGTGCTGCTGTAACAGAAATACCACAGTGGATGGTGTCTCAGTCACCTAGTGCTGCTGTAACAGAAATACCACAGTGGATGGTGTCTCAGTCACCTAGTGCTGCTATAACAGAAATACCACATTGGATGGTGTCTCAGTCACCTAGTGCTGCTATAACAGAAATACCACAGTGGATGCTGTCTCAGTCACCTAGTGCTGCTATAACAGAAATACCACAGTGGATGGTGTCTCAGTCACCTAGTGCTGCTACAACAGAAATACCACAGTGGATGGTGTCTTAGTCACCTAGTGCTTTTATAACAGAAATACCACAGTGGAAGGTCTCTCAGTCACCTAGTGCTGCTATAAAAGAAATACCACAGTGGAAGGTGTCTCAGTCACCTAGTGCTGCTATAACAGAAATACCACAGTGGATGGTGTCTCAGTCACCTAGTGCTGCCGTAACAGAAATACCACAGTGGATGGTGTCTCAGTCACCTAGTGCTGCTGTAACAGAAATACCACAGTGGATGGTGTCTCAGTCACCTAGTGCTGCTATAACAGAAATACCACAGTGGATGGTGTCTTAGTCACCTAGTGCTTTTATAACACAAATACCACAGTGGAAGGTGTCTCAGTCACCTAGTGCTGCTATAAAAGAAATACCACAGTGGAAGGTGTCTCAGTCACCTACTGCTGCTATAACAGAAATACCACAGTGGATGGTGTCTCAGTCACCTAGTGCTGCCGTAACAGAAATACCACAGTGGATGGTGTCTCAGTCACCTAGTGCTGCTGTAACAGAAATACCACAGTGGATGGTGTCTCAGTCACCTAGTGCTGCTATAACAGAAATACCACAGTGGATGGTGTCTTAGTCACCTAGTGCTTTTATAACACAAATACCACAGTGGAAGGTGTCTCAGTCACCTAGTGCTGCTATAACAGAAATACCACAGTGGAAGGTGTCTCAGTCACCTACTGCTGCTATAACAGAAATATCACAGTGGATGGTGTCTCAGTCACCTAGTGCTGCCGTAACAGAAATACCACAGTGGATGGTGTCTCAGTCACCTAGTGCTGCTGTAACAGAAATACCACAGTGGATGGTCTCTCAGTCACCTAGTGGTGCTGTAACAGAAATGACACAGTGGATGGTGTCTCAGTCACCTAGTGCCGCTGTAACAGAAATACCACAGTGGAGGGTGTCTCAGTCACCTAGTGCCGCTATAACAGAAATACCACAGTGGATGGTGTCTCAGTCACCTAGTGCTGCTGTAACAGAAATACCACAGTGGATGGTGTCTCAGTCACCTAGTGCTGCTATAACAGAAATACCACAGTGAATGGTGTCTTAGTCACCTAGTGCTTTTATAACAGAAATACCACAGTGGAAGTTGTCTCAGTCACCTAGTGCTGCTGGAACAGAAATACCACAGTGGATGGTGTCTCAGTCACCTAGTGCTGCTATAACAGAAATACCACAGTTGACGGTGTCTCAGTCACCTAGTGCTGCTATAACAGAAATACCACAGTGGAAGGTGTCTCAGTCACCTAGTGCTGCTGTAACAGAAATACCACAGTGGATGGTGTCTCAGTTACCTAGTGCTGCTGTAACAGAAATACCACAGTGGATGGTGTCTCAGTCACCTAGTGCTTTTATAACAGAAATACCACATTGGATGGTGTCTCAGTCACCTAGTGCTGCCGTAACAGAAATACCACAGTGGACAGTGCCTTAGTCACCTAGTGCTGCTGTAACAGAAATACCACAGTGGATGGTGTCTCAGTCACCTAGTGCTGCTATAACAGAAATACCACATTGGATGGTGTCTCAGTCACCTAGTGCTGCTATAACAGAAATACCACAGTGGATGCTGTCTCAGTCACCTAGTGCTGCTATAACAGAAATACCACAGTGGATGGTGTCTCAGTCACCTAGTGCTGCCGTAACAGAAATACCACAGTGGATGGTGTCTCAGTCACCTAGTGCTGCTGTAACAGAAATACCACAGTGGATGGTCTCTCAGTCACCTAGTGGTGCTGTAACAGAAATGACACAGTGGATGGTGTCTCAGTCACCTAGTGCCGCTGTAACAGAAATACCACAGTGGAGGGTGTCTCAGTCACCTAGTGCCGCTATAACAGAAATACCACAGTGGATGGTGTCTCAGTCACCTAGTGCTGCTGTAACAGAAATACCACAGTGGAAGTTGTCTCAGTCACCTAGTGCTGCTACAACAGAAATACCACAGTGGATGGTGTCTTAGTCACCTAGTGCTTTTATAACAGAAATACCACAGTGGAAGGTCTCTCAGTCACCTAGTGCTGATATAAAAGAAATACCACAGTGGAAGGTGTCTCAGTCACCTACTGCTGCTATAACAGAAATACCACAGTGGATGGTGTCTCAGTCACCTAGTGCTGCCGTAACAGAAATACCACAGTGGATGGTGTCTCAGTCACCTCGTGCTGCTGTAACAGAAATACCACAGTGGATGGTGTCTTAGTCACCTAGTGCTTTTATAACACAAATACCACAGTGGAAGGTGTCTCAGTCACCTAGTGCTGCTATAACAGAAATACCACAGTGGAAGGTGTCTCAGTCACCTACTGCTGCTATAACAGAAATATCACAGTGGATGGTGTCTCAGTCACCTAGTGCTGCCGTAACAGAAATACCACAGTGGATGGTGTCTCAGTCACCTAGTGCTGCTGTAACAGAAATACCACAGTGGATGGTCTCTCAGTCACCTAGTGGTGCTGTAACAGAAATGACACAGTGGATGGTGTCTCAGTCACCTAGTGCCGCTGTAACAGAAATACCACAGTGGAGGGTGTCTCAGTCACCTAGTGCCGCTATAACAGAAATACCACAGTGGATGGTGTCTCAGTCACCTAGTGCTGCTGTAACAGAAATACCACAGTGGATGGTGTCTCAGTCACCTAGTGCTGCTGTAACAGAAATACCACAGTGAATGGTGTCTCAGTCACCTAGTGCTGCTATAACAGAAATACCACAGTGGAAGGTGTCTCAGTCACCTAGTGCTGCTGTAACAGAAATACCACAGTGGATGGTGTCTCAGTCACCTAGTGCTGCTGTAACAGAAATACCACAGTGGATGGTGTCTCAGTCACCTAGTGCTGCTGTAACAGAAATACCACAGTGGATGGTGTCTCAGTCACCTAGTGCTGCTGTAACAGAAATACCACAGTGGATGGTGTCTCAGTCACCTAGTGCTGCTCTAACAGAAATACACAGTGGATGGTGTCTCAGTCACCTAGTGCTGCTCTAACAGAAATACACAGTGGACGGTGTCTCAGTCACCTAGTGCTGCTAGAACAGAAATACCACAAGTGGTTGGCTTTAACAAGGACATTTATTTCCTCGCAGTAAAGTAGGCTAAAAGTCTAAATTCAGGGCATCAGCTCCAGAGGAAGGCTTTCTCTCTCTGTTGGCTTTCTCTTCAATGTTCCCCCGGACTCGGAGCTTCTCTGCACAGGAGCCGTGAGTCCAAAAGGCGCCCTCTGCTCTGGGTGCTTCTTTCTTGGTGGTATGAGGTCCCCAAGTCTCTGCTCGTTTCCCTTTTCTTTTTCTCTTTTGAGAGATAAAAGATGGTGCAGGCCCTACCCCATGGAAACTCCCTTTACATTGCATCAGGGATTTGACCTGGGCAAGGGTGGTGTTACAGTCCCGCCCTAATCTTCTTTAACATAAAATTACAATCAGAAAACAGAGGACAAGCACACAATACTGGGAATTATGGCTTAGCCAAGTGGACACATATTTTTGAGGGACATAATTCAATCCATGACAGGGAGAGACCTGGAGAGGCCAGTGAGGTGGGGGCTGCTCAGGAGGGGGCAGGCAGGAGAAGACCCGTGGAGGTGGCCTTAGGGCAGGGACCTGATGAGGGGAGCGGGTGCAGGCTCAGTGGAATCGGGAAGCCCGTGGCAGGAGCCGATGACGTGCACCTGTCCTCGTATTGAGCGTGTGCCGGGCAGGTTCGGGATTAGCGAGGAGCCGGGTGGGTGGGAGAGGGGGCCAGCTCACCAGCCACATCGCACTGCTCAGATGCTAGGTTCTACTCCAAGTGTGGGGGCCGTTGGAAGGTTCCGGTGGGAGTGATATTTGTAAGGGTCCCTCTGGCTGCAGAGCAGGGAGTAAACAGCTGGGACAAGAGTGGGTGCTGGGGACCGTGGGAAGGTCTTGGCTGCCCTCCAGGTGGTATGGCCCTTTTGGTGATGGCAGGGGGTGACAGCAGCTGCGTCCAGGGTCCACCTTGGGCACCGAGCCGACAAAGTTTGCTGAGGTGGGATATGGAATTTGAGGGGGAGAGAAGTGGAGGGCACCTCCAGGGTCTGAGCATGGGGGGTTGGGGTGCTGTTTGCTGACATGGGGACCTGGGGGCAGTCACTGTGGCGAGGCTGCGGCCGCGATTAGCTGTGACACACGCGAAAGCCTGGCACAGGGCTGGTGCCCAACCCGTAACTCTCACTTTGGTTTTGCCTTTGTTGTTCTTAGTAGACTATTTTAAGAGCAGTTTTAGGTTTACGGAAAAACTGTGCAGAAAGCACAGAGACCTCTGTGTACCCGCTCCCTCCCGCACAGTTTCCTCTTTTATTAATGTCCCGCATTCCTGTGCTAGGTCTGTTACCACTGATGGGCAGGTCTGTTACCACTGATGGGCCAAGACCGATATATTGTTATTAACTAGAGTCTACAGTTAACGTCAGCGCTCACTCTGTGTCGTGTAGTCCTGTGGGCATTGACAAATGCCTCATGTCACACGTGCACCGTGACAGCATCACACAGCATAGTTTCCCTGCCGTAAAAATGCCCTGGGCTCCCCCGTTCACTCCTCCCCCTTCCCTCTGGGCCCCTGGCAACCCCTGATCTTTTTACTGTCTCCGTCTTGTTCTTGTTAGATGCTGTTGAGTCGGTTCTGACTCATAGCGACCCTGTGTACTACAGAATGAAACACTACCCGGTCCCATGCCATCCTCACAATCGTTGTTATGTTTGGGCCCATTGGTGTAGCCACTGTGTCAATTCATCTCATTGAGGGTCTTTCTCTTCTTCACTAACCCTCTACTCTACTAAGCCTAATGCCCTTCTCCAGGGTCTGGTCCCCCCGATAACATGTCCAAAGTGCTTGAGACGAAGTCTTGCCTTCCTCCCTTCCAAGGAGCACGCTGACTATATTTCTTCCAAGATGGATTTGTTTGTTCTTCTGGCAGCCCGTGGCACATTCAATATTTTTGGTCAACACCGTAATTACAATGCATCAGTTTTTCGTCTTCCTTATTCATCGCCCAGCTTCCCCATGCACATGAGGCAATTGAAAATACCATGGCCCAGGTCAGGCGCACCTTAGTCTCCAAGGTGACATCTTTCCTTTTCAGCACTTTAAAGAGGTCTTTGCAGCAGGTTTGTCCAATGCAATATGTCACTTGATTGCTTGACTGCTGCTTCCATAGGCGTTGATCGTGGCTCCAAGTAAAATGAAATCCTTGACAACTTCAATTATTTTCCCTGTTTATCATGGTGTTGTTTATTCAAAATGGCCAATACCAGTCCATTTCAGCTCGCTAACGCCTAGGATATAGATCTTTATGCATTGCATTTCATTTTTGACAATGACAAATTTTCCTAGATTCGTACTTCATACGTTGCACATTCTGATTATTAATGGATGTTTGCAGCTGTTTCTTCTCATTTTGAGTCGTGTCACATCAGCGAATGAAGGTCCTGAAAGCTTGACTCCATCCTCATCATTAAGGCTGACTCCACCTTGAGGAGGCCGCTCTTGCCCAGTTGTCTTTTGAGTGCCTTCCAACCTGAGGGGCTCATCTTCCTGGCACTGTGTCAGACAGTGTTCTGCTATTCATAAGGTTTTACTAGCCAGTTTTTTCAGAAGTAGACTGCTGCGTCCTTCTTCCTAGTTGTCTTAGTCTAGAAGTTCTATTGGAACCTGCCCACCAAGGGTGACCCTGCTGGTGTTTGAAATAGTGGTGGCAAACCTTCCAGTATCAAGACAATACGCAAGCCAGCGCAGTGTGACAAGCTGACAGACATGTGGTGGACTGCCTCCATAATATTGCCTTTTCCAGAATATTGGGTTTTAAATGAATTGAGGTTAAATACACGTACCATACAGTTTACTATTTTAAAGTGTACAATAAGAGGCATTTCGTCCCTGGGTGGTGCAAACAGCTAAGTGCTCAGCTACTAGCCAGGAGGTTGGAGGGTCAAACCCGCCCCCAAGGTGCCTGAGGAGAAAGGCCCTGGTGACCTGCTCCTGAAATGTCGCAGCCTTGCGAACCTCGTGGAGCAGCTCTGACACCTGGGGTAGCCGTGAGTCGGAATCCACAGGTCGGCTGACAACACCAACAGCCTGTTCACAGTGCGGCACGACACCACCTCGCTAGTTTTAAAACGTTTCCACCACCCCGAAGAGCACCCCATGCCCTTTAAGCAGGCCCCCTTCCGCATCCCCCCTCCCCTGTCTTGCTATTGTTTTGTTACCATCGTTGATGTTAAACCCCCGCTGCCGCCGAGTCGATTCTGACTCATAACGACCGTACAGGACAGAGTAGAACTGCCCCGTCGGGTTTCCAAGGAGCAGCTGGTGGATTCGAACTGCTGACCTTTTGGTTGGCAGCTCATCTCTTAACCACTGCGGCACCAGGGCTACTTTCTCCTGATCAGTGTGGCTAAATGTTTATCATTTTCATTGATTTCAAAAACCAGCTTTTGGTTTCATTTATTTTCTCTGTTGTGTTTTTCTTTCCAATTTCACTGATTTCCAGTCTTACTGTATCCTTTCACCTGCCTACTTTGGGCTTCATTTGATCTTCCTTTTCTAGTGTTTCAGGTAGAAAGGTCATTGATTTGAGACCTTTCATCTTTTCTAATATAGGCATTTTAGTTCTATTAGTTTTCCTCTAAGGCAAACATGTCACCTTGAAGACTAAGGTGCCCGACTCAAGCCACGGTGTTTTCAACCACCTCATATGCACGCAAAAGCTGGATAATGAATAAGGAAGACCAAAGAAGAACTGATACCTTTGACTTATAGTGTTGGCAAAGAAATTGAATATACCATGGACTGTCAGAAGAACAAGGAAATCTGCCTTGGAAGAAGTACAGCCAGAGTGCTCCTTAGAAGCATGGATGGCAGGACTAAGTTGCACATACTTGGGACATGTTACCAAGAGGGACCAGTGCCTGGAGAAGAGCATCAGGCTTCATAAAGTAGAGGGTCAGCGAAAAAGAGAAAGACCCTCAGCAAGATGGATTGGCACAGTGGCTGCAACGACGCACTCAAGCATAACAAGGATTGTGAGGGTAGTGCAGGACCGGGCGGTGTTTCGTTCTGTTGTGCATAGGGTTGCTATGAGCTGACTCGCTGGCACGTAACAACCACCACCTAACAAAGGGCTGCTTTACCTGCATCCTACAAGTTTTGCTGTGTTGTTTTTTGTTCAGTTCAAAATACTTTCTAATTTCCGTTTTCATTTGTTCTTTGAAGATAGATTTCTTAAAAAAAAAAAAAAAAAACATTGCCATCAAGTGGATTCTGACTCATTGAGACCCTATAGGAGAGAGTAGGAACTGCCCCATAGGGTTTCCAAGGAGCGGCTGGTGGATTTAAACTGCCGACCTTTTGGTTAGCAGCTGTAGTTCTTAACCACTATGCCACCAGGGATTCCTTAGAAGTGTATTATCTAGCTTCCAAGTATTTGGGAATTTTCTAGATACCTTTCTATAATTGACAGTTTAATGTCTTGGCGATCAGAGAGCATGTTTTGTATAACAGAAATTTTTTTTTAATTAACTTTTATTGAGCTTCAAGTGAATGTTTACAAATCAAGTCAGTCTGTCACATATAAGTTAATATACATCTTACTCCTTACTCTGACTTGCTCTCCCCCTAATGAGTCAGCCCTTCCAGTCTCTCCTTTCATGAAAACTTTGCCAGCCTCCAACTCTCTCTATCCTCCCATTCCCCCTCCAGACAGGAGATGCCAACACAGTCTCAAGTGTCCACCTGATATAATTAGCTCACTCTTCATCAGCATCTCTCTCCCACCCACTGTCCAGTCCCTTTCATGTCTGAGGAATTGTCTTCGGGGATGGTTCCCGTCCTGTGCCAACAGAAGGTTTGGGGACCATGCCCGCCGGGATTCCTCTAGTCACAGTCAGACCATGAAGTCTGGTCTTTTTATGCGAATTTGGGGTATGCATCCCACTGATCTCCTGTTCCCTCAGGAGTTCTCTGTTGTGCTCCCTGTCAGGGCAGTCGTCGGTTGTGGCTGGGCACCAACTAGTTCTTCTGGTCTCAGGATGATGTAAGTCTCTAGTTCATGTGGCCCTTTCTGTCTCTTGGGCTCTTAGTTGTCCTGTGACCTTGATGTTCTTCATTCTCCTTTGCTCCAGATGGGTTGAGACCAATTGATGCATCTTAGATGGCCGCTTGTTAGCATTTAAGACCCCAGACGCCACATTTCAAAGTGGGATGCAGAATGTTTTCATAATAGAATTATTTTGCCAATTGACTTAGAAGTCCCCTTAACCCATGGTTCCCAAACCCCCGCCCTTGCTCCGCTGACCTTTGAAGTATTCAGTTTATCCCGGAAACTTCTTTGCTTTTGGTCCAGTCCAGTCCAGTTGAGCTGACCTTCCATGTATTGAGTGTTGTCCTTCCCTTCACCTAAAGCAGTTCTTATCTGCTAATTAATCAGTAAAAAACCCTCTCCCTCCCTTCCTCCCTCCCTTCCTCCCTCCCCCCCTCGTAACCACAAAAGTATGTGTTCTTCTCAGTTTATACTATTTCTCAAGATCTTATAATAGTGGTCTTATACAATATTTGTCCTTTTGCTTCTGATTTCGCTCAGCATAATGCCTTCCAGGTTCCTCCATGTTATGAAATGTTTCACAGATTCGTCACTGTTCTTTATCGATGCGTAGTATTCCATTGTGTGAATATACCACAATTTATTTACCCATTCATCCGTAGATGGACACCTTGGTTGCTTCCAGCTTTTTGCTATTGTAAACAGAGCTGCAATAAACATGGGTGTGCATATATCTGTTTGTGTGAAGGCTCTTATTTCTCTAGGGTATATTCCGAGGAGTGGGATTTCTGGGTTGTATGGTAGTTCTATTTCTAACTGTTTAAGATAACGCCAGATAGATTTCCGAAGTGGTTGTACCATTTTACATTCCCACCAGCAGTGTATAAGAGTTCCAATCTCTCCACAGCCTCTCCAACATTTATTATTTTGTGTTTTGTGGATTAATGCCAGCCTTGCTGGTGTGAGATGGAATCTCATCGTAGTTTTAATCTGCATTTCTCTAATGGCTAATGATCGAGAGCATTTTCTCATGTATCTGTTAGCTGCCTGAATATCTTCTTTAGTGAAGTGTGTGTTCATATCCTTTGCCCACTTCTTGATTGGGTTGTTTGTCTTTTTGTGGTTGAGTTTTGACAGAATCATGTAGGTTTTAGAGATCAGGCGCTGGTCTGAGATGTCATAGCTGAAAATTCTTTCCCAGTCTGTAGGTGGTCTTTTTACTCTTTTGGTGAAGTCTTTAGAAGAGCATAGGTGTTTGATTTTTAGGAGCTCCCAGTTATCTGGTTTCTCTTCGTCATTTTTGGTAATGTTTTGTATTCTGTTTATGCCTTGTATTAGGGCTCCTAGGGTTGTCCCTATTTTTTCTTCCATGATCTTTATCGTTTTAGTCTTTATGTTTAGGTCTTTGATCCACTTGGAGTTAGCTTTTGTGCATGGTGTGAGGTATGGGTCCTGTTCCATTTTTTTGCAAATGGATATCCAGTTATGCCAGCACCATTTGTTAAAAAGACTATCTTTTCCCCAATTAACTGATACTGGGCCCTTGTCAAATATCAGCTGCTCATATGTGGATGGATTTATATCTGGGTTCTCAATTCTGTTCCACTGGTCTATGTGCCTGTTGTTGTACCAATACCAGGCTGTTTTGACTACTGTGGCTGTATAATAGGTTCTGAAATCAGGTAGAGTGAGGCCTCCCACTTTCTTCTTCTTTTTCAGTAATGCTTTGCTTATCCGAGGCTTCTTTCCCTTCCATATGAAGTTGGTGATTTGTTTCTCTATCACCTTAAAAAATGACATTGGAATTTGGATCGGAAGTGCATTGTATGTATAGATGGCTTTTGGTAGAATAGACATTTTTACTGTGTTAAGTCTTCCTATCCATGAGCAAGGTATGTTTTTCCACTTAAGTATGTCCTTTTGAATTTCTTGTAGTAGAGCTTTGTAGTTTTCTTTGTATAGGTCTTTTACATCTTTGGTTAAGATTTATTCCTAAGTATTTTACCTTCCTGGGGGCTACTGTGAATGGTATTGATTTGGTGATTTCCTCTTCGATGTTCTTTTTGTTGATATAGAGGAATCCAAGTGATTTTTGTATGTTTATCTTATAACCTGAGACTCTGCCAAACTCTTCTATTAGTTTCAGTAGTTTTCTGGAGGATTCCTTAGGGTTTTCTGTGTATAAGATCATGTCATCTGCAAATAGTGATAGCTTTACTTCCTCCTTGCCAATCCGGATACCCTTTATTTCTTTGTCTAGCCTAACTGCCCTGGCTAGGACTTAAAAAATATTGAGAATTGTTGTATAGTTCAGAATATACAAACGTTATCTCTGGGTCAGCTCCGATTCATTGAATTTTCTCTTCAATATGGGTCATGCTTTTTTACTTGCCTGGTAATTTTTTATTGGATGCCAGACATTGTGAATTTTACTTTAGTGGGTGCTGGATATTTTTATATTCCTGTAAATATTCTTGATTTTTTTTTTTTTCCTGGCACACAGTTAAGTTTGGAAATAATTTGAAAGTTCCAGATTTTGCTTTTAAGCTTTGTTGGGTGGGACCAAAACAGTGCTTAGTGTGGACTTAATTTTGACCCACTACTTAGGCAGAAGGTCCCTGGATGGCACAAACCCTTTGTTCTCAGTTACTAACCAAAAAGTTGGTGGTTCGAACCCATCCAGCAGCACCATGAAAGACAAGCCTGGTGAGCTGCTTCTGTGAAGCCTGGAGTCAAGGAAACACTATGGGGCTCAGTTCTACTCTGTAACACATGCGGTCGCCCTGGGTCAGCATCGACTGGATGGCGATAGGTGCTGAGGCAAAACCCTTCTGAGTACTTGGCCTGGTGCCCAGTGAATTATGAGGTTTTCCTTTCTGGTCTGTAGGAGCAGGCGCTATTCCTGGTGCGGTGTGAGCGCCAGGGATTATTCCACTAATGTTTCTGGGTGGTTCCTGCCCTGGTGTTGGGTATTTTCTCACGGGCATGCGTGCATCAGTACTTGGCTGAATACTTGAAGAGGCCAAAGGGGCCCCCCTGAGAGTCCGTGGGGTTCCCTGTGTAGCTCCCTCCCCCCTGGCTTTCTGTCCAACAAACTGTTGTGGCCTCCACAGAATCCCAGGTCTTTCTCTTCAATTCAGGGAGTTCCCAGACTCCACCCAGGTTCCCCTCCCTGAGACACAGCCTGAGACTTGTAGACAGCAAGCTGGGACAATCTTAGGGCTCACCTGTTCATTTTCTGTCTCTCAGCCATCTCTGTCTTTGATGCGTAATGTCCAGTGTCTTGAGAACTGTGGTTTCATATATTTTGCCTGGCTTTTTAATTGTTTTGGACAGCAGGATAAATCAGGTCCCTTTTCTCCATCTTGGATGGAAATTGAGTCACTCGCTTGAAGAGAGTTGAGATTCAGCCTCTGTCCTCTGAATGAGGGCCTGTGTGTACCTTCAGAGGAGGGCATGGGGAACTGACAGTGCTCACCCTGGAAGACAGTGCAAACAAACAGTGCTCACCGTGGAGGAGGGTGAAGGACAGACAGTGCTCACCGTGGAGGAGGGTGAAGACAGTGCTCACCATGGAGGAAGTTGCGCTCTACCTAGAAAAGAGTGCAGGATAGACAGCAGGACAGGTTTGCTGCCGCATGGAGGGTGCGGGATGCAGCCCCTGGAGCCGACTGCTCTGGGCTGGGCAGGCAGCTCACAAGGGCTCCTGCTGGTTTCAGGAGGATTTATGTCCCCTGTAGTCTTGTTGATCTAACCGAGTCCATGGTTTGTTTGCAGACTTGAAGAAGCGGTTCATCGGCATACGGATGCGGACCATCACACCCAGGTCAGTGTCTGGAAGGCAGCCCTGCACCCCTCCAGCCACCTACACCCTGGCCTCCTCCCAGGCCCTGGCTCTGCCTTGCCTGCTGCTTGCTGGTCCTCAGAAGAGCAGATCTGCTTTGGCTCCTGAGCCTTTGCTCAGCTGGTCTAGCCCTCTGCCGGGGACACTGTTCCCCTTTTCTGCCTGGTACATTCCTTTATAGCCTCGGGACTCCACTCAGGCACCCCTTCCTCCACGAAGCCTCCTGGATTTGTCTTGGGATTGCTGTAACAAATCACCACACAGTGGGGACCTTAGAACAACTGAAATGTGTTCTCTCACAGTCTGGGAACCAGAAGCCTGAAATCAAGGTGTCAGCAGTGCTGTGTTCCCTCCAGAGGCTCTAGGGAAGGATCCTTCCCTGCCTCTTCCAGCTTCTGGTGGCCCCAGACGTCCCTGGGTTTGTGGCCACATCACTCCAATCTCTGCCTCTGTCTTGACGTGGGCAACTGTCTTCTGTGTCTCTGTGTCCAGACCTCCTTCTCCTTTCTTTTATGAAGACGCCAGCCATTGGATTTAGGCCCCGCCCTCTTCCAGGTTAATTTGATCTCAGTATCCTTCATTAACTACATTTGCAAAGACCTTATTTCCAAACAAGGTCACATTCTGAGGCTCTGGGTGGACATGAATTTGGAGGACACTATTCAGCCCACAGAGCCCTAGTGGCGAAGTGGTTAAGAGGTCCACCAACCGCTCCTTGGAAACCATATGGGGCACTTCTATTTGCCCTATAGGGTCGAAATGAGTCAGAATGGACTTGATGCCAATGGGGCTATTCAGCCTACTGCACCTCCCAGGTCCCCAGGAGGGAGGAGGTGCCCCCCGTTTGCTCAGTAGCCTGTCATCCGTCCACACCATTGCCCTGGTCCTGCCGTGGGGATTCCTGTTTGTGGGCCTGCCTCCCTGCCTGACCCTGAGCTCCTTGGCAATGAGGACTGTATCCTGCTTGTCCCTCTGCTCTGCCTCTGACCAGGTCTGCTGCAGAGTGGTTGCCCTAGAAATACTGAAGGAGTGAAAACAGAAGTGGATGGGAGGAGGAAGGAGAGGGAGGAAGGGAGGGAAATACAGTCAAGGTCACAGGATTGAAAAAGGCAGAGTCATTGCAGTGTGGAGCTCAGGGTAGAACTAAGGCAAGCTCAGTTGACGAAACCCTCAAACTCATTTTGTTATTGTGTGCTGTTGAGTCCATTCCAACTCCTGGTGACCCCATACGACAAAGTAGAACATCCCCCATAGGGTTCCCTAGGCTGAAATCTTTACAGGAGCAGCTGATAGGGTATCCTCCACGAAGCGGCTAGTAGGTTCAAACTACCAACCTTTCAGTTAGCAACCAGGTGCTTAACTATTGCATGACAAATCCATGCAATCCCTAAAATGATATTTCTCCCTGTATCAGCAACTGTTAATCTAGGGAATAAATTTGAAAGCAATTTGCATGAAAGACCAATATATGAATTTATCCTTTAAAAATAGCAGTATTCTTCCATTCACCCACTTATCCATCCATCCACCCACCATCCATCCACCCATCCATCCATCCATCTACCATCTATCCACCAGCCATCCTTTTGCCGTCCAAACATCCACACATCCATCAATTGACCTTCCATCCATCCATCCATTCACAATCCATCTATTCATCCATCCATGCACCCATCTATTCACCTTCCTTCCTTCCTTCCTTCCTTCCTTCCTTCCTCCCTTCCTCCCTCCCTCCCTCCCTCCCTCCCTCCCTCCCTCCCTCCCTCCCTCCCTCCCTTCCTTCCTTCCTTGTCTCTGGCTCAGAGTAAGCACTGATAACTGACCCCTCAGACTCATAGTCCAGTGTGGGGATACTGACAAGCAAATAACCCGTGATGATTGTATGTCATTCCCAGTGTGACGTGGCTGAAAGAACCAGGGGAAGCACCAACCCCCCCCCCCCCACCGCCTCTGTTGGGGTAGAGGAGAAGGCAGTCTGGGAAGATTCCCTCGAAGAAGACTCAGCCCGGTCCTCAGGCACATGGTCTCCTTTCCACTGTACCAACCTTCCCTGTTTTTTTCTCAAGGATCCCTTGTCTAGTGGGCAAACAAAGAGCAGACAGTGACAACCCCACGTGGTCAGCGTTAGGACAGGGCAGTGGGCACCCAGAGAGGACTCCTTGTCTGGCCTGGGTGGCAGAGAGAAAGGCGCAGCTTCCTACCACAGCCGGTTCAGGAGCTCAGAGGCTGTTCTCTAACAGGCGAACTGTCTTTCAGCTTGGTGCAAGAACTGAAGGCCAACAACCTAAACTTCCCAGAAGTCAGCAGTGGGATTTATGTGCAGGAGGTTCTTCCAAACTCTCCTTGTCAAAGGTAGGCTCTGCCCAGCGGCAGCGGAGAGGCCGGATGGGAAGGTGCAGACGCTCTGGGAGGTGGGAGGCACTGACCTCTTGTGCTTACTGCTGTGTCCGTGGTAGACGTTGACCTCCCTGGCAAAGTGATGTGATAGGGCAAGTGGAAGCTGGGGAAGGCTGCAGAATGTCCTTTCCTTAGGGTCTCGGGAGACAGAGGAGTGGAGGCTAAAACGTGTCCACCTGAGCCGACTTACCCCTTGCCTCTTGCCCACCCTGTGGCTGGCCGGGTCTTGCTGGGCCTCAGTCTCCTCACCTGTAAAGTGGGGATGATCCAGCCTACTCTTTCTACCCAGGGAGATGGTGTCGAGATCAAAAGAGATAAAGCATGGTTGTCTTTTAAAGAAGTGCCAAGGGCGAGAGAAGCGTTATAGTTGGCAACATTGTAATTCAAGGCATGCAGTGCGGTGAGGTTGCTATGTAACCATGTGGCTAATGTGTTTCCTGAGGACTTTAAACAAATTTCTCCCCCTACTTTGGCCTCAGAGTCCCTGGGCGGTGCAAATGGTTCACAAGCTCAGCTGCTAACCGCAAGGTTGGAGGTTCGAGTCTACCCAGAGGTGTCTCAGAAGAAAGGCCTATCAATCTACTTCCAAAAAATCAGCCACTGCCCTGAGTGGGGGTCGATTCGGCAGCAGCCGATGTTTTGGACTCTGGCCTCTGTCTCCCATCTATACAAGGGATGGGTTGGATCAGATCAGAGGTTTTAAACAGTGTTTCCCGAAGCTGGGGCAATTCCCAGAGAGGTCTAAGGGGTCTAGGGTGTGGGGTGGAAAGGAGCCAGGCCACAGGACTCCAGCCCCACGCAGCCCCCAGACACGGCGGACCCATGTTTCTGTTTTATATTCAGTGCTGTTCCCTGCAGCGTTTGAGATACGGCCCATCTTTGTCTCCTAAGGCTGCTGTAACACAAACCCCACAAGTGGGGGGCTTTAAAGATCAGAAGTTCATTTTCTCACAGTTCTGGAGGCTGGAAGTCCACATCGAGGTCTCAGCCCTGTCTGTTCCTTCCTCATCTGTAACCTGGGCGTTCTTTGATTCCTTGGCTCTCACACAGTGTCTGCCTTCCCCCATGTGTGTCTCTGTCTATTCTGGTTCTTTCATAACTCGGAAGGGATTGGGCTTAGGACTCACCCTACTCTAATATGATCTCATTCATATAACAAAGAAAACCCTGTTTCTAAACAGGGTCACATCCAGCTGTATAGAGGTTAGGATTCCAACATGTTTTCCGGGATACACAATTCAGTCCAGAAGAGGACCCTTCAGCTGAGCACTGTGGCCTTCGGGGGTGAACGCAGACGGCACCCACCCCACACACAGCTGCTTTCAGTAAGGATGGCCAAGAGATGGATACATGAAGCCAAAGGGTGGCCACAGAAGTGCAGGCCTTTTATTCAGCCAGTCACTGGGTGTCACTGACCGTACGGGTGCCTCCCCAAGCCAGCCCAGCTGGCAAGAGCAGGAGGGAACCAGGCCAGTTCCTCCTTGCTGTGACCCAGGCAGGGCTGGTGGCTGCTCTCAGCCCGTTTCCGATGAGGAGCCTGAGGCTTAGAGAAGCTCCTTCTCCACGGTCACCCAGCAGGCACACATAGAGCCAGGGCTCAGAGCCTGGTCAGCCTGGCCTGGTGCCCGGACATTTACCGCTGTGTTCTCCTGCCTTCCTTCTGGGTGAGAAAGGCCTGAGGAGGGACAGTCACAGGGAGGCTGGCCCTGCAGCTCTGCCTCATCCAGCGCCAGAACGGGTAGTCATTGCGGCAGCATTAACACCCACCTGTGCCATATGCAAGGTGCTGCCTTACGTAGGGCTACAGATGGGGAAATTGAGGCTGGAAGTGCAGAGTGACTGGCCCCAGGCAGCCCCTCCAGGAAGGCTGCAGGCAGAACTTGAACCCAGTCCTTCTGATGCCCGGAAGAAGTCCTTTGGAAAAATGTGTGGCCTTCATATGACATCAGTTTTCTTCAGATCTTTGTGGAGGCCTGGGTGGTGCAAACGGAGCCGTGGTGGCACAGTGGTTAAGGTCGGCAGTTTGAATCCACCAGCTGCTCCTTGGAAACCTTGTGGGGCACTTCTACTCTGTCCTGTAGGGTCGCTATGAGCGGGAATTGACTCGATGGCAATCAGGTCGTGTAGGGTGGCACAGTGGTTAAGCACTCCACTCACTATTAACCGAAAGACCGGAGGTTTGAGTCCACCCAGATGTGCCTCAGAAGAAAGGCCTGATGATGTACTGAGAACTCAGCCGTTGGAAACTCCGTGTGGCACAGTTCCACTCTGACACGCAGGGGTCACCACGGGTCGGAGTCCACTCGATGGCAGCTGGTTTGACTTTTTGGTTTAAGAACTCTGCAGTCAAGGCACGGTTCTTTCCAGTTGAGGTTTTTTTTTTTTGTCAGACTGTTGAGATGAGCTCACCGGAGGCTCAGACGCGGGGTTCTGGCCCAGCCGGGGCGTGCGTGGTGACTAGGTGTCTCCCCTGTTGGCAGAAGCGGCATCGAAGATGGCGACGTCATCGTCAAGGTCAATGGGCGCCCCTTGGTAAACGCCAACGATATGCAGGAGGCGGTACTGACAGAGTCACAGCTCCTGCTGGAGGTGCTCAGGGGCAGTGAGAACCTGCTCTTCAGCATCTCGCCCGAGGTGGTCCTGTGAGGTGGGTGTTGCCCCAGCGCCTGGCCAGAGCCTGCGATGACGGACAAGGGTCCCAGGCCTAGGAGCCTAAGGCATGCCAACCAGACAAAGGACCGTGCTCGGTCCTCAGCAGAGCCGAAACCCGCGCCCCCCACCCCAGAGGGCCAGAGGCCGGGCCAAGGCTCTGACATCAGCCTCAGGGGTGCTGGCTCCCTGTCCCGGTGCCTGAGAGGGCCACACGATGCCTCTGGGGTGGCCTTCCAAGGTTTTGGGTATCCAGAAGTGACTTCTGTAGCTCTCCTACGTCCCCTTGCCTTCGCACCTGTTGGTACTGCCCTCTGAAATGCCCCCCTGCTCCTCCTGCCCCGCCCTGCCCTGGCATGCTCTCCCCTCCCGGCCTTCCCTAGGGAAGGCCTCCTGGGCTCCAGCATCCCTCTGCCCCCATGCCCCCCCACACTGTGACTGGGGACTGTCCGCCCCACCGTCCGGAGCCCTGGCAGGCAGGACCACCTCCGGCTCCCCCTTAGCAGGCGGGGCCTGGCCGGGTGGCCGGGCACCCCGTGGACCACAAGGAGCTTGGCCTTCCAGGTTTCCTTCACATTCAGGAGGGCAGCATCCCAGAGGCGAACTTGGGGCCAAGGCACAGGTAGCAGGACCTGTGGGGAGAGGGCACCATGCAAGGACTGAGCCAGCTTCACCCCCTACACCACGCTGGGGTGGAGCAATTGCTTCTAAGGTGCCTTCTGTCTCATTGGGGACACCTGTTTCGGGGTACATTGTGAGCTTCCCTGTAAAATAAAGTCACATGTTGCTTGTACTGTCTGTTTCTCTACTGTATAGAAATTAAAGTTGACGAGCAAAGAGTCTGACCCCCCTGCCAGCATTTTTCCCAGGGACCCACACCCAACGTGTTTCTAGGCCCACAAGTGAACCCTGGAGAGTGGCCTTTAACACAGCGCATCTTGGCCAGAACAACAAAACAACAGCTGTGGGGCTGTGGGACGTAGGCCGCCTGGGCTCAAACATCAGCCCCTCCCCCCCCCACTTCCATGCTCCCCCTGCCCTGGCTCCCATCTGTACAAGACGTGCGATGACCCTTCAACCTCCTGGTTGTCACGGGAGACAATGGGTTAACTCAAGGACCTGGCTGTGGGCACATCCCTTGAGCCTTTGCCTGTGTGCCAGGCCACATGGAGAGCTTGTCCACCATCTGTCCTGTTTCACCCTCATGGCAACCCTCCCAGCAGCAAGGAAACTCAGGCAGGAAGAGATTAAATCAAGTTCAAGAAAGAGGGAATTCCGGGCCGCTGACCACCTGAGCTCTGAGCCACCAGGCTGAGAGGACCCAGGACGTCAGGTAGCTTGTGACCCTGGCCGCCTGCTCCCTTCAGGAGAGGCTAGACGATGGCTGAGCTCCAAGCCCCTCCACGCTCCAGAGCCTGGGAAAGACATGCCTGGATCTTTAAAGACTCACCACAGGGCTGAACTTGGGCCGCTTCAGCGGCCACACAGCAGATAGAATCCCCAAGGAGGGGCTCTTGGGAGACCCTGGGGACAGCTGGCCGGCACTGTGAGGCTGTGTGGCTGTGCCGTGTGCACTGGGCAGCTAGAGGGAATGGGATCTCACAGGAGAGCCCTGGGGACCGACACCTGGGAAAAGACAGGAAGCCGTTGCTGGCTACTGACTGACAAGGGTGCTGTGACCTGAATCCCCACCCCTCATCTTGGGGTCTGTGGGCTCTGAAATCAGGCCAGGAGCCCCTGCCAAGGTAGGGCCAGCCCACTCCCAGCCCGTGGCCACCTCAGTCAGCACCCCCTCCAGCCCACCCAGCCACCACCTCCTCTCCTGTCAGGTACCATCATCTGACCTACCCCTCCTGCTCACAGCCCATCCGGCCACACGGCCCCAGAGCTGGGTCAGCCACACCTGGGGATGGGCCCGGCCTCCTTCGTCTCTGCCCCACCCAGAATGGAGGTGGCCCATCCCAGCAGGTCCTGTCCATCCTGACCTCCCCTTTGCTCCTGCCCACCTGTCAGTATCCTAAGTCTGGTTCTAGCTGACAATCCAGAACAATCCTAAACCTGCCCCTTCCAGGCCTCACTGACCCCCCCCCAACAAGGGCCTCAGCTTCGTACACCTTGTTTCTCCATCCTGGAGCCCCCCACCTCCCGGTCCCCCAACACTGTGGCCACATGAGCCTCAGCCAAGAGTCAGGAGCCTGTGGGGTACTGGGGACAGATGTAGAGGGCCACGGGCATGTTGGCAATAAGAACCATGATCTTGACCAAGGAGGAGAGCACAGAGGACACAGTGGGGGGAGGGGCACAGCAGGGGGAGGGGCAGGACACAGTGGGGGAGTGGCGGGGCACAGCAGGGGAGGGGTGCAGCAGGGGAGGGGCGCAACGGGGGGAGGGGTGCAGTGGGGGAGGGGCAGGACACAGCGGGGGGAGGGGCGGGACACAGGGGCATGGTTGGGGGGCAGGGCTGAGAGGAAGAGGCACCTGGAGAAGCAACAGCTCACACTCCAGGAGGGTCACGATCACTGTAGAACTTTCTGGAACTAGCTCTGAGGCCTGCCTGCTCACACAGCACTGCAGAAGCCCACCTTTCCTCCTCAGAGCCCTGATGCCTCAGCAACATCTCCCATGGCTGTGCTGACCCTGGATGCTCCCTACCCCTGGATGCTGTGAGGGGCCGTGGGCTGCAGACACTGCTCCATGGGTGGCCGTGCTCTGATCCACCTGGACCTTGTACATGCTCACCTTTGCACTCGAGGCCTCTCTGAGGCCCACGTTCCCCTCCAGCCATGCCCACCATGCAGGGAGGAGCAAAGGCTGTGGGTCTGGAAGCTCAGTGCACACCCACCTCTGCACGCACTGGGACCTCAGTCACCACCTCTGAGCCTCAGTGCCACCATCTATGAAACGGGATCATAACAAGTTCTTAACAATGTGGGTTCACCTAGAAGGAGGCCCTGGGTTGAGAGGGCAGGCACTGTATGTGGGAGGTGATCCTAAGCAGCAGAGTAAGTGGGTGGGGGCAGCTGGGGTTCACAGACTTCCACCCTCCTTTGAGGGGCCACCCTGTGGGTGTTAACTCCCCACACTCTGGCTGCCCCATGCTGGGCAGAGTGGGGTCCTCAGTGCTGGAGAGGACTTCAGACCAAGGAGCAGAGGGACCTCTGCAGCTGCTGGTGACATGGGGGTGATGTGGGGCACCCAAACCCTCTGTTGCAGACATGGGCTCGTGCCAGCCCCCAGCCCTTCGTAGCTGAGGCCCAGTACATGCCTATCAGTTCATTTATTTACAGCACCCCAGATACAATGCCCAGCTCCAGAACCTCCTTCTGCCCTGAGAACCAGCCCTGGGGTAGGAGGGGTCCCTCTGTGGAGGCCTCAGTGGCAGCAGCCCCCCAGCATCGCCCCTTCAGCACCCCCAGAGCCTGGTAGGGGAGCAGATTTGGGGGAAGAGAACGAGGATGGTGGGGAATACAGGGTGCAGGGAGAACGGGGCGCAGGATGAGCCCCAGCCTCCTGTCTCTAAAGCGGGAGGCAGTGACTGCTCTGCTGCTCCTGATAGGGGCACCTTCTGGTCAGTGTCACGTCACACTTTCCACTCCTTGCCTCAGTCCCCTCAGGCTACCCATCTGTGAAATGGGGAGTGGAAACTTGGGTCTCTGAGCCCTGGGCTGTGGCCTCCACTGGCCTGGAGTAGGGTCTTCAGCTCTTGGTCCGCATCAGGGAAGCCTAGGGGTGTCCCCTCCCAGGAGAAGGGACAGCTGGCTTTCAGAGAGCCTTCAGCAGGTGCTGGGGCGATTGGCTCACCCACATTGGGCCAGGCCTGCAGTGGTGGGTGCCAGCTCCATGGGGTTCAAGGCCTCTCTCTCCTGAAGCTGCCCAAGCCAGGCAGTTAGCCCCCCTGGCTGTTCCCCAGCTTCACTCGGTGAAAAATAACCTTCCCAGGAGCTTGCCAGCTGTCCAGGTCATTGTGCAATCCTCAGTCTCTGATGCAATGCTGGCTGCTGGGGTGGCCGCCTGCCCGCACCTGTGTGCCTTGTAACACCATAAACAGGTGTCAACGAGCCTCTCCTGCTCAGAGGAACATCCGAGCCAGGCTGCAGCCATGCCCTCCCCCCTAGATACAGTGCCGCGGTCCTGACCATGGTGGGACCTCAGACGTCCGGCCTCTGAGCCTAGGCTTTCTACCTGCAGACGTGTGCCGCTTGCTCCACAGAGCCTTTCCTCACCACCCCTCTGCAGCTGCTGCCCCCGGCGTCTGGTGTGGAGGAGGGCATGTTTGCTGAGTGCAGGGGGGAAGGAAGGAATGATCCGCCACAGCCCCTGCAGGGTGGTGGTGAGACCAGGTGGACAGTGGGGGTGAAGGCACCCTGTCAGTGCCCCCTCCTCAGCTTGGCCCCCACTCCCACCCACACTGACTGAGGACCCCAGGGCTGGGTGTTGGGAGACACAGGACATAGGAGGTGTGTTACCACTGCTGTATCATCGCCAGGACTCACAGATGGTGGGCAGCAGGGCACACCTGGGCCCTGGGAGATGAAGGTAGCCAGGTAATCCCAGCATCCAGTTGGGCCCCTCTCTACAGGGGTGGGGGGGCTCCACAGCTGGGCCTGGGTGGACACTGCCTGGCTCCCGGGTGGTGCAAACGGGTAATGGGCTCGGGTCCAGTCAATCCAGAGGCACCTCAGAAGAAAGACCTGGCCATCTACTTCTGAAAAATCAGCCACTGAAAACCCCGTGGAGCACGGTTCTACTCCGACACACACGGGGTCGCTTGAGTCAGAGTCAGAGGCCGACTCCGGCAGCTGGCGATGGTGGTGCTGAGACCCAGAGAGCTGAGCAGTCGCCACGGCCTCAGTCCTTCTGTCTGCCCGCGTGCCACCATCACTTCCTGACCTCCTCCTTGCCTCCCTGGGGGCCCTCAGCCTCAAGCCCCTCCTCCACCCGGGCTCAGTAACACGCTCTGGGGGCATGCATGGATCCCTACCAGACCTGGGTAAGCAGGCGGGAGCTACTGAAAGACACTCTCCATACGGCCCTCCCGGTGGCCTGAGTCTCATCTGGCTGCCTCTGGAGGGCCTGGCGAAAGGTGGACCCTCCACGGGTCCTGGATAAATGCCTGGAGCCTGTGAGCACAGGTTCGGAAAGAGTACTCCAGGCCCTGTGTCCAAATGCTCCCATTTTACAGAAGCAGCAACCGAGGCCCAGAGGCCTTGCTCCAGGTCATAGGGGGGCCTCATTAGGGCCACTATTCAAACCCTGTCTCCAGGTGACCAAGGCAGGGCCCCTGAGCCGCCCAGGCTGGGCGAGAGCAGACAGCTGTGGCTGTAGCTGCAGCAGGAACAAGTATTGTGGCCCAAGCTGTGGGGCCGGGCCGGGGTCATGCGGTGGGGGGCGCATGGGAGTGGCAGGCCTGCAGTCACAGCATCATCCTTCCCGGGCCCCTCCCTCACCCCTCAGGGGACTGGTGGATCTCGAGCCTCGATGAGCAAAGATGGGCGTTCCTGGAATGGGCAGGTCCGAGGCCCAGCCGGCAAGCCTGGGGTTGTGGAGGAAATCAGGGTCGGGGCCACCAGCCAACCTAGCACAGCCTGTGTCTGTACACGGTCTCCTGCCTCCACTGCACCCCTCCCTGCCCACAGGTGGCTGATGCCCAGCACCCTGCTCATAGCTGGTCCTGTCCTGGCACTTCGTCTGGGGGCAATGAGCCTTGCTCCCAACACCTTCCACTCCCCCTTACTCTCTCCACCCTCTGGCCTCTGTCTGGAATGTTCTCCCAGGCTCCCTGGGCTGGTTTCATTCCCACCAACTATCCTCTCTGTGTACAGCTGAAAAACGGTGTCCCTGTCCTCACCCTGGGACCTGTGCATATGTGACTTCCATGGCAAAAAGGACCGTGCAGATGCACAAAGTGAAGGATCTTGCGACGGGAGACAATCCAGGGTCATCCTGGGCCCAGAGCATCACCAAACCAAAAACCCATTGCCATCGAGTAATTTCAACTCATAGCAACTATCTTAGTCATCTAGTGCTGCAATAACAGAAATACCACAAGTGGGTGGCTTCAACAAACAGAGGTTTATTTTTCATAGTTTAGGCAGCTAGAAGTCCAAATTCAGGTTGCCAGCTCCCAGGGAAGGCTTTCTCTCTCTTTCAGCTCTGGGGGTAAGTCCTTGTCATGAATCTTCCCCTGGTCTAGGAGCTTCTCAGCATGGGGACCCTGAGTCCAAAGGACACACTCTGCTCCTGGCTGTACTTTCTTGGTGGTATGAGGTCCCCCATGTCTCTCTACTGGCTTCTATCTCAACAGAGGCTGACTTAAAACACAACCTAATCTTGTAGATTGAGTCCTGCCTCATTAACATAACTGCCACTAATCCCACCTCATTAACATCACAGAGGGAGGATTCACAACACCTAGGAAAATCACATCAGATCACAAAATGGTAGACAATCACACAATACTGGCAATCATGGACTAGCCAAGTTGACACACAAATTTTGGGGGGGACACAATTTAATCCGTTACAGTGACCCTGTAGGACAGAGTAGAACTGCTCCACAGGGTTTCCAAGGCTGTGATCTTTATGGAAGCAAATTGCCACATCTTTCTCCTATGGAGCAGCTGGTGGGTTCAAATCACTGACCTTTCGGTTAGCAGCCAAACACTTAACCACTGCACCACCAGGTCTCCTTCAGTGCATCTCAGGGACCCTTATAAGAGGGAGGCAGGAGCGTCCGAGGAAAAGTAGCAGAAATTGTGATGACCGGAGCAAGAGGCTGGAGTGGTGCAAAAAGGGGGCCAAAGAATGCAGGCGACTTCTAGAAGCTGGAAAAGGTGAGGAAACAGAGCCCCTGGGGCCTCCAGAAGGAACCTGCCTGGCGGCACCTTGACTTTAGCCCTGTGAGACCCAGCTCAGACCCTGGCCTCCAGAACGGCAGGAGAATAAAGGTGTGTTGTTTAAGCCGTGAAGTCCGGGTCATCTGTTACAGCGGCCTCAGGACCCCATACACTGTCCAAGCTCATCACCTCACTGCTGCAGGAAGCCCGGCCAGGCCAGGCCTGCTCCTCAGGGCACTCCTGGTTCTGCTCACTCTTTTGGATGGCGACTCTGCTAAAACGTCAGCCCAGGAGCCATGGTGCTGGTTTAAATCACACTGGACCCCTAGAGCCAGCCTGGCACTCGTAGCTGCTCAGCAAACTACTCTGCTTGGGACTTGGGAACCCCTCTAGTCACTGTAACTCTAAAGATCTGGGGTCCATTCTTGCCTCATCACTCCAAACCAAAGCCACAAATCCACGTCAAGGCATGCCAAGATGCCCAGGGGTGTGAAGACGCGGGGAGGAGGGGAGGAAGCGAGGATGGGAGTGGGGATGAGAGAAACATGGCCACTGGTTTCCCTGAGCGCTGGTACCCTCCAAAGATGGGGAAGCATGTCCTCTCTGGTGGCCTGCCATCCTTGCACCCACATGGCAGTGACCAAGCTTCCCCTTAGGCCCCCGCCAGCCTTCAGGGACATCTCAGTCAGGAGGGCCTTGTGATGCAAGTTTACCACACTCAAAGCACACAAGTGCACAGACACACACAACACATGTGAGTGCACAGACACACAGCACATGTGAGTGCACAGACACACAGCACACGTGAGTGCACAGATACACACAGCACACGTGAGTGCACAGACGCACAGCACACGTGAGTGCACAGATGCACAGCACACGTGAGTGCACAGACGCACAGCACATGTGAGTGCACACAGCATCTGAGTGTTCACACACACAGCATACATGAAGGTGCACACATGGTACGTGAATCCCACACAAAGCACACATACATGCACACACAGCACACCTGAGTGCACACACTGCATATGTGAGTGTGCACACAGTATGTGAATACACACACTGCACACACAAGTGCATGGACACACAGCCAGAGGAGTACATACACAGCACACATGTGAGTGCACACAGCACACATGAGAGCATGCACAGTGCACACGAGCATGCACACACAACATATATGCATAGTGTGCGTACACACACTATACATGGGTGCATACATGCACACACAAAGTGTGCACAAAACAGACACGATTGTACATGGGCAGCATGTGCACAGATATCACACCTGAGTGTGCAGATGGCACACACTCAGAGGGTTGCCAGCTCCGGGTGGACCATCTGTTGAGTGTGGGCCTGATGCGTCTTTGTGGACTTCCCCCTCACTGACGTTATTTCATCTCCAGAGGTGTTTTGAACCCTACTGGGCGTTCCACTCTGTCATATACGGTCGCTATGACTTGACACACATAACAGCGTGGATCGGCCCAACCTCGCATCATGTCTCCTCATGCAGACTCCTGTGCCCACTGCCGACACGTATGCCCAGAGCGTGCCCACGCGCTCCCCCCCACGTACACAGCACGTGTGGTGCAGGCTGGCTGCTCAGTGAGGCCTGTGGATTCTCTAGTCGCTGGTCGTGGACTTCCCGTGGATTCTCTCTGTGGTCAGCAGTCCCTGATAGATCCATGAAATCACACCTGGGGCACATGGAGATAAAACGAGGAGCTACATCTGCTTTTCCCCTCGTTTGCCATGCACTTGAGGTCTATTTTCTCAGGCCAATAAAGAGAAACATTTGTGGGGCGCTGGCTTTGGGGCACATGCTAAGTGCTCAAGGGGCCTGAGCTTCAGTTTAACACTCGCACTAGCCCTGGGGTGGGAGCATGCTTGGCGTCCCTGTAACACACACACGGAGTCTTAGTCTCCGAGTGCTGCAGTAACAGAAATGCCACAAGCGGGTGGCTTTGAAGAAGAGAAATTTATTTTCTCAGTCCAGGAGGCTAGAAGTCCACCTCCAGGGTACTGGCTCGCCCTCTCTCTCTGCGGGCTCTGGGGGAAGGTCCCTCTCTCTTTCAGCTTCTGCAGCCCCGACATTCCTTGGTTCCTTGGGATCTTCACGTGGCATGTCTCTCCTCATTTGTTCTTCTTGCCTCAGTGTCTGTCTTAGGCTGGGTTCTCTAGAGAAGCAAAACCAGTGCAGGGCATAATTATATACAGAGATTTATACCAAGGAAATGGCTCACTCGGTTGTAGAGGCTGGAAAGTCCCAAGTCTGTGGGTCAGGCTGGCGGCTCCTCCTGACTCACGGAGCCACAGGTGCCAGCAAATACAGGATGGGCTGGGCAGACAGCAGGCCCTTGGCTCACAGGCTGTGGAGGCTGACAAATTCCAAGATTGGCAGGTAAGACAGCAGGTAAGCTGCTAGCTCAAGTCCCAAGAACCGGAGGTCAGATGAACAGGACCCCGCCGTAGGGTTCAGAGCGAGCAGAAGCTCTCGAGCCTTGTCAGAAAGTCCATTTATACTGGATGCAGGCCACATGCCTAAGGAAACTCCCCTTCAACTGACTGGCTGCTCACAACAGATCTCATCATGGCGGTGACCACATTATACCAGATCTCATGACGGGGGTGATCGCATCATTAAAAAGCTGCCCAACTATGTCATAACTGCCAAACCGCTGAGAATCGTGCCCAGCCAGTCAACACACAGCCAGCACAGTGTCTTTGCTGCTGTTTATACCACTCAGAAGTGACTGGACTTGGGACACACACTACACTGATGTGGCCACATTCACGGAACAAAGATAATCCTGATCCCAGACGGGTTTACCTCCACAGGCACAGGGGTGAGAGTCCCAAAACCTCTTTTGGGGGGACGCAATTCAATCCATAACACATGGCAAAGCTGAGGCGCCACACAGGCACGTCTAACAGGTGCCAGTGTGTGAACCGAAATCTGCGTCCCTGAGCCTGGGCTCTAAGGCCCTGACCACTGCACGATACTGCCCACCGGTCCTCCCCTTGGGCCTGTTTCCTTTCCTATAGACTGAAAGTCTGTTTTGCTTATTGATCCTTCTGAGCCTGCACCTGCAAACCCTCCCTGCGTGAGTTGTCGGGGCTAGGCTTCAGAGATAATTGAAAGAACCACACGCATGAGCTCTCAGTCTGGCAGGGACCGCCTTTCAATGTGACCCCTGCCCTGGCAGAACAGGCAGGGTGTGCTTCCTGGAAGAGGTAGCCTTTGAGAATGAATGAGATGTGGAGGGCTGGCAAGATGAAGCAGCAATGTCAGGGAGAAAGTGAACCTGTGACCACTGGGGATCAAGGGACCCAAATTCAAATCCCAAACCTTCTCCTTGCTAGTTGGGCAGACATGTCACTTACCCCTTGTCTTAGTCATGCAGTGCTGCTATAACAGAAATACCACAAGTAGATGACTTTAACAAAGAGAAGTTTATTCTGTCACAGTCCCGTAGGCTAGAAGTCTGAATTCAGGGCCCTGGCTCCAGGGAAACGCTCTCTCTCTCTGTCGACTCTGAAGGAAGGTCCTTGTGATGAATCAGTCCTCCCTTGGTCTGGCAGCTTCTCAGGGCAGGAACCTCAGGTCCAAAGGACGCGCTCTGCTCCCAGCACTGGTGGGAAGTACCCGTGTCTTGGCGGTGTGAAGTACCCATGTCTCTCTGCTCGCTTCTCTCTTTTATATCTCAAAAGAGATTAGCTTAAGACACTATCTCACCTTGTAGACCTCATCAGTATAACTGCCACTAATCTGTCGTGTTACATCATAGTGGTAGGATTTACAACACATGGGGAAATTCCATCAGAGGTTACAATGGTAGACAATCATACAATCATACAAGGCAATCCTGACCGAGTCAAGTTGACAGATATTTTGGGAGGACACAATTCAATCAATTTGCTTATCTAAAAGGTAAAATCCTCCTCTCTCTTGCAGTTGTTAGGTGGGCTGAGAGAATGCAGGCGAAGCCCTCAGCAAGGTACCTGCACATAGCAAGTTCGCAAGAAATAATTAATTAACCCGTTACTGTGGAGTCGAGTCTGACTCATGGCGACCCCATGTGCTACAGAGTAGAACTGCTCCATAGGGTTTTCTTGGCTGTGATATTTACAGAAGCAATTGCCAGGCCTTCCTCCCGAGGTGCCACTGGGTAAGTTCAAACCGCCGACCTTTAGGTTAGTAGTCAAGCACACACCACCTGCACCACCCCAATAAATAACTGTTGTTGCTGCTGTTAGGTGCCATCGGGTCAGTTCCAACTCATAGTGACCCCGTGTACAATGGAAGGAAACACTGCCTAGTCCTGCGCCATCCTCACAATCCTTGCTATGTTTGAGCCCATTGTTGCATCCACTGTGTCGATCCATCTTATTGAGGGTCTGCCTTTTTTTCGCTGACTGTCTACCAAGCCCTTAAATAGCTAGGCGCTGTTTTTATTGTTAATATTAAGGTGTCCAGAAAGCTCCTTCCAGCTCCCCCATCCAGTGGCTTTGTAAACCGGTAAAGTACTGATAGCGGTAACACACTCTTTCAGGCACCGTCCCCTTGCCGAGTAGGGTGGCAGCTCTCGCTGAGGTCTGCCTCCTCCTGCAAGCCTGGCACCCTGCTGTGGCCCAACAGGAAGATGACTTTTTACGAGAATAATCGCATCGTGCCTCTGGCTGCATTTTTATCCTATATTTGGGTAGGAAGCACTGATGTACCCTGGTCATCTGAGGGCTGGTGCCATCCACAAATAGAGCTGTTTACTATTCTGGTGTCGAAGAAGGGGGCCTGTTTGTGGCTGGGATCCAAGTTAGCCGATATCTTAACAATGGGTTTGCTTTTAGAGCTTTTGGAGCTGAACTGGGTCTAAAACCAGGTCTGGGAGAGGCAGCTGTGGGTGGGGGACTGGTGCTCTGCTTGGCCAGCGGCAGCTTTGGGAGCCCAGGAGGGGGCCCCGGAATCTGAGGGGTGCACAAACATGGCTATGCCTGCAGGCCTCCGGGAACCCACTGTCAGAATGCACATCCCCTCCTCCCCAGGACAAATGCCGCCTCCTCTGGGAAGCCTTTCCTGACCCTTTAGGCAGGGCTGCCCTCTTTGTTCCTCTCTGCCATTGATTTACGTCAGCCCCCGAGGACTGGGTCTCTTTGATGTGTCTTTTCATCCCTGACACTTGGCCCAGGTGCCTAGTGAAAGCTTGGGTCCTAACCGACCTGCATTCCCACCTCGCCTCTGCCACCCCAGCTCTGACTTGGCCACGTGGCTCTGTCTGTGCCGGTGAAGCAGGGCAGCTGCCCTTCCTCACAGGGTGGTTGTGAGGCTCGGGATGGCCACAGGTCTCTTCCTTGCTGACCTTGGGCTCCTGTGCCCACATGAGCAGCTCTCTTTTCACCTCGAGCAGCCTGGACGTGGACTCAAGCCGGGAACACAGATGGTGCACAGCTGAGAGGGTCTTGTTAGGATGTATTATAGATTGAATTGTGTTCCCCAAAATATCTGTCAACTTGGCTAGGCCACAATTCCCAGTACTGTGTGATTTTCCTACGTGTTGTAAATCCTAGCTCTACGATGTTAATGAGGCAGGATTAGAGACAGTCATGTTAATAAGGCAGGACTGAATCTACAAGATTAGGATTTGTCTCAAGTCAATCTCTTTTGAGATATAAAAGGTAGAAGCGAACAGAGAGACAGGGTGACAGCATACCAGCAAGAAACAGGAGCCAGGAGAACAGTTCACCCTTTGGACCTGGGGTCCCTGCACTGAGAAGCTCCTAGTCCAGGGGAAGATTGATGAGAAGGACCTGCCCCCAGAGCCGACACAGAGAAAGCCTTCCCCGGAGCTGGCCCCCTGAATTCAGACTTCTAGCCTACTAGACTATGAGAGAATAAATTTCTCTTTGTTAAAGCCGTTCACTTCTGATATTTCTGTTACAGCAGCACTAGATGACTGAGACAGGATGAAATGAGATCATTCAGGGAAGGCAAAGTTACAAAGTGCTGTTGTTGTTGTGTGCCTTCAAGTCGGTTCCAACTCAGCGGCCCTACAGGACAGAGTAGAACTGCCTTCACCGCCACTGGATTGGAACCACCTACCTTTCGGTTAGCAGCCGAGTGTCTAATCATTTCTAGCTCTTGATTTACAGTGAGAGACCTGTGACTCTTCCTTGCACCTGAACACTTAGAGGCCATTGTTGTTAGGTGGCATCAAGTCGGTTCCGACTCATAGCGACCCCACGCACAACAGAACGAAACACCGGTCCTGTGCCATCCTCACAATCGTTGTTACACTTGAGCCCATTGTTGCAGCCACTGTGTCAGTCCATCTCCTTGAGGGTCTTCCTCGTTTCCACTGACTGTCTACTCAAGCATGGTGTCCTTCTCCAGGAACTGATCCCTCCTGATAATATGTACAAAGTACGTGAGATGTAGTCTCGCCATCCTTGCTTCTAAGGAGCATTCTGGTTGTACTTCTTCCAAGACAGATTTGTTCATTCTTTTGGCAGTCCACTGTATATTCAAATATTCTTCACTAATGCCACAATTCAAAGGCATCAATTCTTCTTCGACCTTCCTTATTCATTGTCCAGCTTTCACATGCATATGAGGCGATCGAAAACACCATGGCCTGGGTCAGGCACACTTTCATCCTCAAGGTCACATCTTTGCTTTTCAACACTTTGAAGAGGTCCTTTGCAGCAGGTTTACCCAATGCAATGGGTCTTTTGATTTCTCAACTGCTGCTTCCATGGCTGTTGATTGTGGATCCAAGTAAAATGAAATCCTTGACAGCTTCCGTCTTTTCTCCGTTTATCATGATGTTGCTCATTGGTCCAGTTGTGAGGTCTTTTGTTTTCTTTACAGTGAGGTATAATCCACACTGAAGGCTGTGGTCTTTGATATGGAATGTCTGATGCGTCCGGAGGTCTTAACCGGAGATTTAGACGATAGGCAAAGTTTTTGGTTGAATAAACTATAACTACATGGCCTTCAGCAAAAGACCTCTTTAAAGTGTTAAAAAGCAAAGATGTCACCTTGAGGGCAAAGGTGCACGTGACCTAAGCCATGGTGTTTTCAATCGCCTCACGTGCATGTGAAAGTTGGACAATGAATAAGGAAGAAGAATTGATGCCTTTGAATTGTGGTGTTGGCGAAGAATACTGAATAGACCATGGACTGCCAGAGGAATGAACAAATCTGTCTTGGAAGAAGTACAGCCAGAATGCTCCTTAGAAGCAAGGATGGCAAGACTTTGTCTCACATACATTGGAGATGTTATCAGGAAGGACCAGTCCCTCAAGAAGGACCTCATGCTTGGTAAAGTAGAGGGTCATCAAAAAAAAGGAAGACCCTCAACGAGATGGACTGACAGTGGCTGCAACAATGGGCTCAAACATAGCCATTGTGAGGATGGAGCAGGACTGGGCACTGTTTAGTTCTGTTGTGCATAGGGTCGCTATCAGTCAGAACCAACTTGGCTATACCTAACAACAATAACACATGAAATAAATTGAAATAAAATAAGAATTGATAACTTTAGGGGGTAAGATGTTGTCTTAGTCATCTAGTGCTGCTGTAACAGAAATACCACAAGTAGAGGGCTTTAACAAAGAGAAATTTATTCTTTCTTTCACAGTCTAGTAGGTTACAAGTCCAAATTCAGGCCTTCGGCTCCAGGGGAAGGCTTTCTCGCTGTGACGGCTCTGGCAGAAGGTCCTTGTCCTCAAGCTTCCCCTGGTAAAGGAGCTGCTCGGGCGCGGAGATCCCACGCCCAAAGGACCTGCTCTCCTCCTGGTGCTGCTTTCTTGGTGGTATGAGGTCCCCAACTCTGCTTGCTTCCTTTTCCTTTTATCTTGAGAGATGAAAGGTGATGCAGGCTACACCCCAGGGAAACTCCCTTTACCTTGGATCAGGGAGGTGACCTGAGTGAGGCTGGTGTTACAATCCCACCCTAATCCTCTCAACATAAAATTACAGTCACAGAATGGAGGACGACCACACAATACTGGGAATCATGGCCTAACCAAGTTGACACACATTTTGGGGGACCACCTAATTCAGCCCGTGACAGATGTTAAGAAAGGAAAAGTTATCCTACGACGCTGCATGGAGCCCATGTGAGTAATGTTCACAGAATCGTGTGGGTCTAACACAAGTCACACTGTCGTCATGTTTGGGGGGCAAGGGGGCGATGGGAGGAAGGCAGGGTGGGGCAAGGGATGAGAGAAAGTGAACACCTCCCCCTCCGTAAGAAAGCAATAGATGTTGCCTAAGCTGAAAAATCAAGAAGCAGCAATTCGAAAATGACGTTTAGGAACAGAAAGGCAGATACCAAAAGAATTGTTCAAAAAAAAAAAAGGGAGTGTTCACCTCTGAGGAGAGATGGCGGGGATGGGGGTGGGGACGCAGCTCTTGTAACAAACCTCAGGAACCATGAAGCTCCTTAAAGAACGTGCGTGTGTAACTCTGATTTAAAAAATCCTTAAATAAGAGGTTTCCTTTGAGCCACAGAAAAGGAGGAGGGCAGACTGAGGCCTGAGAGAGGTTTGCCCCAGGGGCACCGGGAGGGGGCAGAGACCTTCCAGGCCTGAGAGGCAGGGGGGAGGGAGAAGGAGGTGAGATCCTGGAGCCTGGGGTCCCCCAGGTGGAGAGCGAAGGGGTTAGAAACCACCAGCGGCAGGGGCCGGCCGTGCACGGGGCATCTCCACAGACATGGTCCTTGCCAAGCATCCTACACGCCTGGTACGCTGTGGCTCCATGTGCGGACCCAGGCAGACGGCGTCAGGGCACCTGAGGGCTAGCTGGATGCACCAGGCCTCAGATGGAAACAGATACCCAGGTGAGGGTAAAGTCAGGACACTCTGCCTTGTACGGCTTAGCTCACTTAATCATGCACATTCGGGGTATCTCCTTCAGGTGAGAAAGGCAAAGCTGAGCCTGTGGGACCTGCTGGCACTGCCAACCCACGTTCAGGAGCACTGCTGATTCCGGTTCTGACAGGTTGCTGCTAACACAGGGATACTGCAGCTGTCTGTGCCTCAGTCTCCCCACCTGCAAAGCAGAGAAAAACAGTGGCCGCCAACTCGGACTCATGACGACCCCCACGTGTGTCAGAGTAGAACTCTGCTCCGAAGGGTTTTCAGTGGCTGATTTTTGGGAAGTAAATCACCAGGCCTTTCCTCTGAAGTGTCTCTGGGTGGGCTCGAACCTCCAACCTTTTGGTTGGCACCTGAGCATTCACTGAGACTCTTACCTAATGATGTCATGTGGGTGGGGGCGGCTGGGCATCACAGAACATGACTGAGCCCCACTCTGCTGTGGGCTGTGGGCTCAGCGGGGACTCGAAGCCACACAGGGAGGCAGACGCAGCCCCGCCTGGAGGCTCGGGCCCCGGGGAGATGGGCAGTGGGCAGGCCAGGCCAGTGCAGATCAAGAGAGCCAACTCCCTGGTTTGAATCCTGACCCCACCCTGCTAGCCTGTGACATTGGGAGAGTTACCCAATGGCACATCAGCTCTCTTGTCTGCAAACAGACAATAACAATGGGGGCAGCGGGGTGTGAGGGTGAGTTACCAGGCCCTCCCTCTAAAGGGTGCCTGGCTCGGAGCAAGCACTCCAGATGTCTGTTAATACCAGAGAAAGGGAAGTGCTGGGCGGGGTATAAGGAGCCCTGGTGGCTCAACGGTTAAATGTCCAGCTGCTAACTGAAAGATTGGCAGTTTGAACACACTCAGCAGCTCCGCGGGAGGCAGGCCTGGCGATCTGCTCCTGTAGACATTAACCCTATGGGGCGGTCCTACACTGTCACATGGGGTCTCTGTGAGTTGGAATTGACAACAATAACAGGCAGAGCTATGGGGTGGGCACCTAGCAGCCAGAGTGGGGTGCACACTCAGGGGAGACTTCCTGGAGGAGGAGGCCTCTAGGCCAAACCACTGAAAAGGAAGAGTAGGGGTGAAAGCCCTGGTGAGAAGCCAGAAGACCCACAGAGTGTGTGTGTGGGAGGGGGGAGGGGGCACAGTGGAGCTGGAACAGACATCCGGCCGTAGGGAGTGGGGAGTGGAGAGAGAGGAGGATGAAGGCAGATGAAGGCAGGGCCTGCTGGGTCAACTAGGTGGGGGCCCACACGTCTGAACTGCTGCCCAAACATGAAGCACTTCATCAGAGCTTCCTTTGTCTTCTAGAAATCACAAAGTGAAGGGAAGTGGCCAGAAGCAGAGCTGGACTTGGGATTTGGCCCCCAGAATCCCCTCTCTGTGGACACTGAACACCCCCCTCCTCAGGGGGGCAGTCTGTGAGGTGCTACCCGTTGCCATCGAGTCAGTTCCTGACTCACAGTGACCCTATAGGTAAGAGTAGAACTGCCCCGTAGGGTTTCCAAGAAGTGGCTGGTGGATTCAAACTGCTGACCTTTTGGCTGGCAGCTGAGCTCCTAACCACCACGCCACCAGGGCTCCGGGTGAGGTGCTATGATGGTGTATCAGGTTAGGGTTTCTGATGCAGTGTGGGAGGGGTTCCATTGGAAAATAGATCACCACTTCTGCTCAGGTACAAAGCCAACACAGTGCGGAATCACAGTTGGCTGCCGTCACCGAGGGGCCCCTGGGTGGTGCGAACAATTAAGTACCCAACTACTAGCTAAAGGGTTGGCTGTTCGAACCCACCCAGAGGCACCTCAGAAGAAAGACCTGGCAATCTAGATCACAGCCTAGAAAACCCTGTGGAGCAGTTCTACTCGGCACACGTGGGATCATTGCCACGATTAGGAATTGACTTGACGGCCTTCACCAGGTGCCCGAAGCCACCCCAGCTGCTGACACTCAGCCGGTGTGTAACTGAGTCCCTGTGGAGTGCCAGGGGAAGGGGGCAGAGTGGTGACGGAGTCCAGGGAAGGGTGGACAGGAGGGCGTTCCAGGCAGAGGGAACAGCAGGTGGCAGAAGGGGCTAAGAAGCCTGGGGGGAGAATTTGGAGGGTGAGAATGTGGGGGATGAGGCCCGTAGACGGGGAGGACGAGGCCCAGAGGCTGGGCAGAGCCACAGCTCAGAGGCTGTGGTGGCAGTGGGCCGAGGGGAGGGGGCGGCGGAGCTGTGAGCTGGGTGTGAAATTGGGAGGAATCTGAGTGGCTGCATCGGGAAGAAGGGCCAAGTGATGTCAGTGAGCTGACTGAAGGTTTTTAAATTGTTTTCTTAGGAAATGCAAATTCACCTGGAACGGTGACCTATTTGGCCTCCAGTGGCCGTCTCTCCAGGATCCCTGGGGGTGGACACTGCCTGTGTACCCTCACTGTGTGCCAAGGGCTGGACGGGGTTCCCATGCAGCCCTGACTGCCCTTTTCATTCCTCTCCACCCAAGCCCTGCGAAAGCGGCCCAGTGGGCAGGCCCCAGGGTGGGGAGACTGGTGGGCTAGCCTCCATGCTGCTGTGTGAGCTCGGGGAAGTCACTCAGCAATGGGGGCATCCACAGGGCATGTAGGTGAGGGGTCTGGCAGAGTCTCAGCATACAGTCGGTGCTCCTTAAGTGCAGACCCCGTGAGGACCGCAGTGATTACTAGGCCATCCCAAGGGAGGCCTCTCTTCCCAAGAGGCTCACTGAAGTCCTGGGCTTGCTCAGTGGCCCTGGTGCCCATGCCTCGTGATGGAGGGGGGGGCAGCTTTGAGGTCAGGCTGAGGAGCCCGTGGCCTCACAGTGTGCTCCTGTCAATGAGGTGGAGAGCGCCCCACACCTGGGGTGGGCTGCTGCAGGCCTGAGCAGCCCTGCTGAGGGACCCATGCAGCCTGCATCCAGGAGCACCAGGAGAGTGCGGGGTGGAACCTGACTTTGGGGTGAGAAGTGCTTTCCGAGGGGTCCCCCTCATAGGAATGGAACCCCCTGGGGTTTGAGGCCCCTCCAGGAGCTGGGTTCAGGGAGATCAGAGGTCCAGAGGGACAGCGGCCTGGGGGCAGTGGGCAGAGCTGGCTTCCCAACCGGGCTGCAGCTTGCCTTCCTCACAGGCTCGGGGGAGGGAGCTAGGGAGCTGCAGAGAGTAGCTGAGCACCGCCCTGCACACAGCCCATCCTGGGTCTTCTGCACCGACCCTGCTGGACTTGGCGGCCCCTCCCAGCCCACCCCCTTCTGGTCCCCAGCTCCAGGCAGCGCCCCGCACACCTGGCCACGCAGGAGGACTCACTGATGCTGACTCCCAAGGACCAAGGTCATATGACCAAGGTCACACAATCAGTCAGCTGGGTCTATCTGCTTTTCCCACAGAACCATCCCCTCAAACCCTCAAAGCACAGGTGAGACCTGAGAGTGCTCACCTGTTCAGAGCCCAGCGCACAGCAAGTGCTGCTGTGTACTCACTGAATAAATGGTTAGCTGTTGGAGGAGGGCCGGGTGAATGAGGGGGTGGGGCCGGATGGCTATGGGGGCAGGCTGGGATGATGGGAAGGGGCGGGAGGGCCAGGGGTCAGGGAGGATGAGGGAGGGACTGAGGATGGGGGAGGGGCTGAGGGGATGGGGGAAGGTTTGGGAAGATGGGGAGGGTCTGATAGAACGGAGGAGGGCCTGAGAAGAGGGGCCGGGGTTGGGAGGATGAGGCGGGGATGGGAGGAGGGGGCAGGGTCTGGGAGGAGGAGGGAGGGTCTGGGAGGAGGGCCAGCGTCTGCAGGGGTGGAGAAGGGGCTGGCTGGACAGAGGAGGGCTGGGAAGAGGGTGGTGGGTGCTGGCCATCACAGCCCTCTCCTGCAAGGCGTTCAGGGCTCATCACCCTAGAGTTTTGAGGTTGCTTCAAGACAGCACCGTCTGGGTGGGCGCTGGGATTTGTTGAAAGTGCTGTGGTCTTGGAGCTGAGAGGAGCAGGGGTGGGGAATCATGGCTCCCCGGGTGCTGGCTGTGGAGGTTTCTCCAGTCTGGCTGCTGGAAGACAGCGAGTAAACACAGGCCAGACAGATCTGAGGCTAACAGCTGGGCAGGAAGCCCGCCCTCCTCCTGCATCCCCACAGAGAGCTCTTTTTGCCCTCCAGCTGTCTCAGCTCTCATCTCACACCCTGGGCAGCCAGGCAGGCCTGGGGGTTGCACACCCACAGAGCTGTGGTCCTCACTACCACCATCATCACCACCTTGGCTACAGACGGGGCCCTGGAGGGATGCGACCCCTGTCCCCACCTCTGCCAAGGCCCCTTCTGTTAGTGGGTCTTTGAACCAGCTGCCTGCCCTGAGATCTTTTTGCTGGTTCTGAATGGGGGCATCTTATGCTGTTCCCACGGCCTCCCGTCTGATGCGTGGCTGGAAGCACACTGTGGGACCACCAAGCGGAGGTCCACGGGGCTTTGAAAGTCCTCGTGAGGATAAAATACCCCACATATGCTTTGTGTTCTCTTCCCTAACACGGTTCGTTGTCCTTTTGAATCTGTGACATACACAGGTGTGTACATGCACACATACACACACATACAAACACTCCATGAGAATCACCACGTTTTGTTGTGTGGTCTCTAGTACTCTCTGGGGGTCTCCGTGAACCTTAGCCCAGTCTCAGCATCTAGGCTAGGAGTGTTTGCAAGGAGCACGGACAGAAGGAATGTACTAGAAGGAAGAGTTTGCTGCAAAACATCCAACAGGAAACAAGGCAGTGAGACTGATCCTTCGTGTCCTTTTTGTGCACTGTGGTCATGTCTGTGACTCACAGGATGTTAGGGCGAGGAGGGCCCCAGACCTGAGCCTGGGGGCTCCTTCCCAGTGGCGGTAAGGGGTGACTGTGGCCCCTCTCCTTCCTCTCAGGGGCTGCAGGCTGGCCATGTCAGCTCTCTGCACATCAGTTTCCCCATCTGGAACACGCATTTGTTCGCTCACTCATTCACTTCTTCATTCACTCACTTGTTTGTTCATTCACTCATTCATTCAGCACTGGCCATGTACTCCCTCTGCGTGTGCTCAGTGCTGGGAGCTGGACAATTCAGACCTGGTTCTGACCCAGGGACTGACCACAGCCAGTCAGTGCCAGGCAGACAGAGGGTCTTGGCAGGCATGGTGGAGGCAGCATGCCCACCAGTTCCTCCTGGGGCACAGGTCACAGGTGGGCAGGGAAAGGGACAGACAGGAAAATAGGACCAAGGCCACAGGGCAAGTGACAAAGTCAGGAAAGATTGGAGCCTGAGCCCAACTCCACAGCCTGTCTGCACTATTCACTGCCCTACAACATCCTCTGGTGGACAGAAAAGACAGGTGACCAGGATCTTTAAGGCAGATGACACAGAAAAACGTTCCTGAAAAATCGTTTTATTTTCATAAACCTGGAGATGAAAAATGCCAAGCGATGGCAAGGGTTCTAGCAAACTGAGCAGATGCACCCCAGAACCAACCCCAGGAAGGTGACAGAGCCTCAGTTCTGTGCCCCAAGCGTCCTGTCCCACTAAGACCAAAAGCAGGTTCTCTCTGTAAAGCAAACAGTTCAGTGCACCGCAGCTGCCTCTCACTCAGGAGAATGCAAAGGGGATCGTGAACAGAACCGGAAGTGAGGCAAACTGCAGTCCTCAACCAGCGTCAACAGCTGAGATGGAGCCACCCAGGAGTGAGCCCCGCCTGGCAGCCCACAAGCAAGCGGGTAAACTGAGTCACTGCCTTACACAGTCACTACCAATCCTCAGGGACCACTCAGGAATGGGGTCCTTTCATCCTCGAAGCATCCCCAAGCTGATGGAGTCACTTTCTTGGCCACACCTGGGCGCCCGGCAGGATGGAGACCGCCTGAGGTCGTCCTCCCACTTGAAGGGACTTAAGGCCTCGGGCAGGAGTCCTGGAAGTGGGCGGAACACCAAGCCTCAGACCACACCCCTGCTGACCTCTGGGGATACAGGATCAAAGTTCTGAGCCTGAGAAAAAGCCCTAATGGAAGTTTCATTGACAGCCAGGGCCACCCATGGGGCTGGAGAGCAAGCCAGGAATGTCCCTGGGTCACCGGGCAGCCCCAACATCACAGGACTTTCCAGGCCAGAGGCTGATGGTGCAGCCTGGCTGGGCTCTTCTAGGGGGCTCTGCAGGGCCAAGCAGCCCCCACCCAGGCCAAGTCAGACGCCGGGGCTCAGGATGGGCTCTGTCATGTCCAGCTCACCGGCCTGCAAGGCCAGAGGGTGTTCAGCCTCAGGGTAGCCTCGCCGGCAGCTGTGCTGCTTTCTCTGTGTCCAGGGTCCCCACAGCTGTCCCGGCCTTGCCCAAGTTGGCTCTGACCTGAGGGTTCTTTGCTCATGGTGGCAGCATCCAAACGGCACGAAGCTTCCCCAAGGCCATCCGGTGACGGCGAGAGGCCCCAGCACGTCCTAAGATACAACGTCCTAAGATACAACATCCCCGTACCCTCGGTCTGGACGCACCCCAACGCACAGCTGGGCAGAGAACTGGACAGGCCAAGACACTCGGGCCAGGTGGCCCAGCCTGGACCTGGGGGCCAGCTCCCTGACAAAGGGCTGCCTCGTGTGGGCAGAGAGAAATGGGGCAGGGCTGGGGCTCCAGGAAGGAGGACGGGGGATGGCGGACACCCACGGGGCCCCCCAGGAGTGCTTGGGGGCCAGCAGCCAGCCGGGCCGGTCTGCTGTGACTGGTGTCTCTCTCCACACCTGGCACTCCCCAGGTTTATTATTGGCACCTGTGCCCTCAGGGAGGGAGGCCGTGGGAACACGGTGCCGAGGTGGAGCTGCACATGCTGCCTGGGGAAGCTTGCGTTGACCGCCCAGCCAGGAGAGGGGACTTCGTGCCGTGGGATGAGGCTGCTGTTAAAGGACCGTATTGGTATCACTTGTCCTGGGGGCGGCAGAGCCTCGTAAAAAAGATCCGCTGGTAGAAAAATCCCTAAATGTGAGCAGCCTATTTTACAGTTGGCATCTGTGCCTGAAAATAGAATGTGCAAAGTTCTAATTATCAAAATCAACCCAAAAGCTCATCAGGAAGACTTGATCTTTTATTTTTTTTCTTAGAATTTGCAAAGCTCTAACTATCAAAAAAACATAGCCCATCAGAAGACTTGATCTTTAAGTTTCTTAGAATGTGTAAAGTTCTGATTATAAAGAATGTTTAAAAATTTTTAAAAAGACATAGTCCACTTGATCTTCCGAAATTTATTTCTACTGTGAGCCACGATCCCCAGTTAATGTGCTCCCAAGCATGGCCAGCCCCAGGGCACACGAGTCTCTGGTCAGGGTTCGAGGAGACACGCAGCCAGTATAAATGCAGGGGACATCCAGAAAGTGTTGGCCTTTCCCGGGGTTTTCTGGAACTACCAGAATCTGACACCCGGGTCTCGACCAGCAGTTTGGCCAGGACGCATGCCGGCTTCGCTACAGCTTTGGTTTCAAACTCCCGACGACGGGCTTCTTGGCAGAAAACTCGGGCCACCATGAGGCCCGCTCGAGCACCTTGCTCTCCTGAAGGACGGCGGCCCAGAGGTTCCGGTAGAGCTGCAGACAACAGGTGCATGAGAGGAAGGACAGCGACCAGATGACCCGGGGCCCCTCGACGGCGTGCGCACCACCCCCAAAGTTTCTCCTAGAAACGGGAAACGCTGCATTGTCACCTGCTAGGAAAACCTTAACAGTTTAGGTTTCATATAAACTTTTTGCTTTTTTGGTTAAAAAAATGGGGAAATGCACTTATAAAATACCATAAAGCCTGCTTATGATGAAAAGCAGCCCCTTGGCCTTTTCTCAGGGAATGATGGCAGAAGGCAGACGTTCTGATTTGTAATAAAACTGCAGTGTCATGGAATTTGGGCAGGTCTGCGTGCCTTGTGTTCTGGAATCTGTGCTCTCGCGTCCGCATTTGAGGGCTGGCACGGGTGGGTACAGCCAGGCGGCAGGAGGGCAGCGTGTTGGGCTAGGAGGGCGGCGTGTCGGGCTAGGAGGGCAGCGTGTCCATGCCGTGTGGTCCCTGGGTGCCCACCAGCCCGCTGGGCACACGCCGCTGTCTCTCTCCCTGCCCCGCCAGCAGCTCAGTGGACTGACCTCGATGTACGACGGGAACCCTCACTGCTTTCTGCCTGAGCTGCCGCATTGGAAACTCAGCGGGGGAGCAGTTCCTGACTCATGGGGGTCGTGGGGGTCATGAGAATCACAGGCCACGAGAGGGACATGCCCCGCACCACCCAGCACGAGAGGCGCCTGTTCTGCCAGCTGCAGCCTCGACTGCGTCAGCTGATGATGACAGGTTGTACTGTTAAGAAACCACCTTTCTGCACCTGTTAAACACACTCATCAGTTCCTCCTCCAAAACTCTGCTGCTTTTGGCTCCCAAGGAGACCTGGATTCAGGCTTCTTTCCCACAGGTCACAAGGTAGAGATTACATTTCACAGCCCGGCACATTACGCCTCCTTTCACGACTGTCAAATAACCCGCTGCAGCTGCGCCGGCTGGGTGACGATGAGCTCCTTACCTGGCGGCACCTGGTTAACACAGCAGTCCCTGAGAAGCCGGGGCATGTGCACTCTATAAACCAGCCTGTCGGGAGATGTCCCTCACATCTTGGGGTTTAACTGTTGAACCTGGCACCAGAGGGTCCTCTTGCCACTGGGCCCTCCATCATGGAGATGTCAAGTAAACAGGGTGACAGGGCCTGGTGCCAAGGCTTGGGCATCAGTGCCCAGCAGAGGTCACATACAGTGTTATGGACCAAATTGTGTCCCTCGAAAATATGTGTTGTAAATCCTGACCCCTATAGTGGTCATAAGGAGGCCTGGTGGCACAGAGGTTAAAGTGATCAAGTGCTAAGTGAAAGGTCAACGGTTCGAACCTGCCAGCCACCCGGCAAGAGAAAGTCGTGGCAGCCTGCTTCCATAAGGACAACAGCCTTGGAAACCCTATGGGGCAGTTCTGCTCTGTCCTGTAGTGTCACTATGAGTCGGAATCGACTCTACGGCAGTGGGTCATAGTGGTTATAATCCCATTTGGGAATGGGTTTTCTTTGTTGTGTTAGTTAGCCGTATTTGTGTACGGTGTGTCTTAAATCAGTCTCTTTCGAGATATAAAAGAGCAGATTAAGTAATAGAAGCGGAGATGGGGGAAGAGAGATATCACCGGAAGATCACTAAGGAGCCAAGGAGCAGAGGCTGAAGAGACAAGGACTTTCCTCCAGAGTCGACAGACAGAGCCTTCCCCTAGAGTCAGAGCCCTCAATTCACACTTGTAGCTCCCGAACGAGAAAAGAAACGTCTGCTCTGTTTAAGCCACCCACTGGCGGTGTGTCTCTTACAGCAGGACCAGGTAACTGAGACGCACAGGCCACACCACAGGACAGGCGGTGTGACAGCAGGGTGGAATGTGCTGGCTGTGGCTGCATAAGGCCTCTCTGAGGAGATGGCATCTGGTTTGGACTGGAATGGAGGGAGAGTGCTCCAGGCAGCGGAGCAGCAGGTGCAAATGCCCTGGGGCAGGAATGAGCCTGAGTGTCAGAACAGGATGAATCTGGAGCTGGGGTGGGAGGAGGCATGGTAAAGAATGGCGCTGGACAGTCAGGCTGCGCCGGGCGGGCCGGCAGCTGGTGGGTGTGGGGAGGAACCTGGGTGTTCCCTCAAATGTGCGGGATGCTGGTGGAGGGCTCTATAGCGGACCACCCTGAGCCGATCCGCTTTTTAAAAACTCACTCTGGAGCACCAGGGTGAGGGTGGGGGATGGGAGGCCACTGGGGGAGCTCAGCTGTGTGAGGAAGGAGGCCTGGCTGACAGCTCGGGCAGGGTCAGAGTGCACAGACCTGCTGGAGGCTCCAGGCTGCAGGGACAGAGAGGGGCTGGAGGGCGTGATACCCCAGAGGAGTGTGATGAGGAAATCAGAGAAGAAGTGGGGCGGGGGGGGGGGAGGTGGGGCACCCAGGTGTTGTTGGATCATGCTGGGTGTGAGGTACTGGGTTGTGTGGCTGGAATTCCGGGCCACACTGTGGGGATGAACAGAAAACCAGGACCGGAGAGAGCCACTGGGGAAGGGGAGGGTGTAAGAAGAAGGACTCTGCCTAGGCTCGGATTGATCTCTGAGGGCTGGGCAGTGTCACCACTCCCCATTTCACGGAGGCAAACCTGTCACTAGAGCAGGCATATGGCGCTGTTCCCTTGTACTTTCTATTGGCCTGGACTGGGGGACCCTAGTTTATATCTGAAACTAGGCTGGGGGAAGGCAGCTCACCTTGGCGGGGTGGTGAAGGACGGAGCACACACCCCATCTCTAGACCACTCCTGGCACTGACCGCTGTCGGCAAGCTGCCCCCGAGCGTGACAACGCCCGGGGGCATCTGGAACCTCTGGTCACCCCAGGCCCTGCAGCAAGCCTTTCGGCCCCTGGGCGAAGCTGCGGCTCCCACCCAGCACCCAGGCTGCATGCGCCGCCCCCACCCAGCACCCAGGCTGCACGCGCCGCCCCCCCCAACACCCACCAGCTGCATGGCCGCTCCCGTTCAGCACCCAGGCTGCACACGCCACCCCCACCCAGCACCCAGGCTGCACACACCGCCCCCACCCAGCACCCAGGCTGCATGCGCCGCCCCCACCCAGCACCCAGGCTGCACGCGCCGCCCCCCCCAACACCCACCAGCTGCATGGCCGCTCCCGCTCAGCACCCAGGCTGCACACGCCACCCCCACCCAGCACCCACGGGCTGCACGTGCCGCCCCCCACACCCAGCTTGAGCTGGCAGTTTCTCCTCACCTCGCCATCAGCCCTGCCAATCGGTGCATCCAGGACAAAGTCGGGAGGGGCCAGCACGTCCACCAGGGCAACCGCATCACCTTTCAGCTGCTTGACAACAAAGCCCACACGCTTAGCAACGGGAGTCGCCATGGGGACCACGGTAACAGACCATGGCCGGCTGCTGCCAGGACCGGGCAAAAGGCCCTGATCCTGACGTGCCATCTTTCTGCTGGCCCGGGCCATGGGACACTGGGTTTGTACTGCCCTATGGCACCATGTGGCCTTCACCGTGGCAGGGCCCGCTCTTAGTGACAGCGCTACGGCTCACTAACCAGCAACCGTCTGCAGAGCGCGTCTCGCCGACTAGCCAGGAGCTGCTGGCGCAGTGCAGCGCGATTCACACAGGAGAAGGGTCACCCCGAAGGCATGTGTGAGCACCTGGGGGAGTCGTAACACATCATTCCCTTATTCCTTACACAAAGTACTTTTCAACACAACAAGTGGAATTCATATCAGTAGACTCCCAAGGGCTTTCTTGCAAGGCAAAGAGAATTCTTTCCTTAATAGAACTATTTTCCAGTGAGGGGGCTGCACTGACTGGACCCCTGGATGGGGGTAGCTTTGAGGCTGGAGGTTAGGAGGGAGCGGCCAGCCACGGCGGGCAGAGGAAGCAAGTCTGCCTCCACAGCTCGGCACTGCTCTTGAGAACACAAGTCCACTCGCCCTGAAGAGCGCCCACCCTCTGCCCTCAGAGGTCAGCGCTGTCCACCAGGACCCATTTGCAGGACTGGGTTCCCAGTCTCTGTCAGACCAGGGGTCAGCAACGTGCCCCCTAAAGGGCAGGGGGTAATTTTTATAGCTGCACCGTCTCTGTGGCAATCACTCAACTCTGCCGCGGAAGCTCAAGAGTGTTCACAGACAAGGCGTGAAGGAATGGCAGCCTGCCCATAGGCTGCTGGTCTAAAGGGGAGCTGGCTCCCTCTCTCCGGCCGGGCCTCCCTGAAGGAGAAAGAGGACCTGGGCCTGCAGGTGGCGGACAGGAGTGAGACATGGAGCATGTTAGAAGGACGCAGCACGGCCGTCTGCCTGCATCAGCCACATGGCCTAGTGGGGCGGTGAGAGCCGGGGAAACGGCTGTTCTGCCTGTTATGAACAGCAATTCACCTCCGTGTGACATAAGAGGAAAACCCCTCACTGCCACAGGTTTTTCTTTAAGTGAATGTGACCATGCATGTGCACTGCAATTGTGCATACATGTGACTGTGTGTGTGCACTGCAGCTGTGCAGACAGGAGAACATGTGTGTGCACCGGAGCCATGCATCATATGACTGTGCACGTGTACTGCAGATGTACACGCTTGTGGCCACTGTGCACTGCAATTGTGCACACGTGACTGTGCATGTGCAATGCGACCACGCACACATGACCATGCGTGTGCAGTGCAGCCATGCACGCGTGTAACCTTGTGTGTGCACCGCAGCCGTGAGCTCATGTGAATGTGCGTGTGTACCGTGGCTCTGCGTGGATGTGACCATGCACGTGCACTGCGATTGTATATACATGTGATTGTATGTACAATATAATTATGCACTCATGCAACCATACGTATACACTGCGAATGTACACACATGTGACATGTGCACGGTGACTGTCCATACACATGTCCACGTGTGTGCCTGTGGTTGTGCAAACATGCCCTAACCCAGAACTGCATAGGTGCATTGATGGGTGTGGAAACCAGGACCCCTGGGCAAGGGCTCACCTTTGACTACGTCACTGTGGAGGACACTAAGAGGGGGAATTAGAGGCGGAGGTAAGTGTTGTGTCAGTCTCCTGAGGCCGTTGACATGAGTGGCAGGGATCATTTTCTGTTGCCCGAGGTACAGCAACAGCTCTCAGACTTACAGTAGCTCTGTCCAGGATGGCAGCCACGGCCCCGGTGGCTCGTTAGGTTAAATTTAAATGAGCGAAAATGAACAATGTTGCTCCTCAGTCACGCTCACCACGTTTCCACCATTGATGGCCACATATGGCCCATGGCTACCATACTGGACGCTAGCATCACTCTAGAAAGTTCTGTAGACAGTGCTACGAGAGCACGGGTGGGGAGGGCTGGTTTCCTGGGTAACACAGTGAAAGAATACAGCACACCAGGGTACCCCGTGAACCCGGTTTGAGTTGAGGCTGAGCGACTGGAAGTGCAGCAGGGAAGAGCCATGGACACGCCACCCGTGTGTCAGTGAGCTGGACACAGGTAGATTCTAGGGCATCCCCGGAAAGTCCCCATCCTGTCGAAATTTCTGACTGAGTCATATTATCATTCTCCTGTTTTTCACAATGCTGAATGCAAACGATGTGCAGGAAGCAAAGGAGGGAACATATCAGCACACAGGTGACCACAGCTTACCCGGGAACACAGGTGACCACAGCTTACCCAGGAACTCAGGTGACCACAGCTTACCTGGGAACACAGGTCCAAGATCGCTGTCTCCATCATTTTACCTGCGTGCTCCCCAGAAAAGTAGCCGCCTGTATGTGGGTTGATCAGTGTTGGTTATGCCGGGGTCTGGGATGCTAATAGCACCCCTGTCTGTCCTATGGGGGCCCATTGTCCAGTGCAGAGTGTCCCTGGCTGCTGACCTGGCCCGGAAGGACCTGCCTGAAGGTCACACTGGGCACAAGGTGGGTTCTCACAGTGCTTGCCCCACTCAGCCCTGAGCGTGGAGCAGGCAGGCACAGGGCCAGGTGCCAGGAGACAGCAATAAGGGTTGAACTCTGGCTTCGCCCCAAGGAGGGTGGTGAAGAGGCAGAGAGGATGAGTCAGCGCCCATCCTGAGGTGAGGAGACATGTGGGCTGCCCAGGGCTCGCCCCTGCCAGGGCTCAAGGAGGGTGCCTGGGTGATGCCTGCTGGGTCCAAGGAATAAGTGAGGTGGGGCCTACTCTACTGGGGGCATGGGCGGGAGCCAGGGTGGCACATGGGCCAGAACGAGGGCCAGTGCACCGGGGCACATGGAGCAAGGTGTATGTGTTCTCTGGGGGCTGAGGGGCCGCCTCCATGGGCTCCCTCCCGCCCCGCAGCAGATTGTCCTGCGTGACACGGGTTTGTTCTCCTCCGTCCAAGGACAGAGGACTGCACGCTGAGGATGGGGCTGTTATAGAACCTACTTTTCTTACCATTTTTGTTGAGAAAACCGTGTTGTTTCCTAGAGATCCGCAGTTCCTGCCTCTGCACTGGGGGTCCCCTGCCTGGGTGCCTCATACCTTCCTGTTAGCCTACGCTCACGGTGCCTCAGTGGGAGAACAGTGGTTTTCGGGGCAAAACCCTTGCTGTTTGTGAAGCATGGACGTGCTGAGTGCATCCACAGGCACAAACATCGGGGGTGGGGCAACTAAGGAAAACATGTCTAAAAAGGCTCCTTGGGGGAAACCTGCTGGCATCACCTCCTTGAGGAAGCCCTCCAGGCCCCCAGCAGCCTGACCTCATGCCCACCCACATGCCATCTGCCTCCCAACCTGAGGGGCCTGGGGGCTGGAGGACACACTGCTCTTTCTAGAACCCAGCACACAGGAGACCTCTCTGAGTGGAACAGGAAACTGGCTTCCAAGGCGTCCAGGAGACACACATAGGATGGAAGCAGGGACCTCTCAGTCCTGTCCTGGGCACCTCTGTCCCTTGTTACTGTGGTGTCTGCCCTGAGATGTTCCTTGTCTGCTCACACCTCCCCAGCAGGGATCAGGGCTCAGTAAACACCTGGGCAGTGAATCTGTCAAGGCCACACAAGAGAAACAGTGCTTCCCAAAAAAAAAAAAGCCAGAGGGAACCCACAATTCCCACCTGGGGCAGTTCTGGAGAGAAGTGTTGGGTGAGAGGTTTCTTTGGGGGAGAGGTCACAGTGGGTGTCCAGAGGGGTGTGGGTTCCCAGGGGCAGTGCCAGGGCGGGGGCGACCTCACCTTGGTAGAGAGAAGCCAGGTGGGAGTGCAGGGACCACAGCACATACAGCGCACTGAGTCGGCCCAGCACACCCCGCAACGAGGGTGGTACGCTGGGGCTGTGCGTGAAGTCGTGAAACCGCTGGGCCACGGCGAATTCCATGAAGGCCAGGGCCAGGGAGCGGCAGTGGTACACCTGAGAAACCACACAAGGACATGTGACCAGGGACGCAGTGGTACACCTGAGAAACCACACACACCGTGACCAGGGACGCAGTGGTACACCCGAGAAACCACATGCACCGTAACCAGGGACGCAGTGGTACACCCGAGAAACCACACACACCGTGACCAGGGACGCAGTGGTACACCCGAGAAACCAAACACACCGTGACCAGGGATGCAGTGGTACACCCGAGAAACCACACACACCATGACCAGGGACGCGGTGGTGCACCCGAGAAACCACACACACCGTGACCAGGGACACGGTGGTGCACCCGAGAAACCACACACACCGTGACCAGGGACACGGTGGTACACCCGAGAAACCACACACACCGTGACCAGGGACGCGGTGGTGCACCCGAGAAACCACACACACCGTGACCAGGGACGCGGTGGTACACCCGAGAAACCACACACACCGTGACCAGGGACGCAGTGGTGCACCCGAGAAACCACACACACCGTGACCAGGGACGCAGCGGTACACCCGAGAAACCACACACACCGTGACCATGGACGCAGTGGTACACCCGAGAAACCACACACACCGTGACCAGGGACGCAGTGGTGCACCCGAGAAACCACACACACCGTGACCAGGGACGCAGTGGTGCACCCGAGAAACCACACACACCGTGACCAGGGACGCAGTGGTGCACCCGAGAAACCACACACACCGTGACCAGGGACGCAGTGGTAGGAGCTCAGGGGACAATGCCATGAACGGAAGGAGCATCTGGACATGGCAGGGCAGGATAAACACATTTCAAAAACATGATGTGACAGGAAACTTGGCAACAATTATGTGTAATGGTTGCAAGATACGGTTAATGTAGCTGAAGCCACTAAATTATACACCCCAAAAATGTAGAGTTGGCAAATGCTGCGTTACATGTATTTTTACAACTAGAAAAAAAAAATAGAGTCTGAAAAAGGACTACCCTGGTCAGAGCCCAGCTGGGCAGGTGTGCACTAAGCCGGTGGGAGATCCCGTGGCCTCTCTCACATGGGGCTCCCATCTGGAAAAGGGGGTGGGTGGTGTCTGCACAGCTGCTGTGACCCGGGACCCAGGGGCTGGGGTGGGAGCAGGAGGCAGGGGTGCCTGGGGCGTTGCTGCAGTTGCTCTCAAGCCATCTCCCTGACTCCTGGTGACCCCGTGACTGTCAGAGAACTGTGCTCCACAGGGCTTTCAAATGGCTGATTTTTGAGAAGCAGGTCACCAGGCCTTTCTCCTGAGGTACCTCTGGGTGGGTTTAAACCACCAACTTTTCATTAGCATCAGAGCCCACTTACTGTTTGCACCGCCCTGGGACTCCAGAAGATCATCTTCTTCACTCCTCTTCTGGCTGTCCTGTGAATCTCCAACGACTGCGTGTCAGCCAGGAGTACCCACAGCACTGCCCCTTCCCCATGAGCTCACTGCTCCTGAAAGTGCCATCTGCCCCTGACATTGGGGAGGCTGGGGTCTCTGTGAAAAGTCCCAGCTGACCCTTCAGAGAGGAGGCATTTGTCCCCAGGGAGGACTTTAACGAGGCACGTTTGGGCTCAATGTAGCTAAGGACCAGCTGTCATTTTCACAGCATTAAAACTTGGGGATTCGAGGAAGAGAGAGAGGACGGAGCCAGGCCAAGCCCACATGTGAAGTTGGGGGTGGTCCCACCTCGCCCCCATGGGCCCCACCCCAAAGGCTTCCCTCTCTTACTGCCCCCACCCCCACAAGCCTCCAGCCTGACAAGGATATGATAAACCAAGTTAGATCAGGGGCACTCCACCCTTTTACTTTCTGGGGACTTTGCACTGTTGATAGGTAGTGGACACTTGAGGCAAAAAGTGAGCCCCAGCCACCCAGTGCAGACATCAGCAGTGCCCGAGAGGCCAGGAACAAGGCTCTGGAGTCAGCAGGCACCACTGCCAACCAAGGCCCCAGGCCCTGCTCTTGGCCCCACGTATTTATCTGTCAGGGAGGTGCGTGAGCCGACCTGTGGAAGGAGCCTTGTGTGTGGCTGGAGAAGGAAGGCTTCTTGTCACCTCCTTATGCACAAAAACCTCTGCAGGGGTGCGGAGACGCTGGTGATGGGCCAGCACAGGCAGGAACGTGGCTGAGGGCGGCCAGGGGAGGCTTCTCCCGCACACCTGTCTGAGGACTTGGAAGTGACATGAGAACCTTTTTCTTTTTGAAGAGCCTCCTGTGTATCTGCTCAGGCAGGTGCCCAGTCCCAGCAGGAAACTGGCAGGAGGGGGTAAAGTTGACCAAGGTCCCCTGCCAGAGAGCAAGCGCACCCCTTATTTCAGCACAAACATGCAGTAACTTTCCCACAAGGACACAGCAAACCTCACCCTCCACCGACCTTATACAAGAGCGGCTGCTTCCCAGGCCAGGGTGCCAGTCGGTGCCGCTGCTTTACTCTATGTTGTGGGGCGAACGGCACCCCAAAAACGATGTGCTGTTGTTGTGCGCTGTAAAGTCGATTCCAACTCATAGCAACCCTATGTGACAGAGTAGAGCTGCCCCATCGGGCTTTCTAGGCTGTAACCTTTACAGGTGCAGATCGCAGGGTCTTTCTCCCAGGGAGCCGCTGGGCGGGTTCAAACTACCAAACTTTCGGTTAGCAGTGGGAGCACTTAACCACTGTGCCACCAAGGCTCCTTTCAAAAAGATATACTGAAGTCCTAAGCACGGAACCCGTGAACGTGACCGTTTTGGAAACAGGATCTTTGCAGATGTAATTAAGTTATAAGGTCATAGTGGACTGGGGAGGGCCCTAATCCAATGATGGGTGTCCTCATAAAGAGAGGGGAGACACCGTGTGAAGACGGAGGCAGAGACTGGCCTGAGGCAGCCACACGCCAAGGAGCACCTGGGGCCACCAGCACCCGGAGCAAACAGGGAAGGATCCCCCGCTAGAGCCTCTGGAGGGAGCTTGGTCCTAAAGACATATGGACCTCAGACTCCCAGCCTCCAGACTGTGACAGCACGGGCTCCTGCTGCTGGAAGCCCCCTGGCCATGGGGCTCCAAGGTGGCGGCCCCAGGACACAGGGTGATGTGCGCGTCCGTGGCATCTCGTGCTGGGCGCTGGCGACTCTGAGCAGCAGCTGGTTTTCCAGCCAGGCTGAGTGCTGCTTTTTTCCATCAATTTGTAGACCCTCTTTCCAAACCAGGGGTCCTGCGGGACTTTCTCCATCTGTTGTTTGTCTTTTGTCTCTGTTTATAGTGTCTTTAGCCATTCAGACATGTTTAACTTGCTTGTCCCACACCGGGCTTGTGTAAACCTCCTCTGAGCTGCCTTCTCGCGGGCCTTCTGCTCCGACGACGGGAGGGAGCCGCGTCTCACTCGGAGCCCTTACGGCCCAGCCCAGAGAGCTCTCTCGGCTGGCAGAGCGGCCCACGGCTCCCCGTGAGCATCCTCTGTGATCTAACCCAGGCCCAGACAAGGACAGTCCCTCTTGGGGACTTTGCTCTTCATCGCACAGACTCTACTCCACTTGGTGCTCCTCGGCTCCCCATAACCTCTGTGACCTCCTGTCCGGCTGAGCCCGACCCCAGCGCTGGCCGCCTACCCCTGTCCTTCCCTGCATTGCAGTGACGGAAACGTCAGGATGTGGCTCTTTAACAAAGCTCTAAACGTGAATCGCTCCTCGCATGACCGAGCTCAACACTCACAAGGCTGTGAAGTCACGCGGGCGGACAGCTGGCGCTCGCCCCACACACATTCCTCTTCTTCATTTTCTCTCTCGAGAAATGTCATATTTACTGGTCATCGTTGGGAGGCCGGTCTGCTGTTGCCCCTCTGCCTCTTCCCTGGGCCACCAAACCAGAACTGAGCCTCTCTCTCTCCCAGTTTCTTGTCCTTCTCAGGGGCCTGCCCTGTTCTGGGTACACAGGAAACTTGCTCTGCGCAGACGTGTGAGTCACATGGCATCTCACCCACACCAGCCTCACCTCTGTATCTGTTCCCGGGGGAGGGAATGGGGTCTCACCTGCAGCACTCAGACCATCAGCCCTGCGTTGGCTGTGGGGAGTGACTCGCCAGCCACGGGGACCAGCGCTCACAGTCGAAGCTGACCTTGCTCTGTCTCTATTCTGTGGAGGGAAGCGTTGCTCCATCCATTCGCTGGCTGTATATGAGTCAAGCTTTTGCTGGTGGCCTGGATCCTGGCCAGAAAGTTTGACTTAGCGAGCAGGGTTGACAGTCGTGAACACAGAGGTGGCGACCGGATGCGACACCTGGACCGCGGGCTAAAGGGCAGCACGGTGGGCTTGGCCGTGACCTTCCAGGCAGCTCCCGCGGACTCAGGCACAGCTGGAAACAGATGCCCTGGTGCATAGCCCAGAGGTGTGGCTCCATCTCCAATCCCAGAAGGATAACCCGGCGTGCAGGCCATAACAGGGTGCTCTGCAACAGGCCATTTCTGCACCATGGCTCCGAGAATGCGAAACCATCTTGTGAGGACCAGCTTGCATTCCAGAGCCTTCCCTGGACTGTTCACACCAACGGTGCCTCCATTAGCACAGCAATGACAATAAGCACAGGCAACAGGTGACCTCCATGAATTAGGGGAGCCCTGGGAACTTCCCACCGCCCGGTGGTCACTAGGGAGTGTTGGGGTCCTGGCCCAGAGCCCACTACATCCGACGGCTCACACAGCCCAACGTTTCAATTTCAATAACCACAGGCGTGATACGGCTGTTTTGGAATGGTTGGTGTGTGTGATGGGCTACCATCACACTCTCCAAACACAGTGCCCACCATCCCTGCCCCAGTCAGCAAGGCAGGTGTCACCGTCCCCATTTCACAGACCAGCAAACCGAGGTGCGAGGAGGTCACGTGACTCCCCAAGGTCCCAGACACCAGAGGGTGGAGCCGCCAGGACACCTGACGTACTGAGGACACAGCAGCACAGAAATGGGGAGCAAACACTAATAAAAAGCAACTTTTAGGCACAAGCACACCTGAGGGCGGAGCTCTGGTGACGCAGCAGTTAAGCACCCTGCTGCTAACCAGAAGGCCGGCAGCTGGAAACCCTATGGGCAGTCCTACTCTGTCCTATCGGGTCGCTGAGTCAGAACCGACTCCAAGGCAGCGGGTTTGGGTTTTTGGTGTATACCTGAGAGTTGTTCCTCGCGTCAAAGTCACTGCTTCCCAAGCTCCTCTGACGGCTCAGTTCTCGAGCGCTCTCTTGCAGCAGGTAACAGACCAGCCACCTGTATGCCTCCAGGGAGACTTCGAGACAAAAAACAGAAGGAAAACAGTGACAACATGGCGCCCAGCAGGTGTCAAGCAAGTACCCTACGCAGACGCTGCCCTGCATGTGGCACGTGACTAACCTTGGTGACAAGCGTGCAGGGCGGGGGCTACAGATAAGGAAACCAAGGTACGGGGAGCAAAGTCGCTGCCCCGGATGGCTGCAGTCATGTGGGTGGGCATTTCCCAACTCTGCGCCAGGCTGTGCCGAGGCAGCCACGCTGTCCAGGACCACAGAGGCTGCTGGGCCCTGGGCTAACTTGAGCTCAGGTTATCATGACCGACACTTTCTGGCTGGTACCTGATTGCTCCACCCAGGTAAGATGGGGCGCTGTCCCCTCAGTGTCACCAGGGTCTGTACAGGTGTCAGGACTTCCCCAGCAGGTGAAAGCCACCTGGGGAGAGGAAGGGGGACCTTTCCCACTTTGGCCGTCTGGCTCCCAGTGCAGAGGGTGGGTGGGCTGATGGGCCACTGGGCTGGGATCTGCCTCCGCCTCACCTTGTTCCTCCCCCATGAGGCCTAACAGGGAGAGAAGGGGGATCCGGGAAACAGAAGAGGGCAGAGACTAGAGGTCAGACAGGGCACACAGATATGAAGAACCCCAGGGTGGCTGTACCCCACATCGAGGGTCCCCTCCTTCTCCCCAACCAGCTGTGGTGGCATTGATTATGGTACTTTGTAGAGCCTCCCAGGTCTTGAGACCCTGAGGCACACTAACTCAGATGTTCACAAGCAATGACCCCATCAAGCAGTGCCACGTTGTACATGCCAGGGACGAGGACACTGTGGGACAGACACGTGTGAGCAAGGGGGCAGTGAGTGAGGGACAGTGAGGGGACAGTGAGGGACAGTGAGTGATGGACAGTGAGAGAGGGGACAGTGAGTGAGGGGACAGTGAGGGGACAGTGAGGGGACAGTGAGGGACAGTGAGGGACAGTGAGTGAGGGGACAGTGAGTGAGGGGCAGTGAGAGAGGGACACTGAGAGAGGGGACAGTGAGTGAGGGGACCGTAAGGGACAGTGAGGGGGCAGTGAAGGACAGTGAGTGAGGGACAGTGAGGGGACAGTAAGTGAGGGGGCAGTGAGGGACAGTGAGGGGACAATGAGTGAGGGGACAGTGAGTGAGGGACAGTGAGTGAGGGGATAGTGAGGGACAGTGAGAGACAATGAGTGAGGGAACAATGAGGGGACAGTGAGCGAGGTGACAGTGAGGGACAGTGAGTGACAGTGAGTGAGGGACAGTGAGCAAGGGGACAGTGAGGGGCAGTGAGTGAGGGGACAGTGAGTGAGGGACAGTGAGGGGCAGTGAGGGGACAGAGAGTGAGGGACAGTGAGCGAGGGGACAGTGAGCAAGGGGACAGTGAGCGAGTGGACAGTGAGTGAGGGACAGTGAGGGACAGTGAGCAAGGGGACAGTGAGTGAGGGACAGTGATGGAGGGGACAGTGAGAGAGGGACAGTGAGCAAGGGGACAGTGAGGGGCAGTAAGGGGACAGTGAGTGAAGGGACAGTGAGTGAGGGACTGTGAGTGAGGGACAGTGAGGGGACAGTGAGCAAGGGGACAGTGAGGGGCAAGTGAGTGAGGGGACAGTGAGTGAGGGACAGTGAGCAAGGGGACAGTGAGCAAGGGGACACTGAGGGGCAGTGAGGGACAGTGAGGGGACAGTGAGGGACAGTGATCAAGGGGACAGTGAGGGGCAGTGAGTGAGGGGACAGTGAGTCAGGGACAGTGAGTGAGGGGACAGTGAGGGACGGTGAGCAAGGGGACAGTGAGGGAACAGTGAGTGAGCGGACAGTGAGTGAGGGGACAGTAAGCTAGGGGACAGTGAGTGAGGGACAGTGAGGGGATAGCGAGGGGCAATGAGGGACAGTGTGTGAGGGGACAGTGAGCGAGGGGACAGTGAGGGACAGTAGGGGACAGTGAGTGGGGAACATTTGTGAGTGCCAGTGAGTGAGTGGACAGTGAGTGAGGGGACAGCAAGCGAGGAGACAGCGAGCGAGGAGACAGCGAGCGAGGAGACAGCGAGCGAGGAAGGGCGGGTCTGGACCTGGCCCTTGGCTCTGAGTCCAGGCTCTCACCCACCCCTCTATCAGGCACAGGGCGGGTGCCAAGGCAGAGGCACAGGGAGGAGTCCTGACCTGAGAGCACCTGGGAAGGAAACCGGGCCTGGCCGCAGCAGTTTGGGGCGGAGGGGCCCTCACCAGGAGGAAGACACCCGCCATTTGCTGCTTCCTGTCACACACATGGACCATTCCACAGGTGCCACATAGCGTAATCCTCAGGGGGCAGCTGAGAAACCCATTTCACAGACGAGGAGACTGAGATCAGGCTCCACACGGCACTAAGGGGGCTGGCCATGAACCCAGGCTCCGGGCCCTGGGCAGGGTGCAACGTGGGTTCCTCTGCACAGTTGTTCTCTGGAGGCTGGCGGGAAGGGGGGACTCCAGGTGGGCACCCCCTGCAGGCCTGCAAGGCGAGCCAGGGGTCACTCTTGAAAGAAGAAACCAAACAAGTTGCCATACTGTCAACTCCGACCCATGGCAACCCACGTGTGTTAGAGTAGGACTGTGCCCCACAGGGTTTTCTGGTCCTAAGACCAGAGCCAGCTGCCGTGAGCCAACTGGACTCACAGCGACCCCACGTGTATCAGAACAGAACTGTGCCCCACAGGGTTTTCAGTACAGGGGCTGATTGTCTAGGAGCAGACAGCCAGGCCTTTCTTCTGAGGCATTTCTTGGTGAATTCAAATTTCCAGCCTTTGGGTTAGCAGCTGAGCGCATGAACTATTTGCCCCACCCTGGGCTCCACCTTCAGGATGTCACCCCAAAGACCACGTCAATGCTGAAACACCAGTGTGACACCACAAATGTGTGCTCACAAGTGTGTGCCCTGAGGGTCTCTGAAGACCACATCGTGCCCTTGACACTGCCCAGAAGGACCGACCATTAATGCAGAGATGGGAGGTGGGCGTTGCTGAGTCACAGTTTCTGCGGTTTATTTGTTGTTGTTGTTGTTAGGTGCCCTCCAGTTGGTTCTGACTCATAGTGACCCCACGCACAACAGAACAAAACACTGCCCGGTCCTGCACCATCCTTACAATCATTGTTACACTTGAGCTCATTGTTGTAGCCACTGTGTCAATCCACCTCGTTGAGGGTCTTCTTCTTTTCTGCTGACCCTGTACTTTGCCAAGCATGATGTCCTTCTCCAGGGACTGATCCCTCCTGACAACATGTCCAAAGTGTGTAAGACGCAGTCTCACCAACCTTGCTTCTAAGGAGCATTCTGGCCGCACTTCATCCAAGACAGATTTGTTCGTTCTTTTGGCAGTCCATGGGATATTCAATATTCTTCGCCAACACCGCAATTCAAAGGCATCAACTCTTCTTCGGTCTTCCTTATTCATTGTCCAGCTTTCATATGTATATGATGTGATTGAAAATACCATGGCTTGGGTCAGGCGCACCTTAGTCTTCAAGGTGACATCTTTGCTGTTCAACACTTTGAAGAGGTCTTTTGCAGCAGATTTGCCCAATGCAATGCGTCTTTTGATTTCTTGACTGTTGCTTCCACGGCTGTTGATTGTAGATCCAAGTAAAATGAAATCCTTGACAACTTCAATCTTTTCTCTGTTTGTCATGATGTTGCTCATTGGTCCAGTTGTGAGGATTTTTGTTTTCTTTACGTTGAGGTGCAATCCATACTGAAGGCTGTGGTCTTTGATCTTCATCAGTAAGTGCTTCAAATCCTCTTCACTTTGAGCAAGCAAGGTTGTGTCATCTGCATAACGCAGGTTGTTAATGAGTCTTCCTCCAATCCTGATGCCCCGTTCTTCTTCATATAGTCCAGCTTCTCGGATTATTTGCTCAGCACCTATCCTGAAGTACAACGCTGTCAGTGATAGGATAATATCCACACGCCTACGAGGGAAGACCAGTTAATACGACTATTATTCAAATTTACACACCAACCACTAGGGCCAAAGATGAAGAAACGGGAGATTTTTATCAGCTGCTGCAGTCTGAAATTGATCGAACATGCAATCAAGATGCATTGATAATTACTGGTGATTGGAATGCAAAAGCTGGAAACAAAGAAGAAGGATCAGTAGTTGGAAAATATGGCCTTCCTGGTAGAAACAATGCCGGAGATCAAATGATAGAATTTTGCAAGACCAATGACTTCTTCATTGCAAACACCTTCTTTCAAAACATAAACGGCCACTATACATGTGGACCTAGCCAGATGGAACACACAGAAATCAAATTGACTACATCTGTGAGATGATGGAAAAGCTCAATATCATCAGTCAGAACAAGGCCAGGGGCCGACTGTGGAACAGACCATCAATTGCTCATATGCAAGTTCAAGCTGAAACTGAAGAAATTCAGAGCAAGTCCACGAGAGCCAAAATATGACCTTGAGTTTATCCCACCTGAATTTAGAGACCATCTGAAGGATAGATTTGACGCATTGAACACTAGTGACCGAAGACCAGACGAGTTGTGGAATGACATCAAGGGCATCATCCATGAAGAAAGCAAGAGGTCGTTGAAAAGACAGGAAAGGAAGGAATGACCAAGATGGATGTCAGAGGAGACTCTGAAACTTGCTCACGAACATCGAGCAGCTAAAGCAAAAGGAAGAATTGATGAAGTAAAAGAACCGAAAAGAAGATTTCAAAGGGTGGCTCAAGAAGACAAAGTAAAGTATTATAATGACATGTGCAAAGACCTGAAGATGGAAAACCAAAAGGGAAGAACACACTTTGCGTTTCTTGAAGCTGAAAGAACTGAAGAAAAAATTCAAGCCCTGAGTTGCAATAGTGAAGGATTCTATGGGGAAAATATTAAACGATGATGCAGGAAGCCTCAAAAGAAGATGGAAGGAATACACAGAGTCATTACAACAAAAAGAATTAGTCGATGTTCAGCCATTTCAAGAGGTGGCATATGACCAGGAACCGATGGTACTGAAGGAAGAAGTCCAAGCTGCTCTGAAGGCACTGGCGAAAAACAAGGCTCCAGGGAATTGATGGACTATTTTGTGGTTTATTTACAGGGCTACAAAACCCAAGGAACTAGTTTCAGCCAGGGACTGCTCAAACTAATTCCTCTTAGCCAACCCAGGCAGGCCTGCAAGGTATTCTGAGGCTCTGCCCACCCTCTGCCCCCGCCCTTCCCTGTGGGGAGGACACACATCTCACAATCACTCCCGCGGGGCTGTGCCCACATCACTCACCATAGGTGGCCTCTTAGATTTTGCTGGGTGCTTCAAATAAGAAAGGAGCCCAATGAACGCGTGATTTTTGAACAGGGTTTCCCTTCAGAAGCTCAAGAACAGGAGTGATGCGACCATGTTTTCCCCGTGACCTTCCTGGACATCTGGTGGCAGAGGCCCTCGGTGGCCACATCCAAGGACTCCTGGGCCCCTTGCGGGTCCCTGTGGCCCTGCCCCCAACCGGGCCACACCCTGCCTCAGCTGCACTGGCTCTCCTGGAGCTGCCTGCCTCCTCCACACTGGGGTTCCCCACCCCTTGCAGTCATTGCCCTCCTGTCACGCCTGGGCCTGTGGCTTCTGCGTAGTCTGTCATTCCAGCAGCTCGGACGCCACGCACTCAGGCCTGAGCTCCCAGGCTGCCAGGCCATCCTCACCTCCCACTGTCCTGCCCCTCTCCATCCTCAGCCCTCCCACCTGACGGCCACTTGGGCCTGCCAATCTGGTCAGCATGCCCGCCCACCCCGCTGCTAACCCCACGGCACACCCATGCCAGGCACGCCTCCATCTGCTGCCCTGCACCACGTGACCCCAACCCCTGTACGTAACCCAACTGTTCATACCACGTGACCCGACCATACCACCGTACCACATGGCCCCAACCAAACCACGTGACCCCATTACCTGTACCACACTGGCCCCCCTACACCACGTGACCCTATCACCTGTGCCACACAGCCACCACACGTGACCCCACCACCTGTGCCACGTGGCCCTCGCCCAGACCACATGACCCCACCACCTGTACCACACAGCCCTTGCCCACACCACGTGACCCCACCTCCACCACATAACCCCACCACCTGGACCCCACCCCCCACCACGTGACACCACCTGGACCACATGCCCCCCCACACCACATGACCCCACACCCACCAGATGACCTCACCGCCTGGACCACATGCCCCCCAAGCCTCATGACCCCACCGCCTGGACCACATGGCCCTCCACACCACGTGACCCCACCACCTGGCCCACATGCCCCCCTACGCCACGTGACCCCTACCCACACACGTCTCAGAGTTGTGAACTCTGTGAACTCAGTGATTCAGATCGTGGGCCCAAGCCAAGGACTGGAGCCTACGCCCTCACAGGGAGTCAGACCCTCAGGCGCAGGACCCACCGGAAACTCGCCCTCGGGCCCAGGTCTGTGCAATACCAAGAGGAGCGATGGAAAATCTCCTTCCGGCCCCCTCTACGTGCCAGCTTCCCGGCAGGAGTCGGGCTATGAGGCCTGATGGCCGTCTTCATCTCAAACAGACAAACGCAGCCCTGGAAGGTTCTGTGTCCACTGCCCTACAGAGGTGTCCCTGGGCAGCTCAGACGGTCAAACACTCAAGCTAGCCGAAAGGTTGGCATCTGTACCCACCCACAGGTGCCTTGGAAGAAAGGCCTGGCAATCTGCTTCTGAAAGGCCAGCCTTGAAAACCCTATGTGGCAGTTGTACTCTGCACATGTGGGGTCATCATGAGTCAGAGTCAACTCCATGCACCACCAACAACCTGTCCTACCGTGCTTGAGCGTTGCCTGTCATCCATGGTGTTTCCACCGAGAGCTCGGAGTAGACACAGGTGGTGAGTTCGGCCCCGAGGTCTGGGCTTTGATGATCGAATGCCCTCGAGAGCCCCCACCACGTGGAGAACAGTGCCAGTGGGCAACGCCAAACCGCCCCATCGAATGACCAATGACCAGCACTTGCGTTTTCCCCCCTAGAAAACGTTTCACTTTGTTGCAGCTTGCAAAGCTTAGGGCGCTTCCAGGAAAACAGGGGACGCTGACTTGGCAGTTCTCCCTCTGCTGGGACACGGGAATCCCACCTGCCTCCACTGTCCCAGCACCGGGAAGGGCCTCGGATGGCTGTCGCCACCGACACAGCCACCCATTTACTCTCAGCTCCAGCACCGGCATCGTGTCAGGGGCCGACGGGTGGGCTGATGTGAGGACGACAACCGCGTTCCACAGAGCGTCTCTGCGGCTCGGGAGACCACAAGCTCCCCAGTGATGGGCTTCAGGCGTGTTTCCACTTTCTATCAGCACTTTGAAGAGGCAGTTACCAGGTGTCAGAAAGGGGTTACGTCAGAAAAACTTAGAACGTGGGGAGCAAGAGAAACAAAGCAACTGGGAAGAGAACTGCTTTCTGCAGGTGGGGGAGGGGGGAGAAGCGCTGCCTTTCTCTGACTTCTGCCCCCCTGTGGGCTAGTGACAAACTCAATCACACCCATCCTGCCCAAGCTACCAGCGTCTCTCACCTGCAATCCACTTCCAGAGAGAGCAAAGCAACCCCCCTGCCCAGTAGCAGGGCTTGGCTGCTAACCACCCTCGGGCACCTCAGAAGAAGGGCCTGGAGGTCTGTTTCCATAAAGATCACAGCTGAAAATCTCCAGTCCAGCACATGCCTACCCTTGTAGCACACAGAGTCATCAGGAATGGCAGTCGACCCGTAGGCCAAATAGTGCGGCATCAGTTACAAAACATGAACCACCGTGACAAACGACACAAACGTCAGTCGGCTTGTCACGGCCCTGCTTTCCCACCGCACAGGGTGAAAGCCGAGCTCCCCCAGGGCTCAGGGCCCCGCTCAAGCTTGCTGTTGGTGCCTGTCTTGTGCCACTGTGACCACTCCGTGCCACCCAGGCTGGCCTTCCTCGGTCTCCTGAGCAGGCCCGGCTTGTCCCCTCGGGGCTGTGACCCCCCCTCGAGCATCATTCCCTCTCCCCGTGGCCAGCCTCCAGGTACATCCTTCCCTCTCTCCCCATGGCCAGTCTGTTCCTTTCAGAGATAAACTGACAGGTGTGACCCCCTCCAGGCCCCAGAGAGGCCATCCCTGCCATCCCGCGTGTTCATCACACCCAAAAACCACCGTCAAACCGGGCCTGTTGCTGTCGAGTTGACTCCAACTCACAGGGACCCCCCTGGCACACAGGTGAACGCCCCAAAGGGTTTCCTAGGCTGTAATCTTTATGGAAGCAGACGGCCAGGTCTTTCTTCCACAGCACCACTCGGTGGGTTCAAATTGCCAACCTTTCAGTTAAAAAAAAAAAAAGCAAACCTGCTGCCTCCAGGCTAATTTGGACTCACTGCGCCTCCATAGGGTTTCCAAGGCTGTAAATCTCTACGGAAGCAGATTGCCCCATCTTTCTCCCACCGAGCTGCCAGTGGTCTTGAACTGCTGACCTTTTGGTTAGCAGTCAATCATTTTAACCACGGCACCACCCGGACTCCTTAACCTCTCGGTTAGGAGAACACAAACCATCCGCGCTGCCCGGCGTCCACGCTGACACCAGCCCACTGTGGTTCCCTGAGAGGCTGCTACTCTGTGACAAGGTCCTAGTGATGAAGTTGTTTGCTGCCCCCACCCTGCATCTAGACTGCAAAGCCCCACTAGAGAGCGGGGACCCAGCCTCATTCCCAGGCACATCCCAGCACCTGGAACTGCACACAGTAGGGCTCAATCAGTATGTAGACCTATCACGTGAATCACATGAAACCTTGAGGACTAAGGTGCACCTGACTCAAGCCACGGTGTCTTCATTCATCTCATACGAGAAAGCTAGACAATGAATAAGGAAGACTGAGTAAGAATTGATGCCTTTGAATTGTGGTGTTGGCGAAGAATATTGAACACACCACGGACTGCCAAAAGAACGAACAAATATGTCTTAGAAGAAGTACAGCCAGAATGCTCCTTAGAAGCAAGGATGGTGAGACTTACTCTCAAATACTCTGGACACGTTATCAGGAGAGACCAGTCCCTGGAGAAGAACATCATGCTTGGTACAGTAAAGGGTCAGAGGAAAAGAGGAAGACCCTCAACGAGGTGGAGTAACACAGTGGCTGAAACAATGGGCCCAAACGTAGCAACAACTGTGCTGGCGCAGTGTTTTGTTCTGTTGCGCACAGGGTCACTATAAGTCAGAACCAACTCAACAACGCCTAACAACAACAACGACACGCAAATAACATAGAAGTAGAGTCCCTGGTGGTGCTAACAGTTAACGCGCTCAGCTGCTAACCAAAAGGTCGGCAGTTTGAACCCCCCAGCGGCTCCGCGGAAGAAATATGTGGCAGCCTGTTTCTGTAAAGATTACAGCCTCGGAAACCCTGTGGGGCAGATCTACTCTGTCCTGTAGGGTTGCTAGGAGTTTGAATCAGCTCAAGGGCTTTTAAAGGGTACCTGTGAATAGGTTTGGAAATCCAGGGTTTTTGTTATATTGATCAGATCCTATCCGTGTAGGGTGGGTCCGAACCCTAATCGCTTCTGAGTTATAAACAGAGCAGCACAGACCCAGACACAGACACACGAGGAAGACAGACGCCATGTGAGGATTGCCCGGGTCTGCTGACAAGGAAGGAATCCACATGGCAGAGGCCCTGATTCGGACTTGTAGCCTCCAGAACTGTGAGAACAAATTTCTGTGCTTTCAGGGCCCCCACGTGTGGTGTTCTGGTACAGCAGCCTAAGTGACTGAGCTGGCCACCAAAGCTTCTACCTGTGACACGGGGTGCCTGCTGGTGTTGGTGACAGGGACGAGCGAGCAGAGGCCTCCGCCCACAGCCCCCAGAGCCTACTCACCTGTGGTGTCCCAGCCATCTCCCACACTGGGGCAGGTGAACCTCTGGCTGAGGATGCCTGGGTAGCCTTCCAGGAAGTCTACAGTCTTCAGGGGGCTTTCAAAGCGAGCTCCATCTAGGACGCACAGCCCAGGGAGGTTTGTGAGAGATGGGAAGACCTCAAACCACAGAGAGTCCCAGAGCAGACGGCAGGCTGTCCCGCGCACCCCACAAGCTGGGGTCTGCCCTGGCATCCTCCCCCACCCTACCCCGGTGCCCCATTGAGAAGTTGCCCATCAGTCATTAGTAACCCATTTTCCTTCCTGCAAACATACGGAGCGCCTTCATAGGGCAGAACAAACCCCGAGGGCTAGAGGAGGGCTCCCTTGCGAGCTCTCAGGCCTGTGCTGCCAGCCTCACCTCGGGTCCTGTCGTCCAGGAGGCCCAGCAGGTAGTTGCTGGTCTGCTGCAGTAGGACATTGTTGTCTCCTTCATAGGTGCAGTTGGGGTCGTTGTCGTCTCGGAGCTCACCCAGACGGTTCACTGCAATGGGGCCAGGTTTTCCTCATTTCAGAAGTGCACTGGAAGGCTACTACGTCACCTCTGAGCGTTTACAAGTCCTGTCCCAGCCCAACCCAGGATGGGCCCCTTTGACCTGGCTTCAAGCCAACTCAACTAGCTGGGGGCCTCCAGAGCTCTGAAATAGGGGGCTGGTGGCTTAAGGGAAACTCGAGCATGGCACGGGCAGGCAGCTGCAGGCAGGGAATACTGGCCATCATCCTCCTCACCGCAAGGTTACCCTGCAGCTCTCGCTAGCGTGCGAAGGCCCGGCGGACACTGGAATGCTCTCCGGGGTGGGGGAGCGGGCCACCTCAGCGGGCTGCCGGTTTGGCTGTTGGACAGGTCTCACTGTCCCAGTTTCTAGTGATCCTCCGATGACCACCTGACTCCTTGTAATTTTCACCCACCAGCCTGTCTTCCCTGTCATCCTAAACTGAATGAGCCCTTCTTTCAAATCTCTGAAGACGACCCTTGCTTTTCTGTTGTCTCTCCTGCCAGTTTCCGCCAAGTTCGCTCTGACTCATGACAACTCAGTGGAGGTCAGCGTGTAACTGTGACCCAGAGGCTGACTTTGAGTGATTTTCAGAAGATCACCAGGCCTTTCTTCCTAGTCTGTCTTGGTCGGGAAGCACTCATGGCAACGCACAACCCTCCACTGATAGACGAGTGGTGGCTGCGTGTGAGGTGCGTTGGCCAGGAATCGAACCCGGGTCTCCTGCGTGGGAGGCAAGAAATCTACCGCTGAGCCACAATGGCCCCTTGTGCGGTACATGCTGTTGCTGTGTGCCATCAAGCTGATTCCAAACCCACAGCAACCCTGTACGACACCGTAGAACTGCCCCGTAGGGTTTCCACGGAGTGGCTAGGAGATTTGAACTGCTGAACCTTTGGTTAGCAGCCATAGCTCTTAATAACTATGCTACCAGGGCTCCGGGTGGTATATAGTAGGTGGTGTATCGAGGAAAAAAGATCCAGGGTAACCAGAAGAAAAAGTTACCACCAAGCTGATTCTGACTGATGGCGGCCCCATGCGTGTCAGAGCAGAACCGTGCTCGACAAGGCTTTCAGTGGCTGGTTTTTCACAAGTAGGTTGCCAGGCCTTTCTTCCGAGACACTTTGAGGGGGGACTTGAACTTCCAACCTTCTGGTGAGCAGCTAAGTGTGTTAACCATTTGTACCACCCAGGGGCTCCTCCTGCCAGTTAAATGACCCTAATTCCTCCGTGTGCTGTATAAGGTATGCTTCCCAGACACTCACCGCTCGGTCTTCCTCCCCCGACCCAGTGTGTTCTCACACTCATACTTGCCATTTATGGGCCAAAGAGGGCGTAAGATGGCCCGCAGCAGCCAGGCTGCCAGTTTGCACGGGGCTTGTGGTCACCTATCCCACCCTGATCTTCTTCCCCTGGCTGGCCGTGACGTCTCCCCCATACCACTGAGCATGAAGACGGACCTAGAGGAGAGGTTCAGCTGATACTTTAAACCACAGCCAAGGCTTCACTTTGACCCCTGCTGTCATCAGTCTTAGTGGTCTCGCCCAGTGTTTCGATCTGTACTGAATCCCGATGAAGTCATTTTTGTTGTCTGCAAGACTCAACTTCCTTATTCTACTTAGAAGACAGGGACTAGGCTAAACGACTTAGAGCATCTCTGTGAGTAAAATGAATAAAAATTATTAAGAACCCTGCACAGAGACAAAACTATATATACAGAAATCACATATCAGCTGTGCTTACTCACACGTCAACCATTAGTAACAAAGAGAGACCAAACGGGGAGCACGAGAGGCCCACAGCTGTCTGCCCCATGCTGGAGCGAAAGCACCCCATCACTGCCGGCGTTCCACCAGGGGCTTGGCCCTCTCTCGGAAAATAACTGGGATAGACGCTAGAAGTACCGAATCATCTAGAGAGTGCCACGGAGACGCTCGCAAACTTGGCAAGAGGCCAACAAGCTCCCACGGGTATAAACTGTCAGCTGGGTTGGTGCCAATTCTGTTGTTTGTGGTGTGTGTGGGTGTGTGTGTGTGTAGGCCTTCTTTGAGTAACCAAGTTTTAACAAATTGATTATTTAAGATTAGCACACAGAGAGTATTTCAGGCAAGCTGCAGATGATGACGGGAATAACAATGACTACAGATAGCAGTTGCTGGGCGTGTGCTGTGTGCCAGACACTACGCTAAGCGTGTCACATGAACGAACGTGCTTAATCCTTGCACGAATTTATGACGTAGGTATTCTATTATTATTCCCGTCTTATACATAAGGAAACCAAAGCACAGAGAGGTTAAGTAACTAGCCCACAGTTGCCCAGCTAGTGGATGGCCGAGCTGGGATTCGAACCCAGGCTATTTGGCTGCCTCTTCTCTGAACCATACACCAGCTGCCTGAATAGTAGTCACTGCTGATAACACTAAGTCTCTTTCTCTAACCTTAAGAATTTTTTCATCAAAATAAAACTTGGTGCTGAGACTGTTACTGCCAAGTTATTCATCAAGAAGTTATCACTGGGATGAACAGGTGATCTATTTCGTGTGGGTTTCAGTGGGCTGATTCTTAGCTTCTCCATACTTCATCATTTTCCCCGATTTTCAACCAAGAATCATTAGGCATCAGAACGCGCAGGGCTCTGTCCAGAGCAGGGTCGGCCAACGTATTCCGTAAAGGCCAGAGAGCAAGTATTTTAGGCTTTCTGGCCACGTGGTCTCTGCTGCTGTGGAGCAGAAGCAGCACCAGGTCATAGGCACAGGAATGGGCGTGGCTGGGAGCCAGTGAAACAAAACGGGGCCAGGTGGATCTGGCCCTCGGGCCGGAGCTTGCTAAGCCCTGCTCTAGAGTCAAAGGGTAGGACCAGGGTGGGAAACCTACCGGCCAGGTATCCGTGTCCTCCGCAAGCCTCTCGGCATTCCTGGATTCCTCGCTGGACCATCCATGAGGCCAGTGGCTTGCCGGCTGATGACAAGGCGTGGATCTCCCGCCCAAGCTCTGCCTTTGGGAAGGGGAACCAAGAACAGTAGAGAAGAGACTGTTGACACCAAAAGACAGCAGTCTGTTTCAATGCTAGCATCAAATGACTGTGACCCCTCAAGTCCTTGACGCAAAACCAAGCCAAACTCGCTGCTGTCAAGTCGATTCCAGCCCATAGCGACCCTATAGGACAGAGCAGAACTGCCCCATAGAGTTTCCAAGGCTGTAGTTTTTACGGAAGCAGACTGCTACGTGTTTCTCCTGGAGAGAGGCTGGTGGGTTTGAACCACTAACATTTTGGCTAGCAGCCAAGCACTTAACCACTGTGCCACCAGGTCAATTCCAAACAAAGAAACCAAGTCTAGTTTAAGGACTGAGGGCTCATCCAAGAAGGGGAAACTGAGGCACACTCAGTTTTCTCAGCAATGGAAATAAACGATCACAGCTCTGAACAGCAGAGACCTCTGGGCCTCAAGGCTTATCACACGAGCAAGTTGCAGAAGAAGGCAATTTGTGATTCAGCTTGTGTGAAGCTCACAAACATAAGACTGATAGACTGCTCACAGTCACAAACGTATGTGGTACAACTGTAAAGAAAAGCAAGGGAACCAAACACAACATTCAAGATGGGGCTTCCCTCTGAGCAGGGGAGGGAATGGCTGGGAGGGCCGTTAAAGGCAGTGACATCTGTTTACCTTGTAAACCGGAGGGGGGCAAGGGGTGTTCACCGCATGGCCACCCTGCACCTTATGTATGTTTTATAAAGGATCTTTTGCTTCTACTTGCTATTTAATCAAAACAATTAAGAGACACACAAACACAAACATACTTGCTTAAAAAAAAAAACAGCCGCTGTTGAGTTGATTCTGACTCACGGCTACCCCATGTGTACAGAGTAGAACTGCTTTGTAGGGTTCTCAAGGCTGTGACTTTTCGGGAGCAGATGACCAGGCCTGTCTTCCGCGGCACCTCTGGGTGGGTTGGAGCCGCCAGCCTTTCCGTTAGCAGCTGAGCGTGTTCACTGTTTTTACCACCCAGGACTGCCTCGTACCTGATGTACGTTTTATGAATAGCCTTTTGCTCCTGCTGAATGTCTGATGAGAACGACAAAGGCACACATATGGTTGCTAGATAAAATGACCCATTTCGCTAAGTGTTTTCAACTTCGAATGAGAGGCTACTCTGAGGTCCTGCTGTGGCCTGATTAAGTCACCGCCTTCAGAAAGGATAGCATGTGATTGCACTGTATAACGTTATTAACAGGAGAGCAATCCACACGTCAGCCGGCAAAGCCACAGTGAATCATCTGAGGGAAAAACAGGCGTTTAACCCCTTCCTTCTCCCCAACACGTTTGCTCCTCAGATCTCGGTGGCCTCCCGTCTTGCTCTGCCAGGAACACTGCTGTCGTTCCCACACGCCCTCCGCCCCTCACTCCTGGGTGTTTATGCCAAGAGTCCAACGTGTGGCAATTGGTTACAGGCTATTTGGGGCGTTGTACATAACCCCGTATCTGTAGTCTGTTGTGAAAGGCATTTCTTTTGATTCACACTGCTCCCCCGGCCAGGTCTCCAGGGGTCAGCAATCACAGGACTGCTTCTCACACAGCAACTGATCTCGGGGAATCCGACGCAGATGCCTGGCACGGACGCCGGGCCGTCGACTCAGATTCTGTCATCTGGATTCAGACCTTTGTCTGCTGTTTACACAAGGCTTGGAATCATGAAATCTGCTCCCGGGCAGCTTATCGAGGCTTTGCAAAACCATCCTGTTCTCAAAAGGAGAACAGCAGCTGAACTCACAGACGGGGTTTAGGGGACGAGTCAGCCCATCCCTGAAAGACGGGACATGGATAAGTGCCTACACTGTCTAAACCACAGGGGAAGCCGAGGCCAAGTGTGTGGAAATCCACTGGCAGAGCGTGTCTCCGGCTTGATCCCTGCAAGCTGATGCCTCATTTTGTCTTGAATAAAGGCTACATCTTGGTCACTTGGCCCTGGTGAGGGAAATAACCGCACATATGCTGAGAGGAGTCACAAAGGCTCACCTGTCTGGCACTCCGGTCCTGAGTTTGGAGGCCTCGCTGGAACTCCGTAAGGTCCAGAAAGAGAGACTTGTAGAAATGGTCTAAGGCATAGGTGGCCGCCAGGTATGGAAGCAGGCGCCATTGCTAGGACAGACAGACACTCGCGTAAACACATCACATAGCCTCACAAAGGACTGGCCACCTTGGAGATAGTTGGAGGCCAGAAAAGAGAGTGCGTGTGGCGGGGGAGCATCCATGGGCTCCACTCCACACTGCAGAGCACACACAGGCCTTTCTGTGCCTTCACGAAACCTTCATCCCAACAGCCTCTCACCTGAGGTGAGTGAGTAGATGGATGGATGGATGGACGGACGGACAGAGGGAGAGAGGGAGGGATGCATGGATATATGGATGTATGGATGGGTGAATGGGTGGATGATGGATGGATGGATGGATGGATGGGTGGGAGTGTGGACGGAGGGAAGGATGGATGGATGGATGGATGGTTGGATAGAGGGACGGAGGGAGGGATGGAGGGATAGATGAATACATGAATGGATGGATGGATGGACGGGTGGACAGATGGATGGATGGATGGATTGTAGATGGATGGATGGGTGGGTGGATGGGGCGCATAGAGGGATGTGTGGATGGAGTGAAGGATGGAGGGAGGGAATGCTGGATGGGTGGGTGGGCAAATGGGCTGACGGCTGGAGAAGAGGAATAAGCCTGCCAGGAACCTGGGACACCCTCATCACCACCATCCATCTACTGAGTGCTTACTGTGTGTCAGGCATTGTGTCACGTGCTCTTTTCATTGAATCCTTTACCCTACCAAGAGGCATTATTATTATTCTAATTAGCTCCAGTTTACAGTGGAGAAAACTCAAGCACAGAGAAGTCTCGTCACTTGTCCGAGGGCACACAGCCAGTGGGGGGTGGCAGCTGAGATTAGGAGCCCAGCACCATGGCCTGAGTGGGCTCCTAACCGCTGGCCTACCCTGTGGCCTGGGATCGGCAGTGGGGTGGGCCAGGGTGTGCGCTGCACAGGCATGGATGTCCGAGTGCTTTCCTTTACTGGTGCTCACTGTAAGACAGGTCTGCAGCCACAGGAAGAGATGCTAAGAGTCACAGCAGCAGCTCTGCCACAGTCTCCTCAAATTCCACTCCAACGCACTGTGTGTGCGTGTAGCTTGATTTAGCTCCTGAACTTTGATTTCAGCCACTATTTGATCGTGGGCTCCCCCACCTGTAAACTGGGAACAGTGATTCTAACACACCTTCATGGTGGCTGATGGTACGCACAAAAGGACAGGTGACACAGGTGACAGGCTGTAGGTAAGCACCACCCGAACATTCCTCAGATAAACAAGCATGTCCCCCTTCCCACTTAGTGACGTCTGCACGGCCCCACGTCACCACCCGCTGCCCCTCAATCAGCTCAGCGGCTGACCTTTGCAGACCGGCAGGACCAAAGGCCCTTGCGCTTGACATCACATCTCTGAGCTCCCCAGGAGAATTTCTTAGGCACAGGATGAACGCGTCAGAGAGCGTGGCTGTGGACACACAATGCTGACCCCTGCCACCAGACATGACCGTCACCCCAAAGCCTCACCAAGACTCACTCCTTTTCATTTTCCTCATTTTTGCTAGTTCATGTTTAATTTTTAATAAAAAAAAATTCACTAACAGTCCTGCTGCTCTGAATCTGCCTTCCTATTAATTGTGGTGTTACCTGTCCTCTTACCTGTCCTGTTACTATCCTCTTACTTATCCTGTTGTTAACTATCCTCCTATCTGTCCTGTTAACTGCCGTGTTGTTACCTGTCCTGTTACCTGTCCTCCTACCTGCCCTGTTACCTGTCCTCCTACCTGCCCTGTTACCTGTCCTCCTACATGTCCTGTTACCCCTCCTCTTACCTGCCCTCCTACCTGTCCTCTTATCTGTCCTATTACCTGCCCTCTTACCTGTCCTATTACCTGTTCTCTTACCTTACCTGCCCTGTTATGTGTCCTGTTAACTGCCCTGCTAACTGCCTTAAGAGGTTTGATCAACTTTCAGCAACCAAATTCCAACTATTTAAAAGAATTACATCTGCACATGTGATGAAGAGAAAATGAAACCACAGTGGAAACACCATACCTGCATCTGATACTCGAGGATGGGTATTTCGTCTGCATCGGTTGGTCCAAACTGGCGTCGAGTGGCCGAGAATCGGATTGTGATGCACAGGGCCAGTTTCAAGTTGATGATGGACATCCCCATGATGGAGACACGGCCAAAAGACAAGCTGCCCAGGGAGGCTCCGAAGCGCCGCCTGTCATCCTGGGGGCAAAGCAGTGGGCACCATGAGCGAGGACGCCTAGGTGACCGCAGACACAGCAGGGTGGACATGGAGGCACGCCCATGTTCCTTGTTCAGCAGTGATCAGGTGTCCACGCTGCACAGACGTGGAAGGACCAAGCCAAGGTCCTGCTCTTAGTCACCCCGTGGTGCTTTGACGCACTGAACACTAATGACCTAAGACCAGACATGCTGAGGATGACATCACACATGAAGAAAGTAAAAGGACATTAAAGATGAAGGAAAGAAAGCAAAGACCAAAATGGATGTCAGAAGAGACTCTGAAACTTTCCCTTAAAGGCAGAGTAGCTAAAGCAAAAGAAAGAAATGATGAAGGAAAAGAGCTGAACAGATGACTGCAAAGGGCAGCTCAAGAAGACAAAGTGTTATAATGAAATGTGCAAAGAGCTGGAGTTAGACAACCAAAAGGGAAGAACATGCTTGACATTTCTGAAGCTGAAAGAACTGAAGAGAAAATTCAAGCCATGAGTTGTAATATTGAAGGATTCTATGGGTAAAAATTGAGATTTCTTCATGTACTTCAACCAAACCACCATATCTCAACCAAGTAAGATACAAGAATCCCCCTATCTTCTCTTAGAACAGAAATCAAAGAGCTTTGTAAGAATATAAAACTATACCACTCTTCTCAATATTTTGTTTTGTTTTTGGAATCATAATTAAACTATATTATTTATAATAATGCATATTGGGTTTATTATTGTTATTTTTAAATCAGTTAACTTTTTAAAATTTCTAATATGGCAAATAACATTTCGAAGACTAGGAATCCTAGAACACTTAACTGTGCTCACAAGGAACCTGTACATAGACAAAGAGGCAGTGGTTTGAATAGAACAAGAGGATACTGTGTGATATTAAAATCAGGAAAGGTGTGCGCCAGGGTTGTATCTTTTCACCATACCTATTCAGTCTGTATGCTCAGCAAATAATCCGAGAAGCTGGACTATATGAAGAAGAACGGGGCATCAGGATTGGAGGAAGACTCGTTAACAACCTGCGTTATGCAGATGACACAACCTCGCTTGCTGAAAGTGAAGAGGACCTGAAGCACTTACTAATGAAGATCAAAGACCACAGCCTTCAGTGTGGATTACACCTCAACATAAAGAAAACAAAAATCCTCACAACTGGACCAATGAGCAACATCATGATAAATGGAGAAAAGATTGAAGTTGTCAAGGATTTCATTTTACTTGGATCTACAATCAATGTCCATGGAGTCAAGAAATCCAACAAAGTATTGCATTGGGTAAATCTGCTCCAAAGACCTCTTTAAATTGTTAAAAAGTAAAGCTGTCACTTTGAGGACGAAGGTGCGCCTGACCCAAGCTGTGGTGTTTTCAGTCGCCTCATCAGCATGCAGAAGCTGGACGACGAATAAGGGAGAGCCAAGAAGCATTGATAATTTGAATTGTGGTGTTGGCGAAGGATATTGAATATACCATGGACTGCCAGAAGAACAAATAAATCTGTCCTGGAAGAATTACAGCCAGAATGCTCCTTAGAAGTGAGGATGATGAGACTTCTGAATATGTCATCAGGAGGGATCAGTCCCGGGAGAAGGACATCATGCTTGGCAAGGTAGAGGGTCAGCGAAAAAGAGGAAGACCCTCAACGAGATGGACTGACACAGTGGCTGCAACAATGGGCTCAAGCATGACAACGATTGTTAGGATGGTGCAGGACTAGGCAGTGTTTCGCTCTGTTGTACATGGGGTCACTATGAGCCAGAACCGAATGGACAGCACCTAACAGCAACAACGTATGCGTGCAAAAGCTGGACAATAAATAAAAAAGACCAAAGAACTGACGCCTTTGAATTATGATGTTGGTGAAGAATATTGAATATACCATGGACTGCCAGAAGAACAAACCAATCTGTCTTTAAAGAAGCACAGCCAGAATACACCTACACAACCTACATAAGCAGAAGTTCTTTGGGATCATCAATAATTTTTAAGAATATAAACAAGTCCTGAGACAGAAGATTTTGACAGCCACTGATCGGATAGCATGAACTGACTGTTTTATCTAGGCTTCTGATATGTCTGCCCGCGTGATCCACTGGTTTCTGGATGGGCTGTGATGACCTCTCTGGCTACAGCTGTTGCTTTATCTGTATCTTCCTGTAGATTGGTCTGCGGTTGCCTGGTGTATTTTGAGGCTGAACCGTGACGTGGACACAAGCTTATGATGGATATACTTTCTGGTTCAATTATTCTTTTGTGCGTACGTAACAACCTTCTTTCCCTCTTATGGCATTTTTTGTCTTAAATTATTTTGGTTCGTATTTACCTGGTATATCTTTCCCCATCCTTTTACTTTCAACTCTTCTGTGTCATTCGGTGTCTTGTCGACAACACACTTTTGTATCTTGTTTTCAGGTTTTCTAACCCAATCCAATGGTTCCATCCTTTCAATGAGAGCTCAGAACTCTCTTGCGTCTGTTGTGACTGCTGTTGGAGTAGGGTTTGGTCTCATATTTTCCATCTGTGCTACCGCCGTTTTGGTATTTGTTTTTGCTGCCTGTTATAGATTGAATTGTGTCCCCCAAAACTATGAAACTCTGGCCCCTATACCTATAAAACTCAAGCTCTTTGCACATGTCATTATAATATTTAATTTGTCTTCTTGAGCTGCCCTTTGAAGTCAAGTATTATAATGACATGTGCAAAGAGCTGGAGATAGAAAACCAAAAGGGAAGAACACGCTTGGTGTTTCTTAAGCTGAAGGAACTGAAGAAAAAATTCAAACCTCGAGTTGCAATAGTGAAGGATTCTATGGGGAAAATATTAAATGACACAGGAAGCATCAAAAGAAGATGGAAAGAATACAGAGAGTCACTATGCCAAAAAGAATTAGTCAATATTCAACCATTTCAAGAGGTGGCATGTGATCAGGAACCAACGATACCAAAGGAAGAAGTCCAAGCTGCTCTGAAGGCATTGGCAAAAAACAAGGCTCCAGGAATTGATGGAATATCAACTGAGATGTTTCAACAAACAGATGCAGTGCTGGAGGTGCTCACTCGTCTATGCCAAGAAATATGGAAGACAGCTTCCTGGCCTAGTGACTGGAAGAGATCCGTATTTATGCCTATTCCCAAGAAAGGTGATCCAACTGGATGTGGAAATTATAGAACAATTTCAAGTCGGAATCAACTCGACGGCACTGGGTATCATTAATATCACACGCAAGCAACATTTTACTGAAGATCATACAAAAGCAGCTGCAGCAGTATATCGACAGGGAACTGCCAGAAATTCAGGCTGGTTTCAGATGAAGACGTGGAACCAGGGATATCATTGCTGATGTCAGATGGATCCTGGCTGAAAGCAGAGAATACCAGAAGGATGTTTACCTATGTTTTATTGACTATGCAAAGGCATTCAACTGTGTGGATCATAACAAATTATGGATAACATTGTGAAGAATGGGAATTCCAGAACACTTAATTGTGCTCATGAGGAATGTATACATAGATCAAGAGACAGTTGTTCAGAGAGAACAAGTGGATACTGAGTGGTTTAAAGTCAGGAAAGGTTTGGGTCAGGGTTGTATCTTTTCACCATACCTGTTCAATCTGTATGCTGAGCAAATAATCCCAGAAGCTGGGCTCTAAGAAGAACGGGGCATCAGGATTGGAGGAAGACTCATTAACAACCTGCATTATACAGATGACACAACTTTGATTGCTGAAAATAAAGGGGACTTGAAGCACTTACTAATGAAGATCAAAGACCACAGCCTTAGCAGGAGAGCAGTGAGATGCAGACCCCAAATTCTCATAAAAAGATCAGACTTAATGGTCTGACTGAGACTAGAAGGACCCCAGTGGTCATGGCCCCCAGACCTTCTGTCGGCCCAGGACAGGAACCATTCCCCAAGCCAACTCCTCAGACGGACAGTGGACTGGACAATGGGTTGGAGAGGGATGCTGGTGAGGAGTGAGCTTCTTGGATCAGGTGAACACCTGAGACTATGTTGGCATCTCCTCCCTGGAGGGCAAATAAAAGGGTAGAGGGGGTTAGAAGCCGGTGAAATGGACACGAAAAGAGAGTGGAGGGAGGGAGCGGGCTGTCTCATTAGAGGAGAGCAATTGGGTGTTATGTAGCGAGGTGTATATAAATTTTTGTGTGACAGACTGACTTGATTTGTAAACTTTCATGTAAAGTTCAAAAAAAAAAAAAAGACCACAGTCTTCAGTATGGATTACACCTTAACATAAGAAAACAAAAATCCTCACAACTGGACCAATAAGCCACATCATGATATAATGGAGAAAAGGCTGAAGTTGTCAAGAATTTCATTTTACTTGGATCCATAACCAGCACCCCTGGAAGCAGCAGTCAAGAAATCAAACAACGTATTGCCTTGGGTAAATCTGCTGCAAAAGGCCTCTTTAAAGTGTTGAAAAGCAAAGATGTCACCTTGAAGACTAAGGTGTGCCTGACCCAAGCCATGGTATTTTCAATTCATCATATGCATGTGAAAGCTGGACAATGAATAAGGAAGACCAAAGAAGAATTGACGCCTTTGAATTGTGGTGTTGGCAAAGAATATTCAATATACCATGGACTGCCAAAAGAATGAACAAATATGTCTTGGAAGAAGTGCGGCCAGAATGCTCCTTAGAGGCAAGGATGGCGAGACTGCGTCTTACATACTTTGGACATGTTGTCAGAAGGGATTAGTCCCTGGAGAAGGACATCATGCTTGGCAGAGTATGGGGTCAGCGGAAAATAAGAAGACCCTAGAGGAGGTGGATTGACACAGTGGCTGCAACAATGGGCTCAAGCATAATGATTGTAAGGACGGAGCAGGACCTGACAGTGTTTTGTTCTGTGGTACATAGGGCCGCTATGAGTAGGAACTGAATCCACGGCACCTAACAACAACAACAAAAAAAAAAAAAAATTTTTTTTTTTTTTTAACAACAACAACATACGTATAAAAGGAGCCCTAGTGGCACAACCCAGTGGTTAAGTGCTCAGCTGCTAACTGAAAGGTTGGCAGTGTGAACCTACCAGCTGCTCAGACGGAGAAAAGACCTGGTGACCTGCTTCCGTAAGGCTTACTGCCAGAGGTATGGGAGACAAACCAGCTGCCTTGGAAAGCCTACGGGGCAGGTCTGCTCTCACACGGGGCTGCTATGAGTTGAAACTGACTCCACGGCACCCAACAACGACATAATATCTATAAATACGATCCTCTCTGGAAACAGCGTCTACTTTGTTATGAATTAGGCCGTCCTCAAGTAGGGTGGGTTCTATATCCCTTCTGAGTTACGCAAAGGGCAGATGGGACACAGCGACACACACGGGGGAATCAGACGCCACGTGAGGACTGTCTACAAGCCAAGGAACCCAGGAACGCCCAAGGCTACTGACAAGGAAGAACTCCACATGGTGGAGACCCCGGTTTGGACTTTAGGCCTCCAGAACTGTGAGAAAACAGACTTCTCTGCTTTAAAGCTGCCCGCGTGCGGTTTCTGTATTACGGTGGCTCTTGGAGCCTAAGACAGTGTCCACCCCCCATTTCTCGTTTCTGTTGGCTAGATAACGTTTTCTCCTGTTGGGTCGAAAGTCCTGCTTCTACTGTCGTTCTTATTGTGGTTGCCCTTCAGGTCTATGTCCATGATCATGTCCCCACTGGCCTCTTAAACTTGCTAATACCTTCCCCCAAAGAGACAAAACCACCAGCCCACACTGTCAGACCCCTTGTGCGGGGGTGTGTATGTGTGTATATATACATATACGTACGTATATATGTATGAATGCATATAGTTTTGTTTAATACAACAATAAACCTTCCCAAGTGACTTCTCAGCCTTAGTTCCCATGGAGTCCCTGGGTGGTGTAAACAGTTAATGAGCTCAGCAGCTCACTGAAAGGTTGGAGGTTTAAGTCCACCCACAAGTACCTCAGAAGAAAAGCCTGGCAACTGAGTTCTAAAAAATCAGCCACTGAAAGCTTTACGGAGCACGATTCTACTCTGACACACAGAGGGTCACCGTGAATCGTGTTCTACTCGATGGCAGCTGGTTTATCTCCCACAGCTCTGGCTGTTTCTCCTGGGTTTATCCCTTGGTCACCATGAGTTGGGGTCTACTCAGTGGCAGCTGGTTTGTCTCCCACACCTCTGGCTGTTCTCCCACACCTCTGGCTGTTCTCCCAGGCCTGTTTCTTGAATTATTTGAACCCTCCTTCAGAGGTATTTCCACCATGGTATTCACGTGGCAGTCTTCCAAAGCTCTGCATGCCTGACAATATTTTTATTATGCTCTCACCTAAGACTGATCGTTTAAGTGGATTTTAAAAATAATTTTAAAACACAAATATAAAGCTATTTCCTTCAACAGTTTCAAGTATTAGCTCACTGTCTTCTTGCACCTAGAGTTGTACCTGAGAAATCTGTTGTTATACTGATTTTTGTCCCAGTGGAACTGGATCTTCTCTTTCTCTGGAAGCTTCCAGAATTTTCTACCTTTGAAAATTTCTACCTTTGAAAATTAAATTTCCTTAGTGTGTCTCAGTATGGGCTTTTCCTTATTTGGTACCCATCGATCCCTTCAAGCAGAGGTCTTCCTTTCTTAATTTAGAGAAACTTATCTCCATCATCTCTGCAGTCTCTTCTTCCCTGCAGTCTCTGGTAAGCGCCGTCAACATGGTTTTACAATCACTAATTCCTGCTTCCACTACACATATCTCATTTACTGAGTTCTGTTTTTCAACTATTTTGTTTGAGGAGCCCTGGTGACGCAGTCGTTAAGAGCTTGGCTGCTAACCGAAAGGTCGGTGGTTCAAACCCACCAGCAGCTCCACAGGAGAAAGACGTGGCAGTCTGCTTCTATAAAGACTACAGCCTTCGAAACCCTGTGGGGCGATCCTGCTCTGTTCTCCAGGGTCGCTATGAGTGCAGTCGGCTCCTCGGCGGTGGGTATGCTAATAACCCCAGTTTTAAATGACTTCTTGTACTGCTAACTTCTTCTCTAGCTCCTTACGCACACGTGTCATGCTTGTTCTAACTTCCTGTTCTTCCTGCCGTGCTCTGCTCCGGGCAGTAGACACTCCAGGAGCTCTTTCTTTGGAAGGGCACTGCTCGGCCTGTGGTCACTTCGAAGGGGCCCCCTTGGCGTGTGGTCCCATTGAGTCCGTAACTCCAAGGGTGATCATGGTCAGCTACTCCATCTTAGGCTGTCCCTGGGAAGGGCCTGGCCCACCACAGTCCCTCAGTGAATGTAGGGGGGTGAGCCCCAGACACTAGTGAGCACTGTCTGTCAGCCCCAGTCATGGGCAGGCCGCAGGCAGCCCTTCTGGTCAGGCTTAACCTTTAAGTTCTTGGGGGCACACTGCGAGAAGGGGGCAGCCTCCCCGGTTGTCATCCTAAAGGTGTGGGAGGAAAGAATGCCCATGGGTCACCCAGCAGCAGGGTTGTCAACTTCTGCAGTGCCCTGAGTTCACCCCTGACCACTAGTATCAGAGGTGTGCCTGGCCCCAGAAGTTCCTTCCCTGTCCACTGGAACTAAAGCCAAGAGAGAGCACCCCCGCACAGCAAACCCTGGGGGTCTCCATCAGTCAGGCAGGGGGAATGCCCCGTGAGGGTCGGAGGACGGGGCCTGTTCCAGGTTAAATGACAGGGAGGTCTCAGCCACAGGCACCACGTGTGTGTCGAGGGGGGGCCCTGCCAGGTCCCACAGTGGGAGGTCTCAGCCACCAGCACACCGTGAGTGTTGAGGGGGGAGCCCTCCCAGGTCCCTCAGTGGGGGGCTCAGCCACCGGCATCCCGTGACTGTTGAGGGGGGCCCTCCCAGGTCCCACAGTGGGGGGCTCAGTCACCGGCACCCCATGAGCATCAGGGGGAGGCCCTCCTAGGTGCCACAGTGGGGGGCTCAGCCACACCTAGAAGCACTGTCTCCAAGCCTTTGCTTCACCCACAACCCTCCCTGGAAACGCCAGTACCTTAAATGGAGTGACATAGGTGCCTTCGGGGGTGACGTCCCCTGTGCGGTTCAGAAGGTCCCGGCGAGGAATCCGAACCTTGTGGAACATGGCGAAGCTGTTCAGAGACACAGCAAGACCCTGGTTAGACCAGAGACTAGCCCAGGAGCTCTGTCTTTCCCCTTGAAACCCAGTAAATGAAACCAAAGGGTCACTTAGAAGGTAATATGACCCCACAGAGACAGAACACACCAGGGGACAGGAAATAACAAATCTTTCCATATAAAAAAGTAAGTAAAAAAAAAAAAAAACTAGTGGCGTGTGTGGTGGGGTTCCAGGTGAAGCAAGCCTGGCCATACATCGCTAATTACCAAAGGCACGTTCTTCATTCCGTGGGCTAAGTCTCAGGGTGGCCGGGCGTGCTCTGGGAATACGTGCCAGGGAGAACTCACCACCGAGAACACTTAGGGGGCAGTTATCCACCAGGGGAGATGGGGACTCAGCTCCTCGGAGGCGTGTAGCCTCTGAATCACCACCTTCGATCCCATACCAGAACCCACAATTACGCGATAAAGTCGGCAAGCTGGAGTTTAAACCCTCAAGTTAAACACGAGACTTTGCCTTGCTGTACCAGTGAGCATGGGGGGGAGGTCCCCAGGTTCCACGGTGGAGGGCTCAGTCAGCACTGCCCCGTGAGCATTGGAGGAGACACCCCCAGGTTCCATGGTAGGGGGGCTCAGTCAGCACTGCCCTGTGAGCATGGGGGGAGACCCTCCCAGGTTCCATGGTGGGGGGCTCAGTCAGCAGTACCCTGTGAGCATCGGGGGAGACCCTCCCAGGCTCCATGGTAGGGGGGCTCAGTCAGCACTGCCCTGTGAGTATCGGGGGAGACCCTCCCAGGCTCCATGGTAGGGGGGCTCAGTCAGCACTGCCCTGTGAGCATGGGGGGAGACCCTCCCAGGTTCCATGGTGGGGGGCTCAGTCAGCACTGCCCTGTGAGCATGGGGGGAGACCCTCCCAGGCTCCATGGTGGGGGGCTCAGTCAGCAGTGCCCCATGAGCACTGGGGGAGACACCCCCAGGTTCCATGGTGGGGGGCTCATTCAGCAGCACCTGTGAGTATTAGGGGGACCTCCCAGGTTCCACAGTGGAGCTGAAATTTTAAACCCTTAAGTCAAACACAAGAACTTGTCTTGCTGTATCAGTTTTTCAATAGCAAGCACATTCGTTTTTTGTGGGCAGTAGAGGACAGACCTACGGCTCTGTCATTACGGACTGGCCATGTATTAAGAGGAGTCCCTGGGAGGAGCAAAGAATGAAGCACCAGGCTACTAGCTGAATGGTTGGCAGCTCAAACCCACCCAAAGACACCTTGGAAGACAGGCCTGGCAATCTGTCCCTGAAAGGCTACAGCCATGAAAACTCACGGAGCAGTTCTACTCTGCACACACGGGGTCGCCATGAATCGGAATCCGCTGCGTGGCAGCAGCCTGGTTTCTGTGCTAACAACCGAAGATGTCTTCCGAGCTCATCTGCAGAGAACGGCAGCACCAGGCCGGGGAGGAGGCCGTCTGCTCGCCCTCCCTGCCACCTGCCCATCCTTCAACTCAGCTCCTGGACCGCACCCTCCTCAAGTCACCAGTCCTGACTGAGTCCCAGGACGGCCCTGCTCCTGCCTCTCACCTCCACCTGGAAGCAACGCCCAGAGCTGCCTGCCTCTCTCTCCCGTGAGCTCCTGCCACAAGCTCCCTTCTGGCTTTTTCTCCACACTCTGCCTCTCCCACCTGTCTCCTCCCGGGGCCAGGCACCCTTCCCACCTGCTGCTCCATCCCCATGGAATGTAAGCCCTTTGGAACAAGGTGGAAGGTCCCCCGCCTCACCCACCCACTCCCCAACAGCACTGCTCTCCTCTCTGAGCTGCAGGCCTGGCACACCTGTTACACAGGGAGCCTCAAACGGCCTCAGCACGGCCCCAGATTGTGTACCTGTTCACAGCCAGCTGAGGCCTGTGAGCCCAAAAAAGCCTACTGGTGCCAAACTCAAATTTGTACACAAACTCAAATTTTTAGCCACTTGGAGCCAGCCTGCTTTTCATACCCCACAAAACTGCGCCCAACACCTGCTGGCCTTAAATAAGCTAAAACCCTATGGTTATAAGCTCTCAGCACTGCTGCTCCGGGGCACTCTTAGGGACCCACACACGGACACAATATAGGCAAACGTCAGCCCCTCTCTCCTCTCCCTAAGACACTAGGACGACCCACACAGGGACACCATGGAGGCACATCTCAGCCACCTCTCCTCTCCCCGGGGTTTCCTTCCTCCTCCCCTTGTGGGGCTCCCTGTATCCCTTGCCTCCAGTAGACCTCCTGCTGTGGGATCACCCTCTGCATGGTGTGATGTGTCAACCCCAACAAATAACTAGTGCAAGCTGCTATCTCCTGGTCACATCTCTTCCTGTGATCAGCCCGACTTCCCTACAACTCACTCCACCACCTCTGCCCCCGCTTCCTGCCAGCCCTTGGATCTCACACTGCCCAGAGAGCCCCACTTTCCCACATGAACATCCAGGTGGCACCACCTCCTCCAGGAAGCCCACCAAGATGATGCTACCTACTCCACAGAGGATGTAGGGTCCCTCAGCACTCCTAGAGCCACCCCATTCTGCGGTGACCATCAGCAGTCCATGTTCCTCACTTGGCCACTGGCTTCTGTTCGGCTGTTTCCTGGGGGTCTTATGCACGTTTTGATAAGGGGGCCATAGTGCCCAGGACATACCAGTCACTTAATAAATACAGGGTGGGGTGAGACACGACCCTTTGGGGGGCGGGCACTACCCCCATGAAGGCCCAGTCCTGGAGCAGCCCTGAGGGGAAGGTCCACCACCTCTCCCTGCATCCAGGGCACAGCAAGGACCCCAGGGCTGCAACGTCCCTCACAAGCCCTTAGGGAGGCAGAGGAGAGAGTGCTGTCAGTGAGGGATTCCGCTGGTTCCAGGCAGAGGCAGCTCAGCCTCCAGTACACAGCCAGCTGAGCTGCTGCCGCCCTCCTCAGCCCAGGCGCGGGGCACGCAGAGCCGGCCAGACAGGAACTCGCAGGTTTGCACTGTGACAGCCACCGAGGCTCGGCTCAGGAAGGATGGCCCAGGTCCCACACTCAGAATGTCCCTGGCCTCAGAGCTATGGCTGCTAACCAAAAGGTGGACAGTTCGAATCCACCAGATGCTCCCTGGAAACCAATGGTGCAGTTTTACTCTGTCCTATAAGGGCGCTATGAGTTGAAATTGACTCGACGGCAATGGGTTTATTGTTTTTTTTTTTTTTGGCCTTGGTGCAAACGCCTAGTGAGTTCTGGCTTCCCACGGGAAAGCCCAGCAGCACCCCTGCCTGCTAGATTCTGCTCGCTGGAAGCACCTTTTTTTTTTTTTAATTTTTATTGTCCTTTAAGTGAAAGTTTACAAATCAAGTCAGTTTCTCATACAAAAATTTATATACACCTTGCTATATACTCCTAATTGCTCTGTCCCTAATGAGACAGCCCACTCTTTCCCTCCACTCTCTCTTTTCGTGTCCATTCCGCCAGCTTCTGACCCCCTCTGCGCCCTCATCTCCCCTCCAGATAGGAGATGCCCACATAGTCTCAAGTGCCTGCTTGATCCAAGAAGCTCACTCCTCACCAGCATCTTTTTCTATCCCATTGTCCAGTCCAATCCCTGTCTGAAGAGTTGGCTTTGAGAATGGATCCTGTCCTGGGCTAACAGAAGGTCTGCGGGCCATGACCACTGGGGTCCTTCTAGTCTCAGTCAGACCATTAAGTCTGGTCTTTTTATGAGAATTTGGGGTCTGCATCCCACTGCTGTCCTGCTCCCTCTGGGGTTCTCTGTTGTGTTCCCTGTCAGGGCAGTCATCGGTTGTAGCCAGACAGCATCTAGTCCTTCTGGTCTCAGGCTGATGTAGTCTCTGGTTTATGTGGCCCTTTCCGTCTCTTGGGCTCATTAATTACCTTGTGTCTTTGGTGTTCTTCATTCTCCTTTGATCCAGGTGGGTTGAGACCAACTGATGCATCTTAGATGGTCACTTGCCGGCATTTAAGACTCCAGGTGCCACTCTCCAAAGTGGGATGCAGAATGTTTTCCTAATAGATTTTATTATGCCAATTGACTTAGATGTCGCCTGACACCATGGTCCCCAGACCCCTGCCCCTGCTACACTGGCGGAAGTGCCCTTTTCGAGGAGGAAGCTGAGTAGATTCATACTTGAGTTCAGCTGAGAGCACCCTGTCATCAACTTATTCTCTTCGCATCATTTCTGTAGCACAAACACCATTCCAGAAAGAGCCAGATGGAGCCAGATGGGAGGACAACCTGCAACGAGGACCCCTGGGGTCCTCATGGGTGGGAAGGGGGCTCACAGGGACAGACCTGCTCCCAGACACCACGTGCACTGCCTCCCTGGGCTCCGGAGACAAGCACTGTCTCCTCAGGCAAGCAGACGACAGTGGCCGTGCCCCAGCCTGCAGTTCCGAGGAAAACACCACCGGAAAGGATCTTCACTCCTCAGCTGCCAGAGCCATTGGGCTGAGGCCAACTCACTCCACTTACGTCTGCCCCGGATCCCTCAGCCACTGTCCCATATACTTGGAAATTCAAACCACACTGTACTTTTTCAACATAAATGATCTCTGAATCGTAAAAACCAGTTAGGACGCCAATATCTGACTTAGATGGAAAAGCCAGGTGGAATTCAGAGGAGGAGCCCTGCCAGGGTTTCCGTTTGTGCTTAAAGACCATCTCTAATTTTCAATGCTGTGGCGCCTCCTGCTGGGCACGCGTCCTCTGACCCAGCAGGTGGGGGGAATGGATGAATGCCCGAAGGGCCCAGGAAAGGATGAAGGTACCTCTCGGAGGAGGATGGGGGCTCACTGCCTGACTCACACACCAGGTCCAACCCCAGACTGGCACCCACAGGCTGGAGACCCTACCAAGTCACATCACCTGTGAAGGCTCAGGGACTCAATGTGTCTGCAGCCAGTGTCAGCGTCCTCTGCCCCTGTCTGCTGGGTGGGGTGAGGATCACGCCTCTGAGCAGTGATAGTCCCTAGAAAAAGGGCAGCACCAAGGGCAGCTGGCGCTGTGACACGGGCGGTGCAGGGAGCAGTGTGGAGGCCCAAGCTCACCAAGGCTCAGGACGCTAAGACCTCACAAGGGAGGCAGGCCCAGGCTACAGGCTGTGGCCCCCAGGCTGCAAGCATCTGGCATGATGGGAGCGCCTCCCCTGTGCCGGGGGAGAAGGCCGTCTATTCAGCACTCTAATCTAGTTCTGGAAACGCTGGTGGCGCAGTGGTTAAGAGCTACAGCTGCTAACCAGAAAAAGATCAGTAGTTAGGAAACCATATGGGGCAGTTCTACTCTGTCCTATAGGGTCACTATGAGTCAGAATCAACTCGACTGGTAATCTAGTTCTGGGAGTCCCTGGGTGGCGCAAACATTTAAGTGCTTGGCTGCTAACGGAAGGCTAGAGGTTCAAGTCTACCCAAGGCGCCTCGGAAGAAAGGGCTGGTGATGTGCTGAAGAATCAGCCATTGAAAACCCAACGGAGCGCAGTCCTACCGTGACACACGTGGGTTCACCATGAGTCAGGGCCAACCCCACAGTGGCTAGTAAGGCAAGCCCTTGCGGTCCATCTCCTACCTGTGCATGGGTGAAGCGCGTGTCCCCGGCACGGTCAACCCGGCTCCTCCGCAGTTGAGGGTCAGCAGGAGGAGTGGCACCCACACCTTGTGAGATCGTGGGGGCAACGATGCACCTGAGGCTCGTCAGCAGTCAAGCTCTGAGCAACCTGGGCAGCGCCCCCCGAAGGAAGCACCGGACCCAGAGCCCAGCATGTCCACTCACCCATTATCCAGCCCGTTCTGCCCGAGCTTCCTGCCAATGTCGCCAACCATCACCCCGGGCATGGGGAGCAGGGTCTTTGGGTCCCGGATCTGCACAAAACCACAGAAAGCCACAACGCGGTTGTCACGTGCAGGGAAACCAGAACGAGTACGTTCCAAAGCCCCCTGACTGAGCCGTGAGCTTCCTCTGAGGAGCTGCAGAGGGTTGGATAGTACCCTGTAAAAATGACACGTCCTAACACCAGGACCTGTGACTATGACCATATTTGGAAACAAGGTCTTTGCAGGTGGGATTGAGTTAAAGAGCTTGAGATGAGGACAGCATCCTGGATTAGGGTGGGTGCTAAAACCAATGACGGTCATCCTTTAGAGAGAAAGGGAGGGGGAGATGGGAACAGGAAGACAGGGGAGATGGCCACATGAGCCTAGGGAAAGACGGCAGTGATGTGGCCACTCGCCTAACACAAGGGCCCATCCCAAGGTATTGAGGACCCCTCTGGTCTCTAAGCCCCCCGTCCCAGGGTGCTGAGGACCCATCTCGTCTCTGAGCCCCCATCCCAGGATGCTGAGGACCCCTCTCGTCTCTGAGCCCCGTCCCAGGGTACTGAGGACTCCTCTCGTCTCTGAGCCCCCGTCCCAGGATGCTGAGGACCCCTCTCGTCTCTGAGCCCCGTCCCAGGGTACTGAGGACCCCTCTCGTCTCTGAGCCCCTGTCCCACCTGCACCACAAAGGCGTGCAGCCCGTGACACTGGCCTCCTGGCGTGTGCAGCTGAGCATACACGACCGCGTGAGTAGCTGTCTTCCCCATGTTGCCAACCCAAAATTTGGATGCTTTGAAGTCAGGGGAGTGTATGATGAATTCCTGTATGTGGGAAAGAAGGCAGAGCTAGCAACTGAAACACACACAGAACTTTTACTTCTTTTTGATTAAATTTTCTCTGGTCAAAGTCTTTGAGGTAAGAGTAAAGACTGGGCGTTTTATTTCCTGTGGAGCTTAAAGCCCATTGCTGTTGAGTTGGTTCCCACTCACTGATTCCCACTCACGGAACCCGACTTGCATCACAGTAGAACTGAACGCCACAGGGTTTCCGATGCCGTCATCTTTACAGAAGCAGATCACCGGGCCTTTCTTCTCTGACGCTGCTGGATGGATTCCAACCACCAACCTTTCAGTTCGTAGTTGAGCGTAAACCATTTGCACCATCCAAGGTGTTGTTGTTGGTTGTATCAAGTCAGCTCCGATGCTTGGTGAACTCACGTACAACAGAGTGAAATACTACCCGGTCCTGCACCATCTTCATAGTCGTTGTATGTTTGGGTCCACTGTTCATCTCATGGAGGTTTCCCTCGTTTTTGCTGACCCTCTACTTCACCAAACATGATGTCCTTTTCTAGCGATTGGTCATTCATGACAACGTGTCCAAAGTAAGCAAACCAAAGTCTCACAGCTCTTGCCGCTAGGGAGCACTCTGGCTGTACTTCTTCCAAAACAGATGTGTTTGTTCTTTTGGCAGTCCATGGCGTATTCAACATCCTTCGCCAGCACCATAATACAAAGGCGTCAATTCTTCTTCACTCTTCCTTATCCGTTGCCCAGCTTTCACACGCATACGAGGTGATTCACAACACCAAGGCTTGGGGCAGGTGCACCTCTTCTTCACTCTTCCTTATTCGTTGCCCAGCTTTCACACGCATACGAGGTGATTCACAACACCAAGGCTTGGGGCAGGCGCACCTCTTCTTCACTCTTCCTTATTCGTTGCCCAGCTTTCACACGCATGTGAGGTGATTCACAACAGCAAGGCTTGGGGCAGGCGCACCTCTTCTTCACTCTTCCTTATTCGTTGCCCAGCTTTCACACGCACACGAGGTGATTCACAACAGCAAGGCTTGGGGCAGGCGCACCTCTTCTTCACTCTTCCTTATTCGTTGCCCAGCTTTCACACGCACACGAGGTGATTCACAACACCAAGGCTTGGGGCAGGCGCACCTCTTCTTCACTCTTCCTTATTCGTTGCCCAGCTTTCACACGCACACGAGGTGATTCACAACAGCAAGGCTTGGGGCAGGCGCACCTCTTCTTCACTCTTCCTTATTCGTTGTCCAGCTTTCACACACATGTGAGGTGATTCACAACAGCAAGGCTTGGGGCAGGCGCACCTCTTCTTCACTCTTCCTTATTCGTTGCCCAGCTTTCACACGCATGTGAGGTGATTCACAACAGCAAGGCTTGGGGCAGGCGCACCTCTTCTTCACTCTTCCTTATTCGTTGCCCAGCTTTCACACGCATACGAGGTGATTCACAACACCAAGGCTTGGGGCAGGCGCACCTCTTCTTCACTCTTCCTTATTCGTTGCCCAGCTTTCACACGCACACGAGGTGATTCACAACAGCAAGGCTTGGGGCAGGCGCACCTCTTCTTCACTCTTCCTTATTCGTTGTCCAGCTTTCACACGCACACGAGGTGATTCACAACACCAAGGCTTGGGGCAGGCGCACCTCTTCTTCACTCTTCCTTATTCGTTGTACAGCTTTCACACGCACACGAGGTGATTCACAACAGCAAGGCTTGGGGCAGGCGCACCTCTTCTTCACTCTTCCTTATTCGTTGTCCAGCTTTCACACGCACACGAGGTGATTCACAACACCAAGGCTTGGGGCAGGCGCACCTCTTCTTCACTCTTCCTTATTCGTTGCCCAGCTTTCACACGCACACGAGGTGATTCACAACAGCAAGGCTTGGGGCAGGCGCACCTCTTCTTCACTCTTCCTTATTCGTTGCCCAGCTTTCACACGCACACGAGGTGATTCACAACACCAAGGCTTGGGGCAGGTGCACCTCTTCTTCACTCTTCCTTATTCGTTGCCCAGCTTTCACACGCACACGAGGTGATTCACAACACCAAGGCTTGGGGCAGGCGCACCTCTTCTTCACTCTTCCTTATTCGTTGCCCAGCTTTCACACGCACACGAGGTGATTCACAACACCAAGGCTTGGGGCAGGCGCACCTCTTCTTCACTCTTCCTTATTCGTTGCCCAGCTTTCACACGCACACGAGGTGATTCACAACACCAAGGCTTGGGGCAGGCGCACCTCTTCTTCACTCTTCCTTATTCGTTGCCCAGCTTTCACACGCACACGAGGTGATTCACAACACCAAGGCTTGGGGCAGGCGCGCCTCTTCTTCACTCTTCCTTATTCGTTGCCCAGCTTTCACACGCACACGAGGTGATTCACAACACCAAGGCTTGGGGCAGGCGCACCTCTTCTTCACTCTTCCTTATTCGTTGCCCAGCTTTCACACGCATACGAGGTGATTCACAACACCAAGGCTTGGGGCAGGTGCACCTCTTCTTCACTCTTCCTTATTCGTTGCCCAGCTTTCACACGCATACGAGGTGATTCACAACAGCAAGGCTTGGGGCAGGCGCACCTCTTCTTCACTCTTCCTTATTCGTTGCCCAGCTTTCACACGCACACGAGGTGATTCACAACACCAAGGCTTGGGGCAGGCGCACCTCTTCTTCACTCTTCCTTATTCGTTGCCCAGCTTTCACACGCACACGAGGTGATTCACAACAGCAAGGCTTGGGGCAGGCGCACCTCTTCTTCACTCTTCCTTATTCGTTGCCCAGCTTTCACACGCACACGAGGTGACTCACAACAGCAAGGCTTGGGGCAGGCGCACCTCTTCTTCACTCTTCCTTATTCGTTGCCCAGCTTTCACACGCACACGAGGTGATTCACAACAGCAAGGCTTGGGGCAGGCGCACCTCTTCTTCACTCTTCCTTATTCGTTGCCCAGCTTTCACACGCACACGAGGTGATTCACAACACCAAGGCTTGGGGCAGGCGCACCTCTTCTTCACTCTTCCTTATCCGTTGCCCAGCTTTCACACGCACACGAGGTGATTCACAACACCAAGGCTTGGGGCAGGCGCACCTCTTCTTCACTCTTCCTTATCCGTTGCCCAGCTTTCACACGCATGTGAGGTGATTCACAACACCAAGGCTTGGGGCAGGCGCACCTCTTCTTCACTCTTCCTTATTCGTTGCCCAGCTTTCACACGCACACGAGGTGATTCACAACAGCAAGGCTTGGGGCAGGCGCACCTCTTCTTCACTCTTCCTTATTCGTTGCCCAGCTTTCACACGCACACGAGGTGATTCACAACAGCAAGGCTTGGGGCAGGCGCACCTCTTCTTCACTCTTCCTTATTCGTTGCCCAGCTTTCACACGCATACGAGGTGATTCACAACAGCAAGGCTTGGGGCAGGCGCACCTCTTCTTCACTCTTCCTTATTCGTTGCCCAGCTTTCACACGCATACGAGGTGATTCACAACACCAAGGCTTGGGGCAGGCGCACCTCTTCTTCACTCTTCCTTATCCGTTGCCCAGCTTTCACACGCATACGAGGTGATTCACAACACCAAGGCTTGGGGCAGGCGCACCTCTTCTTCACTCTTCCTTATTCGTTGTCCAGCTTTCACACGCACACGAGGTGACTCACAACAGCAAGGCTTGGGGCAGGCGCACCTCTTCTTCACTCTTCCTTATTCGTTGCCCAGCTTTCACACGCATACGAGGTGATTCACAACACCAAGGCTTGGGGCAGGCGCACCTCTTCTTCACTCTTCCTTATTCGTTGCCCAGCTTTCACACGCATACGAGGTGATTCACAACAGCAAGGCTTGGGGCAGGTGCACCTCTTCTTCACTCTTCCTTATTCGTTGCCCAGCTTTCACACGCATACGAGGTGATTCACAACAGCAAGGCTTGGGGCAGGTGCACCTCTTCTTCACTCTTCCTTATTCGTTGCCCAGCTTTCACACGCACACGAGGTGATTCACAACACCAAGGCTTGGGGCAGGCGCACCTCTTCTTCACTCTTCCTTATTCGTTGCCCAGCTTTCACACGCACACGAGGTGATTCACAACACCAAGGCTTGGGGCAGGTGCACCTCTTCTTCACTCTTCCTTATTCGTTGCCCAGCTTTCACACGCACACGAGGTGATTCACAACACCAAGGCTTGGGGCAGGCGCACCTCTTCTTCACTCTTCCTTATTCGTTGCCCAGCTTTCACACGCACACGAGGTGATTCACAACAGCAAGGCTTGGGGCAGGCGCACCTCTTCTTCACTCTTCCTTATTCGTTGCCCAGCTTTCACACGCACACGAGGTGACTCACAACAGCAAGGCTTGGGGCAGGCGCACCTCTTCTTCACTCTTCCTTATTCGTTGCCCAGCTTTCACACGCATACGAGGTGATTCACAACACCAAGGCTTGGGGCAGGCGCACCTCTTCTTCACTCTTCCTTATTCGTTGCCCAGCTTTCACACGCATACGAGGTGATTCACAACAGCAAGGCTTGGGGCAGGTGCACCTCTTCTTCACTCTTCCTTATTCGTTGCCCAGCTTTCACACGCATACGAGGTGATTCACAACACCAAGGCTTGGGGCAGGTGCACCTCTTCTTCACTCTTCCTTATTCGTTGCCCAGCTTTCACACGCACACGAGGTGATTCACAACACCAAGGCTTGGGGCAGGCGCACCTCTTCTTCACTCTTCCTTATTCGTTGCCCAGCTTTCACACGCATACGAGGTGATTCACAACACCAAGGCTTGGGGCAGGTGCACCTCTTCTTCACTCTTCCTTATTCGTTGCCCAGCTTTCACACGCACACGAGGTGATTCACAACAGCAAGGCTTGGGGCAGGCGCACCTCTTCTTCACTCTTCCTTATTCGTTGCCCAGCTTTCACACGCACACGAGGTGATTCACAACAGCAAGGCTTGGGGCAGGCGCACCTCTTCTTCACTCTTCCTTATTCGTTGCCCAGCTTTCACACGCATACGAGGTGACTCACAACACCAAGGCTTGGGGCAGGCGCACCTCTTCTTCACTCTTCCTTATTCGTTGCCCAGCTTTCACACGCATACGAGGTGATTCACAACACCAAGGCTTGGGGCAGGCGCACCTCTTCTTCACTCTTCCTTATTCGTTGCCCAGCTTTCACACGCATACGAGGTGATTCACAACAGCAAGGCTTGGGGCAGGCGCACCTCTTCTTCACTCTTCCTTATTCGTTTACCAGCTTTCACACGCACACGAGGTGATTCACAACACCAAGGCTTGGGGCAGGCGCACCTCTTCTTCACTCTTCCTTATTCGTTGCCCAGCTTTCACACGCATACGAGGTGACTCACAACACCAAGGCTTGGGGCAGGCGCACCTCTTCTTCACTCTTCCTTATTCGTTGCCCAGCTTTCACACGCATACGAGGTGATTCACAACACCAAGGCTTGGGGCAGGCGCACCTCTTCTTCACTCTTCCTTATTCGTTGCCCAGCTTTCACACACATACGAGGTGATTCACAACACCAAGGCTTGGGGCAGGCGCACCTCTTCTTCACTCTTCCTTATTCGTTGCCCAGCTTTCACACGCATACGAGGTGATTCACAACAGCAAGGCTTGGGGCAGGCGCACCTCTTCTTCACTCTTCCTTATTCGTTGCCCAGCTTTCACACGCATAGGAGGTGATTCACAACACCAAGGCTTGGGGCAGGCGCACCTCTTCTTCACTCTTCCTTATTCGTTGCCCAGCTTTCACACGCATACGAGGTGACTCACAACACCAAGGCTTGGGGCAGGCGCACCTCTTCTTCACTCTTCCTTATTCGTTGCCCAGCTTTCACACGCATACGAGGTGACTCACAACACCAAGGCTTGGGGCAGGCGCACCTCAGTCCCCAGAGTGACTTCTTCTCTTTTGAAAGCTTTAAAGAGGTCTTTTGACGCAGATTTGCCCAACACAACACGTCATCTGATTTCTCGACTGCTGCTTCCACAGGTGTTGATTGTGGATCCAAGAAGAATGAAACCCTTGACAACTTCAATTTCTTCGCCATTTTTCATGACGTTTTGTGTTGCTTCAGTTGTGAGGATTTTCGTTCTCTTCATGTTCAGGTGTAATCCCTCCCGGAGGCTGTGGTTGGTCTTTGACCTTCATTAGTGAGTGCTTCATTCCTTGAAATGATAGTCATTATTTTCTATAGGAAGCTTCTTCTTTAAGTCATATGACCCAGGAATATGCTTTGGACACATCATCAGGAAAGACCAGTTGCTAGAAATGGACACCAAGGTCGGTAAAGCAGAAGGCCAGCAGAAATGAGGGAAACCCTCCACGAGATGGACTGATGCAGTGGCGGCAACAAGGGACTCAACACCCCAACGATCATGAAGATGATGTAGGACCAGGCAATGCTTTGTTCCATTGTACATAAGGTCACCGTAAGTCAGAGCCAACTCAATGGCAACTCAAAACAGTAAGAGCTGGAAGAGACGAGGAAGGATCTTCCCCCAGAGCCGACGGAGGGGGCTTGGCCCGGCTGAGGCCTCTAGAACTGTGAGACAATAAATTCCTGTTCTTATGAGCCACCCACTCTGGGACTGTGAAGCGGCAGTGCCAGCAGACTAAGACACCGTCCTCACCTCCCTACATGACACATTGTTGTGTGTCGTCAAGTCAGTTCCAACTCATAGTGACCCTATACACCAGAGTAGAGCTGCCCCATAGGGTTTCCAAGGTGTAATTTTTTTTTCTTTTTGATGAAGGTTTACAGAGCAAATTAGTTTCTCATTAAACAATAAACACATTGCTTTCTGACATTGGTTGCCAATTCAACAACATATCAACACTCTCCTCTTCTCAGCCTTGGGATTCCCCATTACCAGTTTTCCAGTCCCCTCCTGCCTTCTCGTCCTTGCCCCTGAGCTGGTGTGCCCATTTAGCCTTGTTTTGTTTTATGGTCTCTCTAACCCTTGGCTGAAGGGAGGCAGATCACTAGGTCTCTTCTCCCAACGAGCGGCCGGTGGGTTTGAACAGCCGACATTTCAGTTAGCAGCCAAGCACCACCAAAACCAAAAAGACGAACACGCTGCCGTTGAGTCAATTCCAACTCCTAGCAACCCTGTAGGACAGAGTAGAACTGCCCCATAGGGTTTCCCAGGCTGTCATCTTTATGGAAGCTGACTGCCACACCTTCCTCCTGTGGAGCAGCTGGTGGGTTCCCAATGCTGACCTTTCGAGATCAGCTGCCAAGCACTTAACCACTGCGCCACCAGGGCTCCTTACATAACATGTACCACCCACTAAGTCATGAACCCATCTGTTCATGCCTGTCTCCCTCACTGGGCTGTACCCCTCTGAGAGCAAGGATGCTGCGTGCTTATCCCTAGTGCTCTCGGGGCCTGGATGGCACCTGCTCACAGGAGCTGCTCCACAGGTCATGCTGAAGGGATGTTCAAGGCAGAGGCCACAGTGCAAATGCCACAGAGAGGCCACTCAGGTGCAGATGGAGCACAGGCCTTGCGTCCGGCGAGGAGAGGGACCAAGGAGCCCAGGCTGGCAGGCAGGAGTGGGAAGGCAGGCCGCTGGCTGGAAAAGCCCGGCTGGAGGCAGGGAGGCAGAAGGGCAGCTAGGAGGGCCAGGGCCCAAAAGAATGCTTCCTCACCTCTTTATTTCATAAAACATAAAAAACAAACTGTTTGCAAATCCAACACCACTAAGCTGCCTGGTAAACAAAGACACCAGGGGGAAAAAGAGTTGCAGTGGTGTCGACCCTGGCTCACAGTGCCCACATGTGTCAGAGCAGAACTGTGCACCTCCCTGTGTGTCAGAGCAGAACCTTGCTCCCCCCTGTGTGTCAGAGCAGAACTGCCCTCCCCCCATGTGTGAGAGCAGAACTCCGCTCCCCCGTGTGTCAGAGCAGAACTGCACTCCCCCCGTATAGTGTGAGAGCAGAACTCCGCTCCCCCGTGTGTCAGAGCAGAACTGCACTCCCCCCGTATAGTGTGAGAGCAGAACTGCGCTCCCCCGTGTTTCAGAGCAAAACTGTGCTCTCCCGTGTGTGTGTCAGAACAGAACTGTGCTCCCCCCTGTGTGTGTGAGAGCAAAACTGACCTCCCCATGTGTGTGAGAGCAGAACTGCGCTCCCCCGTGTTTCAGAGCAAAACTGTGCTCTCCCGTGTGTGTGTCAGAACAGAACTGTGCTCCCCCCTGTGTGTGTGAGAGCAAAACTGCCCTCCCGCATGTGTGTGAGAGCAGAACTGCCCTTCCCCCTGTATGTGTGAAAGAACTGCGCTCCCCCATGTGAAAGCAGAACTGCGCTCCTCCGTGTGTCAGAACAGAACTGTGCTCCCCGCTGTGTGTGTGAGAGCAGAATTGCACTCCCCCGAGTGTGTCAGAGCAGAACTATGCTCCCCCCTGTGCGTGTGAGCGCAGAACTGCAATCCCCCGGTATGTCAGAACAGAACTGTGCTCCCCCGTGTATGTCAGAGCAGAGCTGCATTCCCCCGTGTATCAGAGCAGAACTGCCCTCCCAGGTGTGTGTCAGAGCAGAACTGTGCTCCTCCGTGTGTGTCAGAGCAGAACTGCGCTCCCCTGTGTGTGTCAGAGCAGAACTGTGCTCCCCCGTGTGTGTCAAAGCAGAACTATGCTCCCCCCGTGTGTCAGAGCAGAACTGTGCTCCCCCGTGTGTGTCAGAGCAGAACTGTGCTCCCCCCGTGTGTGTCAGAGCAGAACTGCGCTCCCCCCCGTGTGTGTCAGAGCAGAACTGTGCTCCCCACTGTGTGTGTGAGCAGAACTGTGCTCCCCCGTGTGTGTGAGAGCAGAACTGTGCTCCCCCCTGTGTGTCAGTGCAGAACTGTGCTCCCCCCGTGTGTCTGAGCAGAACTGTGTTCTCTGCCCTGTGGCAGAGCAGAACTGCGCTCCCCTGTGTGTGTCAGAGCAGAACTGTGCTCCCCCGTGTGTGTCAAAGCAGAACTATGCTCCCCCCGTGTGTCAGAGCAGAACTGTGCTCCCCCGTGTGTGTCAGAGCAGAACTGTGCTCCCCCCGTGTGTGTCAGAGCAGAACTGTGCGCTCCCATGTGTGTCAGAGCAGAACTATGCTCCCCCGTGTGTGTCAGAGCAGAACTGCGCTCCCCCCCGTGTGTCAGAGTAGAACTGTGCTCCACCGTGTTTGTCAGAGCAGAACTGTGCTCCCCCCCGTATGTCGGAGCAGAACTGTGCTCCCCCCCGTATGTCAGAGCAGAACTGCGCTCCCCCCCGTGTGTCAGAGTAGAACTGTGCTCCACCGTGTTTGTCAGAGCAGAACTGTGCTCCCCCCCGTATGTCGGAGCAGAACTGTGCTCCCTCCCGTGTGTCAGAGCAGAACTGCGCTCCCCCGTGTGTGTCAGAGCAGAACTGTACTCCCCCATGTGTCAGAGCAGAACTGCGCTCCCCCGCGTGTGTTACAGCAGAACTGTGCTTCCCTGTGTCACAGCAGAACTGCGCTCCCCTGTGTGTGTCAAAGTAGAACTACGCTCCCCCGTCTCTCAGAGCAGAACTGTGCCCCCCCGTGTGTCAGAGCAGAACTGCGCTCCCCTGTGTGTGTCAAAGTAGAACTACGCTCCCCCGTCTCTCAGGGCAGAACTGTGCTCCCCGCTGTGTGTCAGAGCAGAACAGTGCTACCCCGCGTGTGTCGGAGCAAAACTATGCTCCCCCGTGTGTTTCAGAGCAGAACTGCACTCCCCCACGTGTGTGGGGGCAGAACTGTGCTCTCTTGCGTGTGTCAGAGCAGAATTGTGCTCCCCCGTGTGTGTCACAGCAGAACTGCACTCCCCCGTGTGTGTCAGAGCAGAACTGCCCTCCCCTGTGTGTCAGTGCAGAACTGTGCTCCCCCGAGTGTGTCAGAGCAGAACTGCGCTCCCCCGTGTGTGTCAAAGCAGAACTGCACTCCCCCGTGTGTGTCAGAGCAGAACTCTGCACCCCGCCGTCTGTGTCAGAGCAGAACTGTGCTCCCCCCGTGTGTGTGAGAGCAGAACTGTGCTCCCCCCGTGTGTGTGAGAGCAGAACTGTGCTCCCCCCTGTGTTTGTGAGAGAACTCTGCTCCCTAGTGTGTCAGAGCAGAGCTGCGCTCCCCCATGTGTCAGAGCAGAACTGCCCTCCCATATGTGTGAGAGCAGAACTGTGCTCCCCCGTGTGTGTCAAAGTAGAACTACGCTCCCCTGTCTCTCAGAGCAGAACTGCCCTCCCATATGTGTCAGAGCAGAACTGCACTCCCCTGTGTGTGTCAGAGCAGAACTGTGCTCCCCCGTGTGTGTCAAAGCAGAACTATGCTCCCCCCGTGTGTCAGAGCAGAACTGTGCTCCCCCGTGTGTGTCAGAGCAGAACTGTGCTCCCCCCGTGTGTGTCAGAGCAGAACTGTGCGCTCCCATGTGTGTCAGAGCAGAACTATGCTCCCCCGTGTGTGTCAGAGCAGAACTGCGCTCCCCCCCGTGTGTCAGAGTAGAACTGTGCTCCACCGTGTTTGTCAGAGCAGAACTGTGCTCCCCCCCGTATGTCGGAGCAGAACTGTGCTCCCCCCCGTATGTCAGAGCAGAACTGCGCTCCCCCCCGTGTGTCAGAGTAGAACTGTGCTCCACCGTGTTTGTCAGAGCAGAACTGTGCTCCCCCCCGTATGTCGGAGCAGAACTGTGCTCCCTCCCGTGTGTCAGAGCAGAACTGCGCTCCCCCGTGTGTGTCAGAGCAGAACTGTACTCCCCCATGTGTCAGAGCAGAACTGCGCTCCCCCGCGTGTGTTACAGCAGAACTGTGCTTCCCTGTGTCACAGCAGAACCGCGCTCCCCTGTGTGTGTCAAAGTAGAACTACGCTCCCCCGTCTCTCAGAGCAGAACTGTGCCCCCCCGTGTGTCAGAGCAGAACTGCGCTCCCCTGTGTGTGTCAAAGTAGAACTACGCTCCCCCGTCTCTCAGGGCAGAACTGTGCTCCCCGCTGTGTGTCAGAGCAGAACAGTGCTACCCCGCGTGTGTCGGAGCAAAACTATGCTCCCCCGTGTGTTTCAGAGCAGAACTGCACTCCCCCACGTGTGTGGGGGCAGAACTGTGCTCTCTTGCGTGTGTCAGAGCAGAATTGTGCTCCCCCGTGTGTGTCACAGCAGAACTGCACTCCCCCGTGTGTGTCAGAGCAGAACTGCCCTCCCCTGTGTGTCAGTGCAGAACTGTGCTCCCCCGAGTGTGTCAGAGCAGAACTGCGCTCCCCCGTGTGTGTCAAAGCAGAACTGCACTCCCCCGTGTGTGTCAGAGCAGAACTCTGCACCCCGCCGTCTGTGTCAGAGCAGAACTGTGCTCCCCCCGTGTGTGTGAGAGCAGAACTGTGCTCCCCCCGTGTGTGTGAGAGCAGAACTGTGCTCCCCCCTGTGTTTGTGAGAGAACTCTGCTCCCTAGTGTGTCAGAGCAGAGCTGCGCTCCCCCATGTGTCAGAGTAGAACTGCCCTCCCATATGTGTGAGAGCAGAACTGTGCTCCCCCGTGTGTGTCAAAGTAGAACTACGCTCCCCTGTCTCTCAGAGCAGAACTGCCCTCCCATATGTGTCAGAGCAGAACTGCGCTCCCCCGCGTGTGTTCGAGCATAACTATGCTCCCCCGTCTGTTTCAGACCAGAACTGCACTCCCCCACGTGTGTGGGAGCAGAACGGTGCTCTCTTGCGGGTGTCAGAGCAGAATTGTGCTCCCCCGTGTGTGTCAAAGTAGAACTACGCTCCCCTGTCTCTCAGAGAAGAATTGTGCTCCCCCCTGTGTGTCAGAGCAGAACAGTGCTACCCCGCGTGTGTTGGAGCATAACTATGCTCCCCCGTGTGTTTCAGAGCAGAACTGCACTCCCCCACGTGTGTGGGAGCAGAACTGTGCTCTCTTGCGTGTGTCAGAGCAGAATTGTGCTCCCCCGTGTGTGTCACAGCAGAACTGCGCTACCCGAGTGTGTCAGAGCAGAACTGCACTCAACCGTGTGTGTGAGAGCAGAACTGTGCACCCCCCGTCTGTGTCAGAGCAGAACTGTGCTCCCCCCGTGTGTCAGAGCAGAACTGTGCTCCCTAGTGTGTCAGAGCAGAGCTGAGCTCCCCCGTGTGTCAGAGCTGAACGGCCCTCCCCCATGTGTGTGAGAGCAGAACTCTGCTCCCCCCGAGTGTGTGAGAGCAGAACTGTGCTCCCCCGTGTGTGTCAGAGCAGAATTGCACTCCCCCCCATGTTTTAGAGCTGAGCTGCCCTCCCCCATGTGTGCGAGAACAGAACTGTGCTTCCCCCTGTGTGTGTGAGAGAACTGTGCTCCCTAGTGTGTCAGAGCAGAGCTGCGCTCCCCTGTGTGTCAGAGCAGAGCTGCGCTCCCCTGTGTGTCAGAGCAGAGCTGCGCTCCCCCGTGTGTCAGAGCAGAACTGCCCTCCCATGTGTGCGAGAACAGAACTGTGCTTCCCCGTGTGTGCGAGAACTGTGCTCCCTAGTGTGTCAGAGCAGAGCTGCGCTCCCCCGTGTGTGTCAGAGCAGAACTGCACTCCCCCCATGTGTCAGAGCTGAACTGCCCTCCCCCATGTGTGCGAGAGCAAAACTGTGCTCCCCCCCGTGTGTGTGAGAGAACTGTGCTCCCTAGTGTGTCAGAGCAGAGCTGCGCTCCCCTGTGTGTCAGAGCAGAACTGCCCTCCCATGTGTGTGAGAGCAGAACTGTGTTCCCCCCGTGTGTCAGAGCAGAACTGCGCTCCCCCGTGTGTCAGAGCAGAACTGCGCTCCCTTGTGTGTGTCAAAGTAGAACTACGCTCCCCCGTCTCTCAGAGCAGAACTGTGCTCCCCCGTGTGTCAGAGCAGAACTGCGCTCCCCCGTGTGTGTCAAAGTAGAACTACGCTCCCCCGTCTCTCAGAGCAGAACTGTGCTCCCCCCGTGTGTCAGAGCAGAACTGTGCTCCCTAGTGTGTCAGAGCAGAGCTGAGCTCCCCCGTGTGTCAGAGCTGAACGGCCCTCCCCCGTATGTGAGAGCAGAACTCTGCTCCCCCCGAGTGTGTGAGAGCAGAACTGCGCTCCCCCGTGTGTGTCAGAGCAGAATTGCACTCCCCCCCATGTGTCAGAGCTGAGCTGCCCTCCCCCATGTGTGCGAGAACAGAACTGTGCTCCCCCCTGTGTGTGTGAGAGAACTGTGCTCCCTAGTGTGTCAGAGCAGAGCTGCACTCCCCCGTGTGTCAGAGCAGAACAGTGCTACCCCGCGTGTGTCGGAGCAAAACTATGCTCCCCCGTGTGTTTCAGAGCAGAACTGCACTCCCCCACGTGTGTGGGGGCAGAACTGTGCTCTCTTGCGTGTGTCAGAGCAGAATTGTGCTCCCCCGTGTGTGTCACAGCAGAACTGCACTCCCCCGTGTGTGTCAGAGCAGAACTGCCCTCCCCTGTGTGTCAGTGCAGAACTGTGCTCCCCCGAGTGTGTCAGAGCAGAACTGCGCTCCCCCGTGTGTGTCAAAGCAGAACTGCACTCCCCCGTGTGTGTCAGAGCAGAACTCTGCACCCCGCCGTCTGTGTCAGAGCAGAACTGTGCTCCCCCCGTGTGTGTGAGAGCAGAACTGTGCTCCCCCCGTGTGTGTGAGAGCAGAACTGTGCTCCCCCCTGTGTTTGTGAGAGAACTCTGCTCCCTAGTGTGTCAGAGCAGAGCTGCGCTCCCCCATGTGTCAGAGCAGAACTGCCCTCCCATATGTGTGAGAGCAGAACTGTGCTCCCCCGTGTGTGTCAAAGTAGAACTACGCTCCCCTGTCTCTCAGAGCAGAACTGCCCTCCCATATGTGTCAGAGCAGAACTGCGCTCCCCCGCGTGTGTTCGAGCATAACTATGCTCCCCCGTCTGTTTCAGACCAGAACTGCACTCCCCCACGTGTGTGGGAGCAGAACGGTGCTCTCTTGCGGGTGTCAGAGCAGAATTGTGCTCCCCCGTGTGTGTCAAAGTAGAACTACGCTCCCCTGTCTCTCAGAGCAGAACTGTGCTCCCCCGTGTGTCAGAGCAGAACTGCGCTCCCCCGTGTGTGTCAAAGTAGAACTACGCTCCCCTGTCTCTCAGAGAAGAACTGTGCTCCCCCCTGTGTGTCAGAGCAGAACAGTGCTACCCCGCGTGTGTTGGAGCATAACTATGCTCCCCCGTGTGTTTCAGAGCAGAACTGCACTCCCCCACGTGTGTGGGAGCAGAACTGTGCTCTCTTGCGTGTGTCAGAGCAGAATTGTGCTCCCCCGTGTGTGTCATAGCAGAACTGCGCTACCCGAGTGTGTCAGAGCAGAACTGCACTCAACCGTGTGTGTGAGAGCAGAACTGTGCACCCCCCGTCTGTGTCAGAGCAGAACTGTGCTCCCCCCGTGTGTCAGAGCAGAACTGTGCTCCCTAGTGTGTCAGAGCAGAGCTGAGCTCCCCCGTGTGTCAGAGCTGAACGGCCCTCCCCCATGTGTGTGAGAGCAGAACTCTGCTCCCCCCGAGTGTGTGAGAGCAGAACTGTGCTCCCCCGTGTGTGTCAGAGCAGAATTGCACTCCCCCCCATGTTTTAGAGCTGAGCTGCCCTCCCCCATGTGTGCGAGAACAGAACTGTGCTTCCCCCTGTGTGTGTGAGAGAACTGTGCTCCCTAGTGTGTCAGAGCAGAGCTGCGCTCCCCTGTGTGTCAGAGCAGAGCTGCGCTCCCCTGTGTGTCAGAGCAGAGCTGCGCTCCCCCGTGTGTCAGAGCAGAACTGCCCTCCCATGTGTGCGAGAACAGAACTGTGCTTCCCCGTGTGTGCGAGAACTGTGCTCCCTAGTGTGTCAGAGCAGAGCTGCGCTCCCCCGTGTGTGTCAGAGCAGAACTGCACTCCCCCCATGTGTCAGAGCTGAACTGCCCTCCCCCATGTGTGCGAGAGCAAAACTGTGCTCCCCCCCGTGTGTGTGAGAGAACTGTGCTCCCTAGTGTGTCAGAGCAGAGCTGCGCTCCCCTGTGTGTCAGAGCAGAACTGCCCTCCCATGTGTGTGAGAGCAGAACTGTGTTCCCCCCGTGTGTCAGAGCAGAACTGCGCTCCCCCGTGTGTCAGAGCAGAACTGCGCTCCCTTGTGTGTGTCAAAGTAGAACTACGCTCCCCCGTCTCTCAGAGCAGAACTGTGCTCCCCCGTGTGTCAGAGCAGAACTGCGCTCCCCCGTGTGTGTCAAAGTAGAACTACGCTCCCCCGTCTCTCAGAGCAGAACTGTGCTCCCCCCGTGTGTCAGAGCAGAACTGTGCTCCCTAGTGTGTCAGAGCAGAGCTGAGCTCCCCCGTGTGTCAGAGCTGAACGGCCCTCCCCCGTATGTGAGAGCAGAACTCTGCTCCCCCCGAGTGTGTGAGAGCAGAACTGCGCTCCCCCGTGTGTGTCAGAGCAGAATTGCACTCCCCCCCATGTGTCAGAGCTGAGCTGCCCTCCCCCATGTGTGCGAGAACAGAACTGTGCTCCCCCCTGTGTGTGTGAGAGAACTGTGCTCCCTAGTGTGTCAGAGCAGAGCTGCACTCCCCCGTGTGTCAGAGCAGAACAGTGCTACCCCGCGTGTGTCGGAGCAAAACTATGCTCCCCCGTGTGTTTCAGAGCAGAACTGCACTCCCCCACGTGTGTGGGGGCAGAACTGTGCTCTCTTGCGTGTGTCAGAGCAGAATTGTGCTCCCCCGTGTGTGTCACAGCAGAACTGCACTCCCCCGTGTGTGTCAGAGCAGAACTGCCCTCCCCTGTGTGTCAGTGCAGAACTGTGCTCCCCCGAGTGTGTCAGAGCAGAACTGCACTCCCCCGTGTGTGTCAAAGCAGAACTGCACTCCCCCGTGTGTGTCAGAGCAGAACTGTGCATCCCGCCGTCTGTGTCAGAGCAGAACTGTGCTCCCCCTGTGTGTCAGAGCAGAACTGTGCTCCCCCTGTGTGTGTGAGAGCAGAACTGTGCTCCCCCCTGTGTTTGTGAGAGAACTCTGCTCCCTAGTGTGTCAGAGCAGAGCTGCGCTCCCCCATGTGTCAGAGCAGAACTGCCCTCCCATATGTGTGAGAGCAGAACTGTGCGCCCCCCTGTGTGTCAGAGCAGAACTGCGCTCCCCCGTGTGTGTCAAAGTAGAACTACGCTCCCCTGTCTCTCAGAGAAGAACTGTGCTCCCCCCTGTGTGTCAGAGCAGAACAGTGCTACCCCGCGTGTGTTGGAGCATAACTATGCTCCCCCGTGTGTTTCAGAGCAGAACTGCGCCCCCCCACGTGTGTGGGAGCAGAACTGTGCTCTCTTGCGTGTGTCAGAGCAGAATTGTGCTCCCCCGTGTGTGTCACAGCAGAACTGCGCTCCCCGAGTGTGTCAGAGCAGAACTGCACTCAACCGTGTGTGTGAGAGCAGAACTGTGCTCCCCCGTGTGTGTCAGAGCAGAACTGTGCTCCCCCCGTGTGTGTCAGAGCAGAACTATGCTCCCCCGTGTGTGTCAGAGCAGAACTGTGCTCCACCGTGTTTGTCAGAGCAGAACTGCGCTCCCCTCCGTGTGTGGGAGCAGAACTGTGCTCTCTTGCGTGTGTCAGAGCAGAATTGTGCTCCCCCGTGTGTGTCACAGCAGAACTGCGCTACCCGAGTGTGTCAGAGCAGAACTGCACTCAACCGTGTGTGTGAGAGCAGAACTGTGCTCCCCCCGTGTGTCAGAGCAGAACTGCGCTCCCTAGTGTGTCAGAGCAGAGCTGAGCTCCCCCGTGTGTCAGAGCTCAATGGCCCTCCCCAATGTGTGTGAGAGCAGAACTCTGCTCCCCCCGAGTGTGTGAGAGCAGAACTGCGCTCCCCCATGTGTGTCAGAGCAGAATTGCACTCCCCCCCATGTGTCAGAGCTGAGCTGCCCTCCCCCATGTGTGCGAGAACAGAACTGTGCTTCCCCCTGTGTGTGTGAGAGAACTGTGCTCCCTAGTGTGTCAGAGCAGAGCTGCGCTCCCCCGTGTGTCAGAGCAGAACGGCCCTCCCATGTGTGTGAGAGCAGAACTGTGTTCCCTTCCGTGTGTCAGAGCAGAACTGCGCTCCCCCGTGTGTGTCAGAGCAGAATTGCACTCCCCCCCATGTGTCAGAGCTGAGCTGCCCTCCCCCATGTGTGCGAGAACAGAACTGTGCTTCCCCCTGTGTGTGTGAGAGAACTGTGCTCCCTAGTGTGTCAGAGCAGAGCTGCGCTGCCCCGTGTGTCAGAGCAGAACTGCCCTCCCATGTGTGTGAGAGCAGAACTGTGTTCCCTTCCGTGTGTCAGAGCAGAACTGCGCTCCCCCGTGTGTGTCAAAGTAGAACTACGCTCCCCCGTCTCTCAGAGCAGAACTGTGCTCCCCCCTGTGTGTCAGAGCAGAACAGTGCTACCCCGCGTGTGTCGGAGCAAAACTATGCTCCCCCGTGTGTTTCAGAGCAGAACTGCACTCCCCCACATGTGGGGGAGCAGAACTCTGCTCTCTTGCGTGTGTCAGAGCAGAATTGTGCTCCCCCGTGTGTGTCACAGCAGAACTGCACTCCCCCGTGTGTGTCAGAGCAGAACTGCGCTCCCCCGTGTGTCAGTGCAGAACTGTGCTCCCCCGAGTGTGTCAGAGCAGAACTGCACTCCCCCATGTGTGTCACAGCAGAACTGCACTCCCCCGTGTGTGTCAGAGCAGAACTGTGCTCCCCCGATTGTGTCAGAGCAGAACTGCACTCCCCCGTGTGTGTCAGAGCAGAACTGTGCTCCCCCTGTGTGTCAGAGCAGAACTGTGCTCCCCCCGTGTGTGTGAGAGCAGAACTGCTGCTCCCCCGTGTGTGTCAGAGCAGAATTGCACTCCCCCCCATGTGTCAGAGCTGAACTGCCCTCCCCCATGTGTGTGAGAGCAGAACTGTGCTCCCCCGTGTGTCAGAGCAGAACTGCGCTCCCCCCGTGTGTCAGAGCAGAACTGTGCTCCCTAGTGTGTCAGAGCAGAGCTGCACTCCCCCGTGTGTCAGAGCTGAACGGCCCTCCCCCGTGTGTGTGAGAGCAGAACTCTGCTCCCCCCTGTGTGTGTGAGAGCAGAACTGCGCTCCCCCGTGTGTGTCAGAGCAGAATTGCACTCCCCCCATGTGTCAGAGCTGAACTGCCCTCCCCCATGTGTGCGAGAACAGAACTGTGCTTCCCCCTGTGTTTGCGAGAACTGTGCTCCCTAGTGTGTCAGAGCAGAGCTGCGCTCCCCCCATGTGTCAGAGCTGAACTGCCCTCCCCCATGTGTGCGAGAACAGAACTGTGCTCCCCCCTGTGTGTGTGAGAGAACTGTGCTCCCTAGTGTGTCAGAGCAGAGCTGCGCTCCCCTGTGTGTCAGAGCAGAACTGTGCTCCCCCGTGTGTGTCAAAGCAGAACTATGCTCCCCCCGTGTGTCAGAGCAGAACTGTGCTCCCCCGTGTGTGTCAGAGCAGAACTGTGCTCCCCCGTGTGTGTCAAAGCAGAACTATGCTCCCCCCGTGTGTCAGAGCAGAACTGTGCTCCCCCGTGTGTGTCAAAGCAGAACTGTGCTCCCCCCGTGTGTGTCAGAGCAGAACTGCGCTCCCCCCCGTGTGTGTCAGAGCAGAACTGTGCTCCCCACTGTGTGTGTGAGCAGAACTGTGCTCCCCCGTGTGTGTGAGAGCAGAACTGTGCTCCCCCCTGTGTGTCAGTGCAGAACTGTGCTCCCCCCGTGTGTCTGAGCAGAACTGTGTTCTCTGCCCTGTGGCAGAGCAGAACTGCGCTCCCCTGTGTGTGTCAGAGCAGAACTGTGCTCCCCCGTGTGTGTCAAAGCAGAACTATGCTCCCCCCGTGTGTCAGAGCAGAACTGTGCTCCCCCGTGTGTGTCAGAGCAGAACTGTGCTCCCCCCGTGTGTGTCAGAGCAGAACTGTGCGCTCCCATGTGTGTCAGAGCAGAACTATGCTCCCCCGTGTGTGTCAGGGCAGAACTGCGCTCCCCCCCGTGTGTCAGAGTAGAACTGTGCTCCCTCCCGTGTGTCAGAGCAGAACTGCGCTCCCCCCCGTGTGTCAGAGTAGAACTGTGCTCCACCGTGTTTGTCAGAGCAGAACTGTGCTCCCCCCCGTATGTCGGAGCAGAACTGTGCTCCTTCCCGTGTGTCAGAGCAGAACTGCGCTCCCCCCCGTGTGTCAGAGTAGAACTGTGCTCCACCGTGTTTGTCAGAGCAGAACTGTGCTCCCCCCCGTATGTCGGAGCAGAACTGTGCTCCCCCCCGTATGTCAGAGCAGAACTGCGCTCCCCCCCGTGTGTCAGAGTAGAACTGTGCTCCACCGTGTTTGTCAGAGCAGAACTGTGCTCCCCCCCGTATGTCGGAGCAGAACTGTGCTCCCTCCCGTGTGTCAGAGCAGAACTGCGCTCCCCCGTGTGTGTCAGAGCAGAACTGTACTCCCCCATGTGTCAGAGCAGAACTGCGCTCCCCCGCGTGTGTTACAGCAGAACTGTGCTTCCCTGTGTCACAGCAGAACTGCGCTCCCCTGTGTGTGTCAAAGTAGAACTACGCTCCCCCGTCTCTCAGAGCAGAACTGTGCCCCCCCGTGTGTCAGAGCAGAACTGCGCTCCCCTGTGTGTGTCAAAGTAGAACTACGCTCCCCCGTCTCTCAGGGCAGAACTGTGCTCCCCGCTGTGTGTCAGAGCAGAACAGTGCTACCCCGCGTGTGTCGGAGCAAAACTATGCTCCCCCGTGTGTTTCAGAGCAGAACTGCACTCCCCCACGTGTGTGGGGGCAGAACTGTGCTCTCTTGCGTGTGTCAGAGCAGAATTGTGCTCCCCCGTGTGTGTCACAGCAGAACTGCACTCCCCCGTGTGTGTCAGAGCAGAACTGCCCTCCCCTGTGTGTCAGTGCAGAACTGTGCTCCCCCGAGTGTGTCAGAGCAGAACTGCGCTCCCCCGTGTGTGTCAAAGCAGAACTGCACTCCCCCGTGTGTGTCAGAGCAGAACTCTGCACCCCGCCGTCTGTGTCAGAGCAGAACTGTGCTCCCCCCGTGTGTGTGAGAGCAGAACTGTGCTCCCCCCGTGTGTGTGAGAGCAGAACTGTGCTCCCCCCTGTGTTTGTGAGAGAACTCTGCTCCCTAGTGTGTCAGAGCAGAGCTGCGCTCCCCCATGTGTCAGAGCAGAACTGCCCTCCCATATGTGTGAGAGCAGAACTGTGCTCCCCCGTGTGTGTCAAAGTAGAACTACGCTCCCCTGTCTCTCAGAGCAGAACTGCCCTCCCATATGTGTCAGAGCAGAACTGCGCTCCCCCGCGTGTGTTCGAGCATAACTATGCTCCCCCGTCTGTTTCAGACCAGAACTGCACTCCCCCACGTGTGTGGGAGCAGAACGGTGCTCTCTTGCGGGTGTCAGAGCAGAATTGTGCTCCCCCGTGTGTGTCAAAGTAGAACTACGCTCCCCTGTCTCTCAGAGCAGAACTGTGCTCCCCCGTGTGTCAGAGCAGAACTGCGCTCCCCCGTGTGTGTCAAAGTAGAACTACGCTCCCCTGTCTCTCAGAGAAGAACTGTGCTCCCCCCTGTGTGTCAGAGCAGAACAGTGCTACCCCGCGTGTGTTGGAGCATAACTATGCTCCCCCGTGTGTTTCAGAGCAGAACTGCACTCCCCCACGTGTGTGGGAGCAGAACTGTGCTCTCTTGCGTGTGTCAGAGCAGAATTGTGCTCCCCCGTGTGTGTCATAGCAGAACTGCGCTACCCGAGTGTGTCAGAGCAGAACTGCACTCAACCGTGTGTGTGAGAGCAGAACTGTGCACCCCCCGTCTGTGTCAGAGCAGAACTGTGCTCCCCCCGTGTGTCAGAGCAGAACTGTGCTCCCTAGTGTGTCAGAGCAGAGCTGAGCTCCCCCGTGTGTCAGAGCTGAACGGCCCTCCCCCATGTGTGTGAGAGCAGAACTCTGCTCCCCCCGAGTGTGTGAGAGCAGAACTGTGCTCCCCCGTGTGTGTCAGAGCAGAATTGCACTCCCCCCCATGTTTTAGAGCTGAGCTGCCCTCCCCCATGTGTGCGAGAACAGAACTGTGCTTCCCCCTGTGTGTGTGAGAGAACTGTGCTCCCTAGTGTGTCAGAGCAGAGCTGCGCTCCCCTGTGTGTCAGAGCAGAGCTGCGCTCCCCTGTGTGTCAGAGCAGAGCTGCGCTCCCCCGTGTGTCAGAGCAGAACTGCCCTCCCATGTGTGCGAGAACAGAACTGTGCTTCCCCGTGTGTGCGAGAACTGTGCTCCCTAGTGTGTCAGAGCAGAGCTGCGCTCCCCCGTGTGTGTCAGAGCAGAACTGCACTCCCCCCATGTGTCAGAGCTGAACTGCCCTCCCCCATGTGTGCGAGAGCAAAACTGTGCTCCCCCCCGTGTGTGTGAGAGAACTGTGCTCCCTAGTGTGTCAGAGCAGAGCTGCGCTCCCCTGTGTGTCAGAGCAGAACTGCCCTCCCATGTGTGTGAGAGCAGAACTGTGTTCCCCCCGTGTGTCAGAGCAGAACTGCGCTCCCCCGTGTGTCAGAGCAGAACTGCGCTCCCTTGTGTGTGTCAAAGTAGAACTACGCTCCCCCGTCTCTCAGAGCAGAACTGTGCTCCCCCGTGTGTCAGAGCAGAACTGCGCTCCCCCGTGTGTGTCAAAGTAGAACTACGCTCCCCCGTCTCTCAGAGCAGAACTGTGCTCCCCCCGTGTGTCAGAGCAGAACTGTGCTCCCTAGTGTGTCAGAGCAGAGCTGAGCTCCCCCGTGTGTCAGAGCTGAACGGCCCTCCCCCGTATGTGAGAGCAGAACTCTGCTCCCCCCGAGTGTGTGAGAGCAGAACTGCGCTCCCCCGTGTGTGTCAGAGCAGAATTGCACTCCCCCCCATGTGTCAGAGCTGAGCTGCCCTCCCCCATGTGTGCGAGAACAGAACTGTGCTCCCCCCTGTGTGTGTGAGAGAACTGTGCTCCCTAGTGTGTCAGAGCAGAGCTGCACTCCCCCGTGTGTCAGAGCAGAACAGTGCTACCCCGCGTGTGTCGGAGCAAAACTATGCTCCCCCGTGTGTTTCAGAGCAGAACTGCACTCCCCCACGTGTGTGGGGGCAGAACTGTGCTCTCTTGCGTGTGTCAGAGCAGAATTGTGCTCCCCCGTGTGTGTCACAGCAGAACTGCACTCCCCCGTGTGTGTCAGAGCAGAACTGCCCTCCCCTGTGTGTCAGTGCAGAACTGTGCTCCCCCGAGTGTGTCAGAGCAGAACTGCACTCCCCCGTGTGTGTCAAAGCAGAACTGCACTCCCCCGTGTGTGTCAGAGCAGAACTGTGCATCCCGCCGTCTGTGTCAGAGCAGAACTGTGCTCCCCCTGTGTGTCAGAGCAGAACTGTGCTCCCCCTGTGTGTGTGAGAGCAGAACTGTGCTCCCCCCTGTGTTTGTGAGAGAACTCTGCTCCCTAGTGTGTCAGAGCAGAGCTGCGCTCCCCCATGTGTCAGAGCAGAACTGCCCTCCCATATGTGTGAGAGCAGAACTGTGCGCCCCCCTGTGTGTCAGAGCAGAACTGCGCTCCCCCGTGTGTGTCAAAGTAGAACTACGCTCCCCTGTCTCTCAGAGAAGAACTGTGCTCCCCCCTGTGTGTCAGAGCAGAACAGTGCTACCCCGCGTGTGTTGGAGCATAACTATGCTCCCCCGTGTGTTTCAGAGCAGAACTGCGCCCCCCCACGTGTGTGGGAGCAGAACTGTGCTCTCTTGCGTGTGTCAGAGCAGAATTGTGCTCCCCCGTGTGTGTCACAGCAGAACTGCGCTCCCCGAGTGTGTCAGAGCAGAACTGCACTCAACCGTGTGTGTGAGAGCAGAACTGTGCTCCCCCGTGTGTGTCAGAGCAGAACTGTGCTCCCCCCGTGTGTGTCAGAGCAGAACTATGCTCCCCCGTGTGTGTCAGAGCAGAACTGTGCTCCACCGTGTTTGTCAGAGCAGAACTGCGCTCCCCTCCGTGTGTGGGAGCAGAACTGTGCTCTCTTGCGTGTGTCAGAGCAGAATTGTGCTCCCCCGTGTGTGTCACAGCAGAACTGCGCTACCCGAGTGTGTCAGAGCAGAACTGCACTCAACCGTGTGTGTGAGAGCAGAACTGTGCTCCCCCCGTGTGTCAGAGCAGAACTGCGCTCCCTAGTGTGTCAGAGCAGAGCTGAGCTCCCCCGTGTGTCAGAGCTCAATGGCCCTCCCCAATGTGTGTGAGAGCAGAACTCTGCTCCCCCCGAGTGTGTGAGAGCAGAACTGCGCTCCCCCATGTGTGTCAGAGCAGAATTGCACTCCCCCCCATGTGTCAGAGCTGAGCTGCCCTCCCCCATGTGTGCGAGAACAGAACTGTGCTTCCCCCTGTGTGTGTGAGAGAACTGTGCTCCCTAGTGTGTCAGAGCAGAGCTGCGCTCCCCCGTGTGTCAGAGCAGAACGGCCCTCCCATGTGTGTGAGAGCAGAACTGTGTTCCCTTCCGTGTGTCAGAGCAGAACTGCGCTCCCCCGTGTGTGTCAGAGCAGAATTGCACTCCCCCCCATGTGTCAGAGCTGAGCTGCCCTCCCCCATGTGTGCGAGAACAGAACTGTGCTTCCCCCTGTGTGTGTGAGAGAACTGTGCTCCCTAGTGTGTCAGAGCAGAGCTGCGCTGCCCCGTGTGTCAGAGCAGAACTGCCCTCCCATGTGTGTGAGAGCAGAACTGTGTTCCCTTCCGTGTGTCAGAGCAGAACTGCGCTCCCCCGTGTGTGTCAAAGTAGAACTACGCTCCCCCGTCTCTCAGAGCAGAACTGTGCTCCCCCCTGTGTGTCAGAGCAGAACAGTGCTACCCCGCGTGTGTCGGAGCAAAACTATGCTCCCCCGTGTGTTTCAGAGCAGAACTGCACTCCCCCACATGTGGGGGAGCAGAACTCTGCTCTCTTGCGTGTGTCAGAGCAGAATTGTGCTCCCCCGTGTGTGTCACAGCAGAACTGCACTCCCCCGTGTGTGTCAGAGCAGAACTGCGCTCCCCCGTGTGTCAGTGCAGAACTGTGCTCCCCCGAGTGTGTCAGAGCAGAACTGCACTCCCCCATGTGTGTCACAGCAGAACTGCACTCCCCCGTGTGTGTCAGAGCAGAACTGTGCTCCCCCGATTGTGTCAGAGCAGAACTGCACTCCCCCGTGTGTGTCAGAGCAGAACTGTGCTCCCCCTGTGTGTCAGAGCAGAACTGTGCTCCCCCCGTGTGTGTGAGAGCAGAACTGCTGCTCCCCCGTGTGTGTCAGAGCAGAATTGCACTCCCCCCCATGTGTCAGAGCTGAACTGCCCTCCCCCATGTGTGTGAGAGCAGAACTGTGCTCCCCCGTGTGTCAGAGCAGAACTGCGCTCCCCCCGTGTGTCAGAGCAGAACTGTGCTCCCTAGTGTGTCAGAGCAGAGCTGCACTCCCCCGTGTGTCAGAGCTGAACGGCCCTCCCCCGTGTGTGTGAGAGCAGAACTCTGCTCCCCCCTGTGTGTGTGAGAGCAGAACTGCGCTCCCCCGTGTGTGTCAGAGCAGAATTGCACTCCCCCCATGTGTCAGAGCTGAACTGCCCTCCCCCATGTGTGCGAGAACAGAACTGTGCTTCCCCCTGTGTTTGCGAGAACTGTGCTCCCTAGTGTGTCAGAGCAGAGCTGCGCTCCCCCCATGTGTCAGAGCTGAACTGCCCTCCCCCATGTGTGCGAGAACAGAACTGTGCTCCCCCCTGTGTGTGTGAGAGAACTGTGCTCCCTAGTGTGTCAGAGCAGAGCTGTGCTCCCCTGTGTGTCAGAGCAGAACTGCCCTCCCATGTGTGTGAGAGCAGAACTGTGTTCCCCCCGTGTGTCAGAGCAGAACTGCGCTCCCCCGTGTGTCAGAGCAGAACTGCGCTCCCCCGTGTGTGTCAAAGTAGAACTACGCTCCCCCGTCTCTCAGAGCAGAACTGTTCTCCCCCGTGTGTGACAGAGCAAAAGTGTGCTGCCCCGCGTGTGTTGGAGCATAACTGTGCTCCCACGTGTGTATCACAGCAGAACTGCGCTCCCCCGCGTATCTGGGAGCAGAAATGTGCTCCCTTGCATGTGTCACAGCAGAATTGTGCTCCCTTGTGTGTGTCACAGCACAACTGCACTCCCCCGTGTGGTCAGAGCAGAATTGTGCTCCCCGTGTGTGTCAGAACAGAACAGCACTCCCCGGAGTGTGTCAGAGCAGAACTGCGCTCCCCCAACTGTGTCAGAGCAGAACTGCGCTCCCCCGCGTGTGTCAGAGCAGAACTGCGCTCCCCCGTGTGTGTCAGAGCAGAACTGCGCTCCCCCGTGTGTGTCAGAACAAAAATACACTCCACCCTGTGTGTCAGAGCAGAACTGTGCTCCCCAGTGTGTCAGAGCAGAACTGCCCTCCCCCATGTGTGTGAGAGCAGAAGTGTGCTCCCCCGTGTGTCAGAGCAGAACTGTGCTCCCTAGTGTGCCAGAGCAGAGCTGCGCTCCCCCGTGTGTCAGAGCTGAACGGCCCTCCCCCGTGTGTGTGAGAGCAGAACTCTGCTCCCCCCTGTGTGTGTGAGAGCAGAACTGCGCTCCCCCGTGTGTGTCAGAGCAGAATTGCACTCCCCCCATGTGTCAGAGCTGAACTGCCCTCCCCCATGTGTGCGAGAACAGAACTGTGCTTCCCCCTGTGTGTGTGAGAGCAGAACTGCTGCTCCCCCGTGTGTGTCAGAGCAGAATTGCACTCCCCCCCATGTGTCAGAGCTGAACTGCCCTCCCCCATGTGTGCGAGAACAGAACTGTGCTTCCCCCTGTGTGTGTGAGAGAACTGTGCTCCCTAGTGTGTCAGAGCAGAGCTGCGCTCCCCCGTGTGTGTCAGAGCAGAACTGCACTCCCCCCCATGTGTCAGAGCTGAACTGCGCTCCCTCATGTGTGCGAGAGCAGAACTGTGCTCCCCACTGTGTGTGTGAGAGAACTGTGCTCCCTCGTGTGTCAGAGCAGAGCTGCGCTCCCCTGTGTGTCAGAGCAGAACTGCCCTCCCATGTGTGTGAGAGCAGAACTGTGTTCCCCCCGTTTGTCAAAGTAGAACTACACTCCCCCATCTCTCAGAGCAGAACTGTGCTCCCCCGTGTGTCAGAGCAGAACTGTGCTCCCCCGTGTGTCAGAGCAGAACTGCGCTCCCCCGTGTGTGTCAAAGTAGAACTACGCTCCGCTGTCTCTCAGAGCAGAACTGTGCTCCCCCTGTGTGTGAGAGCAGAACTGTGCTCCCCGAGTGTGTAGAGCAGAACTGTGCTCCCCCGCGTGTGTCAGAGCAGGAGTGCGCTCCCCCGCGTGTGTCAGAGCAGGACTGCGCTCCCCTGTGTTTGAGAGCAGGACTGCGCTCCCCCGTGTGTGTCAGAGCAGAACTGCGCTCCCCCGTGTGTGAGAGCAGAACTGTGCTCCCCGAGTGTGTAGAGCAGAACTGTGCTCCCCCGTGTGTCAGAGCAGAACTGTGCTCCCCTGTGTGTGAGAGCAGGACTGCGCTCCCCCGTGTGTCAGAGCAGAACTGCGCTCCCCCGTGTGTGAGAGCAGAACTGTGCTCCCCGAGTGTGTAGAGCAGAACTGTGCTCCCCCGCGTGTGTCAGAGCAGGACTGCGCTCCCCCGCGTGTGTCAGAGCAGGACTGCGCTCCCCCCCCCGTGTGTCAGAGCAGGACTGCGCTCCCCCGTGTGTGTCAGAGCAGGACTGCGGTCCCCCGTGTGTGTCAGAGCAGAACTGCGCTCCCCCGTGTGTCAGACCAGATTGCACTCCCCCGCGTGTGTCAGAGCAGGACTGCACTGCCCCTTTTGTCAGAGCAGGACTGCGCTCCCCCGTGTGTGTCAGAGCAGGACTGTGCTCCCCCGCGTGTGTCAGAGCAGGACTGCGCTCCCCCCCCCGTGTGTCAGAGCAGGACTGCGCTCCCCCATGTGTGTCAGAGCAGGACTGCGGTCCCCCGTGTGTGTCAGAGCAGAACTGCGCTCCCCCGTGTGTCAGACCAGACTGCACTCCCCCGCGTGTGTCAGAGCAGGACTGCACTCCCCCTTTTGTCAGAGCAGGACTGCGCTCCCCCGTGTGTGTCAGAGCAGGACTGTGCTCCCCCGCGTGTGTCAGAGCAGGACTGCGCTCCCCTGTGTGTGTCAGAGCAGGACTGCGCTCCCCCGTGTGTCAGAGCAGGACTGCGCTCCACAGGTCTCAATGGCTGATGGTAAAGAACCAGATCACCTGGTCTTTCTTCCAAGGCACCTCTGGGTGGACTCAAACCTCCAACCCTTTAGTTAGCAGCCAAGCCTGTGAAATCTTTGCGCCATGCAGGGACTCCAAATAAAGGAGCACATCGTACAAACTCTTGGCTCCCTCATAGCACTAAAATTATGCGCAAACCCAAACCATGATAAATTTTGGATAAAGTTCCGGGGCAGGTTTGCCTCTCACACCCACAGTCTCCCACGCTCCCGTCTCCTGAGTGACGAATCACACTCTGCACGTTACATGTACACATGTGCAGATAGCTTCTCAGGTTGATGACGCCTTTATCCACGAAGACCCTAGGTCTCAATGCTCTGAACTCGGAAGCCACACTCACCTCGGAGCTGGGGTCGTAGTGCGCTGTCGTCTGGATGCCCTTGGTGTTACTCCCATGACTCAGCTCAGTCAGAGCAAAGCATCCAAAGATCTAAACAGTGGAACACACAGTGACATGAGGTCAGCCCTGCCCTGGTGACCCCCCACCTTTCCCTTATAGACTAAGTCACAGACCCGACACCCAGTCTCTGTCTGCCTATTGAACCTGCTGTGATCAGACAGAGTCACCGGGCTATGTGGACACCACACCTTCCGCTGTGTTCAAACAGGGTCACCCCAAGTGACACTAGCCTCTCTAGTTCCCTGGTGGCAGGTACTTCTTCAACCCAGTACAAGAAAATGGAGGCCTTTAGTTAACATCCCTGGCGATGCAGCAGTTAAAGTGATCGACTACTAACAGAAAGGTTGGTGGTTCAAAACCACCAGCGGCTCCTTGGGAGAATGATGTAGCAGTCTGCTTCCGCAGAGATTCAAAGCCTTAGAAGCCCTGTGGGGTCACTCTAAGTCAGGATCAACTCTACAGCAGTGGGCGGTTTTTAGTTTTGACAATTCGAGCTCATGGCGGCCCCATGTGTTACAGAGAACTGCTCCATAGGGTTTTCTTGGCCATCATCTTTATGGGAGCAGATCGCCAGGCCTTTCTTCGTGGTGCTGCTGGGAGGCTCCAAACCACTGACCTTTAAGTTAGTACTCGAGTGCAAACTCTGCCACCCAGGGATCTTTTAGTTCTGATAAGAAAAGCTAACTTCACATAACCCTAGGAATTCAACACACCCCTGTTTGGTAAAGAATAGCGTGTCTGCTATTTGCTGAGAAGCCTAAGAATGCCATGAAATGCGACATCCATGGCCTCCCGGGACCTCTCTAAGACAGCAGGCAGTAGAACAAACCAAGAACTTGAACTTGCCTCCATGTTGAAGATCTTCGGAATGTACATGAAGTGCCTATCAGTACCCAAGTTGTAGATGGATGAGGAGAAAACCTGAAAACACAACAGTACCAGGTAAACACTCAAAGAAGAAACCAAGCCAGGTGCTGAAGAGCCGATTCCAACTCATGGCGACCCCATGTGTGTGGACAGGCCTGTGCCCTGTAGGGTCTTCAGTGGCTAAGTTTTTGGAAGTAGAAAATCCAGGAGGACATGAATAAAAGCACTGCGGCCATCCGAGGGACAAGAGTTGGTCTCTGTTCACCTAGAGCAACAGAGGAAGAAGGAGCTGTCAGGCATAGGAGAAGGAAATGGAAGGTGTGGCCAATTGCCTCCATGAACAACTGCCTCCTTTCCCATGAGACCAGAAGGACTGGATGGTGCCCAGCTACCATTACTGAACATTTTCATCAAAGATTCTATAGAAAAGTTCTGATCAAAATGGGGAAAATGCAGAACAGAATTTCAAATTCTCATGGACTCCAGACTTTCTGGAGCCAAGGGGGCTGAACGAATCCCTGAAACTATTGCCCCAAGGTAATATTTAAACCTGAAACCAAATATCCCCCAGGTGTCTGTTGGTTTGCTGTACTGTGAGGGTTTGCATGTTGCTGTGATGCTGGAAGCTATGCCACTGGTATTCAGATACCAGCAGGGTCACCCATGGAGGACAGGTTTCAGCTCAGCTTCCAGACTAAGACTAGGAAGAAGGACCCGGCAGTCTACTTCTGAAAAGCATTAACCAGTGAAAACCTTATGAATAGCAGCGGAACATTGTCTGATATAGTCCTGGAAGATGAGCCCCCCAGGTTGGAAGGCACTCAAAAGATGATTGGGGAAGAGCTGCCTCCTCAAAGTGAGTCGACCTGAATGACATGGATGGAGTAAAGCTTCCAGGACCTTCATTTGCTGATGTGGCATGACTCAAAATGAGAAGAAACAGCTGCAAACATCCATTAATAACTGGAACCTGGAATGTACGAAGTATGAATCTAGGAAAATTGGAAAGCATCAAAAATGAAATGGAACACATAAACATTGATATCCTAGGCATTAGTGAGCTGAAATGGACTGGTATTGGCCATTTTGAATCAGACAATCATGTAGTCTACTATGCTGGGAATGACAACTTGAAGAGGAATGGTGTTGCATTCGTTGTCAAAAAGAACATTTCGAGATCTATCCTGAAGTACAACGCTGTCAGTGATAGGATAATATCCATACGACTACAAGAAGACCAGTTAATACGACTATTATTCAAATTTACGGACCAACCACTAGGGCCAAAGATGAAGAAATAGGAGATTTTTTTTCAGCTGTTGCCGTCTGAAATTGGTCGAACATGCAATCAAGATGCACTGATAATTACTGGCAATTGGAATGTGTAAGTTGGAAACAAAGAAGAAGGATCAGTAGTTGGTAAACATGACCTTGGTGATAGAAACAATGCTGGAGACCGAATGATAGAATTTTGCAAGACCAACAACTTCTTTTCATTGCAAATACCTTCTTTCACCAACATAAACAGCAACTATGCACATGGACCTCGCCAGATGGAATGCACAGAAATCAAACTGACTACATCTATGGAAAGAGATGATGGAAAAGCTCAATATCATCAGTCAGAACAAGGCCAGGGCTGACTGTGGAACAGACCATCAATTGCTCATATGCAAGTTCAAGCTGAAACTGAAGAAAATCAGAGCAGGTCCACGAGAGCCAAAATATGACCTTGAGTATATCCCATCTGAATTTAGAGACCATCTCAAGAATAGATTTGACACGTTGGACACTAGTGACCGAAGACCAGATGAGTTGTGGAATGACATCAAGGACCTCATATATGAAGAAAGCAAGAGGTCACTGAAAAGACAGGAAAGAAAGAAAAAACCAAGATGGATGTCAGAGGAGACTCTGAAACTTGCTCTTGAGCGTCGAGCAGCTAAAGCAAAAGGAAGAATTGATGAAGTAAAAGAACTGAACAGGAGATCTCAAAGGGTATCTCGAGAAGACAAAGTATTATAATGACATGTGCAAAGAGCTGGAGATGGAAAACGAGAAGGGAAGAACACGCTCAGCATTTCTCAAGCTGAAAGAACTGAAGAAAAAATTCAAGCCTCGAGTTGCAATAGTGAAGGATTCTATGGGGAAAATATTAAATGACGCAGGAAGCATCAAAAGAAGACGGAAGGAATATACAGAGTCATTATATCAAAAAGAATTAGTCGATGTTCAACCATTTCAAGAGGTGGCATATGATCAGAAACCGATGGTACTGAAGGAAGAAGTCCAAGCTGCTCTGAAGGCATTGGCGAAAAACAAGGCTCCAGGAATTGATGGAATATCAATTGAGATGTTTCAACAAACAGATGCAGTGTTGGAGGTGCTGACTCATCCATGCCAAGAAATATGGAAGGCAGCTTCCTGACCAATGGACTGGAAGAGATCCATATTTATGCCTATTCCCAAGAAAGGTGATCCAACTGAATGTGGAAATTATAGAACAATATCATTGATATCACGCACAAGCAAAATTTTGCTGAAGATCATTCAAAAATGGCTGCAGCAATATATCGACACGGAACTACCAGAAATTCAGGCTGGTTTCAGAAGAGGACGTGGAGCCAGGGATATCATTGCTGATGTCAGATGGGTCCTGGCTGAAAGCAGAGAATACCAAAAGGATGTTTACCTGTGTTTTATTGACTATGCAAAGGCATTCGACTGTGTGGACCATAACAAATTATGGATAACATTGTGAAGAATGGGAATTCCAGAACACTTAGTTGTGCTCATGAGGAAACTTTACATAGATCAAGAGGCAGCTGTTTGGACAGAACAAGGGGATACTGATTGGTTTAAAGTCAGGAAAGGTGTGCGCCAGGGTTGTATTCTTTCACCATACCTATTTAATCTGTATGCTGAGCAAATAATAAGAGAAGCTGGACTATATGAAGAAGAATGAGGCATCAGGATTGGAGGAAGACTCATTAACAATCTGCATTATGCAGATGACACAACCTTGCTTGCAAAAAGTGAAAAGGACTGGAAGCACTTACTAATGAAGATCAAAGACCGCAGCCTTCAGTATGGATCACACCTCAACATAAAGAAAACAAAAATCCTCACAACTGGACCAATGAGCAACATCGTGATAAACGGAGAAAAGACTGAAGTTGTCAAGGATTTCATTTTACTTGGATCCACAATCAACAGCCATGGAAGCAGCAGTCAAGAAATCAAAAGACACATTGCATTGGGCAAATCTGGTGCAAAGGACCTCTTTAAAGTGTTGAAGAGCAAAGATGTCACCTTGAAGACTAAGGTGCACCTGACCCAAGCCATGGTATTTTCAATCGCATCATATGCATGTGAAAGCTGGACAATGAATAAGGAAGACCAAAGAAGAATTGACGTCTTTGAATTGTGGTGTTGGCGAAGAATGTTGAATATACCATGGACTGCCAAAAGGATGAACAAATCTGTCTTAGAAGAAGTACAACCAGAATGCTCCTCAGAAGCAAGGATGGCGAGACTGGGTCTTACGTACTTTGGACGTGTTGTCAGGAGGGATCAGTCTCTGGAGAAGGACATCATACTTGGCAAAGTACAGGGTCAGCAGAAAAGAGGGAGACCCTCAACAAGGTGGATTGACACAGTGGCTGCAACAATGGGCTCAAGCATAACAATGATTGTAAGGATGGCGCAGGACCGGGCAGTGTTTCGTTCTGTTGTGCATAGGGTCAGTATGAGTCAGAACCGACTTCACAGCACCTAACAACAATGACAACAGACACACACACAGAGGGGAGACAGACGCCAAGGAATGCCAAGGATCGCCAGTAGACACCAGAAACCAGGAGGTAGGCCACAGAAGGGGTCGACTCGGCCAGGACCACAATTTGGACTTTGAGTCTCCAGAACTGTGAGACAATAAATTCCTTTTCTTTTAGGTTGCCCACTTGTGATGTTTCTGTTACCGCAGCACCAGGAGTTAAGACACCCCATGAAATTTACAATTTAAATTGTAGCAATAACAAGCCCCAAGGCCACTGTAAATCACATGGTGTATTTTCTTTATGTAAGCAAACATCTGATCTTTTCCATCTCCTCTCCCTGTGCTCAGCCCTGTGACATGCCTGGCTGGGGAAGCGTGCAAGCTTGCAGCTTTTCAGCATTCGTCGTTCCAGCATGCGTCTTTTCAGCGCACGGCTCTTGCTCCCCCATGCCACCCACTCACCAGCGTGTGTAGGAAGTACTTGGTAGCCAGGGACCAGTCGTACATGCCCAGACAGTGGATAATTGCCAGAATTTTCAGGGGTGTCTGCAGCATGTCCTCAGCACTCAGGAAATCATACTCAAAGACCCGCTTGCAACGTAGGAAGGTCAGCTCACGGTACTTCTCCAGAGGCAGGTCGGCTCCTCGATGCTGGGCAAAGAGTGGGTCGTTCTCGAGAGCTGAGAAGATGGTTCTCTATAAATGTGGAGACAGGAGGGGCTGATGGGAGGCAGGAGAGGGAGTCTCACCTGCTCCCACTCACATGGCTCCTCTCCAAGGCCACTGGCCACACCAGACACACAGCTGACCCAGATACACAGGATGGAGATGGAAGGCATTCCCCAGTGAAAGCAAGGGGCTGGAGGCTCAGGGGGCTTAAACAATCTGTCTCATCCCGTGCCCCTCAACAATTCCCTGAGGGTCTGCTTCGTGCCTGCCACTGCACTCAGCCCTGAGGTGTAAAGGGGAAGGGCTGGTGCTGGGCTCTTGGTATCACTACCTGCAAGCCTCCAGGGTGAGCTCATCTTACCCAGAAGGGGGTGAGGTCCATGAGGTCACATGGCTTTAAGAGCCATGTTGTTACTGTTGTTTGTCGTTGTCGTGTCAGTTCCGACTCATAGTGACTCCATGTGTGCAGAGTAGAACAGTCCCATAGGGTTTTCTAGTCTGTAACCCTTTGGAGGAGCCCTGGTGGGCACAGCGGTTAAAAGCTTGGATGCTAACCAAAAGGTCAGCAGTTTAAATCCACCAAGCCACTCCTTAGAACCCCTATAGGGCAGTCCCACTCTGTCCTGTAGGGTCACTATGAGTCAGAATTGACTGGACACAACAGGGTTTGGTTTTTGCAATGTGATGTTAGAAACAGAAATTTTCTGAATTTAGAAGTAGAAACAACGTAACAGCCTTGTCTTTGTTAAATGTGACATCATCTGGCCCTTACTGCGTGAAGCCAAGGTGAGAAAATCACACGTAAACCCTGGACTTGGCAGGTTCACTGAGAGAATGTAGAGAGGGAAGGTCCCTTCGGGGGCTGACTCTCTCCCAAGACTGAGGCTCTGGACAGAGATTATGTCCCCCACCAGTGGCCTTGGACCCTCGTTACAAGGGATCTCCGGTGAGAACAAGCTGCTGGTTAATCCTCCTTCCCAAGACCACTAGTTAAAGGTAGATGTCTGGAGTTTAAAGATTTGGGCACTAAGCATTTGTCTGTGGGCTGTGTGGATCACTAGAGGAACACAGCCCTGTGTTCCTACACTGTCCTGATTCTCTGATCCTAACTGAACGTCTTGTGGTCTTGCCTGTGTGCCTTGCTGTGGCTACCTCACAATAAATTAAATCGGTCTATGCATTATAAACTCGAGCATTTCTTTACTTGATTTTAAACTGAATCCTGCACACATCTCACTTTAAAACGGAGCATCTCCTCGCCTTCCAAGAAGAGCAGCAGCTCCTTCCAGCTGAAGGACGCTCGGGCTCGGTAGGGCTGGAGGGGCCCCTTGGGGAAGTCCGGCAGCAGAGCATCATCTTTTCCTTCCAAAGTGAGTACCATCGCTTCACGCAGACCTGCACAGAACACACACTGAATTAATGGTTTAACTCTGTGATTCATGCAAACCATGGACAGCTGTGTCATCGGTAAAGTGCAACAAATGAGAGAAAAACAAACTCCAATTCCAGAGGGACAGCAGAGAAGCAGCACTGCACGGACAGGCTACGTCCATCATTTGCAGTGACTTACTGGTCTAACACAGAGGTTGGCAAACTTTTTTTTTTTTTAATAATTTTTATTGTGCTTTAAGTGAAAGTTTACAAATCAAGTCAGTGTCTCACATGTAAACTTATATACACCTTACTACATACTCCCATTTACTCTCCCCCTAATGAGTCAGCCTGCTCCTTCCTTCCAGTCTCTCCTTTCGTGACCATTTTGCCAGTTTCTAATCCTCTTTACCCTCCCATCTCCCCTCCAGACAGGAGATGCCAACACAGTCTCAAGTGTCCACCTGATATAAGTAGCTCACTCCTCATCAGCATCTCTCTCCAACCCATTGTCCAGACCACCCCACATCTGATGAGTTGTCTTCAGGAATGGTTCCTATCCTGGGCCAACAGAAGATTTGGGGATGACTGCTGGGATTCTTATAGTCTCAGTCAGACCATTAAGTCCGGTCTTTTTGTGAGAATTTGGGGTCTGCATCCCACTGTTCTCCTGTACCTTCAGGGGTTCTCTGCTGTGCTCCCTGTCAGAGCAGTCATTGGTTGTGGCCAGACACCATCTAGTTCTTCTGGTCTCAGGATGATGTAAGTCTCTAGTTCATGTGGCTCTTTCTGTCTCTTGGGCTCATAATTATCTTGTGACCTTGGTGTTCTTCATTCTCCTTTGATCCAGGTGGGTTGAGACCAACTGATGCATCTTAGATGGCCGCTTGTTAGCATTTAAGACCCCAGACGGAGGTTGGCAAACTTTTGCTATAAAGGGCCAGATACTAAATATTCTAGGCTGTGCGCCTTAGGGTCTCTGTTACAACTACCAGTATTCAACGTTACAGTTGTAGCAGGAGAGCAGCCATGAATAGGCGTGGCCTTGCTTCAATACCAGTTTGTTTACAAAGACAGGCTGTCTGTGGACAGTGGATTTGGCCCATGGGCCATTCTGCTGACCCCTGACCTAAAATACAAAAGTGATCAACTTTCCCTATTCTGAAGTCTTTTTAACCATAGCAGTGACATCATCCCTGCACGACCACTGTCCTGCTACTGAGATGCTCTGCAGTATGCTAAGCTCTTTGACAAGGACTTCCTCATGCTGTCTACCCGGTGCCCCGCAGAGAAGGAGATCTATGACCACCCCAGTTTTACAGGTGCAGAAATGGACGTGCAGTTGGGGCAGGGGCTGGCCTTTGAGTGGATTGGTGGCTGCAGATGGGGGTCAACATAGAAAGAGGACTGGAGACTTTGGGTGTGGACAGCTCTCCTCCCCCCCCCCCGCCCCCCGCATAAACACATACTTCCCTTTGGCTTATTGCTCTTTAGGTTCTTTGCTGTCCTCCCTCTGTCTCCCTATTTCCCTATTTACTCTCCTCTCTTCTGTCCTTTGACTCCAGACTTTCCCCATTTCTGTCTCCTGGTCAGTAAAGAGCATGGGTGCAGGCAGGGGGCGTGGCAAATGAGCAGTTTCTAATACACTGTATACTGAATTAGACATTAATTGCAAAAACACCATACGTTTGGAAATTAAGAAACAGACTTCCAAAGAACTCATGGATCAAAACAAGAAATCAGAATGGAATTTGGAACACGCTTAGAAACGGGTGCTGAACAACAACTGTACATTTCACACGTATGTGAAACAGCTAAAGCAGTACTTAGAAGTAAATGTGTAGTCTTGAATGCCCATGTTAGAAAAGGCAAAGATAATAAGTCAAGCAGTCATTTAATAAATTATAAAAGAAACAAACAAACAAAAAATAAGTCTAAAGAAATAAAGATAAAAGCCAAAAGGAAAAAAAATAGGATCAATGAGGCCAAAAGTTCGTTGTTTAAGAGTCAAAAATAATGGACAAAAATTAAAATAAAATGGACGCCGCACAAAAAAAAAATATATTAGGAATGGAAAAGACGGTATATCTCAGATACTATAAACAATTTAAAAATAAAATTAAGAAAAAATTCTATTTATAATAGCATCAAAAAGAATAAAATACTTCAGAATAAATTAAAGATGTGCAAAACTTATACTCTAAAAACCGTTACCAATCGCCAATCTGACACAAAGGGTCCTCGTCTTTTCCTGAGTAAGAATACATGCGAAAGACAAAGTTTATCTTCAGCAAGCTTTATTTTGAGTCACGCAAAGGGAGTTAGCGGGGGACTGAGCCTCTCCAAAAGACTGACTCGAAAAGGGAAGCATGGCTAGGGCTTGTGTGGGTTCAGTGGAGACAACAGAGTAGTGAATACTTAGTGGGCTTCTTTCAAGGGACGGGTACTTCTCAGAATGGCGGTGCATGTTAATTAGGTTGTGCTTATCTGGAATCCAAGATGGAGCCTGCTGATATTCAAGATGGAGTCCTCTCAGCAGCCCTTGGCATCACTTATTATGGGATATAGTGCAAACGCACTGATCTTTGGCACTACCTCACCATCTTCAGAGGGCTAAGGAACGTTAAACAGCTGTCACACTTTGTTCTTCTGTGCGTGCCAGAGCCTGTAAAGGAGGAGGGAACTAGAAAAACACAAAGAAGAAGTTAGTAATTCATTCCCATTCTTGTTTATTCTGTAACGTTCCTTGGGCTTGGACAGACATGGCTGTGGCAGCATGCTTGCCCATTTTCCCATTCTTGTTTATTCTGTAATATTTCCTTAGACTCAGACAGGCATGGCTCTGGCAGCATGCTTGTAAAATTCATAGCTTTTGCCTTTTTGAATATATGCTGAATAAAACTTTCTTTTGCTTCAATAAACTTTGTGATGTTTTTACCCTACAACAGTTAACAGCATAGCCATCAAGGATTTCTGAAGCTACGAATCCAGTCGAACTTGAGGAGACCTGGACTGCAGAGCAGAAGCCTGCAGAGAGGTCCTGTCTTCCGGACCCACATGTTCCCACTCCACGTCACTCCAACACCAAGAGGGTGAGTGCTCTCGGAAAACAAAACTTTGCTCACTCTTTTTTGTTCTCATTCTCATGTTTTCTTTGCTCGGCATATTTGTTTGAAGAACCAGTTGTTTAATTAAGGAGAATATTCCTTAGACTTTTGCTTGATTGTTTGGCTAAGAGTGACATTCAGTAACTCTTTAGGTGAACTGTAGTTTAGGTCCAGATTCGGGCGTTTGAAACGTTAAAGAGGTAATTTTATTTTCAAAAGGCTTTGGGTCACTATAAGCTGCAAAGTTCAGGCCTTTTTGTGACTCAGAAAATCTGGAAAACAGTGCTCCATTTTGCCAGATTCTCAGGGGAGGTGACAGCTCCTGACCTGTGCTATGAAATTCTCAGGGGACGTGACAGCTCCTGACCTGTGCTATGAAATTCTCAGGGGACGTGACAGCTCCTGACCTGTGCTATGAAATTCTCAGGGGACGTGACAGCTCCTGACCTGTGCTATGAAATCCTCAGGGGGAGGTGACAGCTCCTGACCTGTGCTATGAAATTCTCAGGGGACGTGACAGCCCCTGACCTGTGCTATGAAATCCTCAGGGGGAGGTGACAGCTCCTGACCTGTGCTATGAAATTCTCAGGGGGAGGTGGCAGCCCTTGGCCTGTGCTATGCAATTCAGAGTGGTAGTTCTGTATCTTTTTTATGATATAGTTCCTCTGTGAAAAATCACAATGTTAAAATTAAAATCATCAGTAGCTATTGTAAAGTACTTTTCAATGGGAAGAACTAGTATAGTTAAGGTCTAAAATAAGTAACTAGGTCTCTAGCTAGCAGAATGAATTAAGTAAAAAAAAAATGAAGGAAACCACAAGCTTGAAGCTTAGAGTTTAATATCATTGATAAATGAGCCTGGACTTCCCCCTACTACTGAGACCCCAGTTTAGGGTTCATATTTAAAAACACTATAAACCGAATGAGAACCCTGGTGGCGTCGTGGTTGAGTGCTACGGCTACTGACCAAAAGGTCGGCAGTTGGAATCCACCAGGCGCTCTTGGAAACTCTGAAGGGCAGTTCTACTCTGTTCTATAGGGTCACCATGAGTCGGAATCAACTCGACAGCACTGGGTTTTGGTTTTTTCATAAACCGAATATATGAGAAGTAATTTGGAAGATTGGTGACCATTTTGGGAAAATAAAATTTCGTTTGTGTTGTCTTTTCCTCTTTAGGGAAATTTGCCTGATGCTTGGGTTTTGTCAAAAAGGCTAATATTCCTCCATCTGAAGCCCTGGCAAGTTAATAAGTTTTATTTAGAACCTTCTCTTTCTGTCGAATTGAGTCAATCTTACCAAAAATTGCTAAACACTTTTAGAAACATGGATCCCCGTATTCCTGTTCCGTGTGGTGTTGCCCAGCGTCTCCTTTTGTCCTAAGAGCTTGCTTCTGCTCTTAGAGCAAGCGTTGTGTCTAAGCTTCTGTCTTGTATCAGGTTAGAGGCTATGGCTGATAGTTGTTGGGTTTTTTAAGGCTGTCTTAGAACCTCAGTTCTTTCCTTGTCCAGAAAAACTGTTTTGTGTCTGTCTTTTGATTTAGGCTTTTAGTAGCTACTTGGAGAAACTTTGATATAAATCAGTCTATTTGAAAAGTATACCAAGATCTTTTTGTTCAGTATGTCAATCTTAGAAGTGAAACCTTTCTAAGTAACTTAAGCTAGATATTATACGAAACATATTTTATTTAAGGAAAAAGGATAGTTTTGTCTTAAAGTAAAAGTAACAGTTACAGAACAGTAAAAGGGAAAGAAATTCGTTATCTTTTGCCTTCAAAATTCCTAGGTCACTTAAACTTCCTAGGTGGACTTAAACATATATAAATAAATTGGAGTGACCTAATCTTATCTTCTACCTGGAGTTAAAAGGTAGGTAGGGTGGGGTGAGATCAGGGCTCCTCAGCCCCGAGTCCCTAGTCTCCAAGGTCATATAGCTCCAGGGAAGATTTTTGAAAGACCCTTTCCAAGTAGGTGGAGACACCTTTAAGACAAAAAGGTAAGAAAGGGTGTTGCTTTGCTATAGTTATCAGACGTTGTTGGGTGAATCCCAATCATAAAAGAACCGTAAACAAGTTCTCTCTATTGTACGGGAACTTTAAGAAGCAAAAAAAACAGAAATCACAATGAGACGCACCTGCAATGGCCTGGAAGAATGTTTCCAACCCTAGCCAGACACTTAAGGATATATTCACATCAGAGAACTGGTCAGCTGAGCGGAGACTTTGTCATTTCCAAAGCCAGGTGACAAAATATTTAAGGGCTAAAATTAGATTGGAAAAAATATGAAAAATAGAAAAAGTCAAGTAAAAGTTTGGAATATTTAAAGAAACTTTATTTCAATTATTCATGTTTTATGGTATATAGGCTTAAAGTAATTTCTAAGACCTTTTAGGTAACTTATTGATGTTAAGGAAACCCTGATGGTGTAGTGGTTAAGCGCTACGGCTGCTAACCAAAAGGTCAGCAGTTCGAATCCACCAGGTGCTCCTTGGAAACTGTATGAGGCAGCTCTGCTCTGTCTTATATGGTGGCTATGAGTCGGAATCGACTCGATGGCAGGTTATCGATGTTAAATTGAGCTAACAGATATTCATCATTATTTAAGTTTATTTATATACTTTGGCTTTTCATGCCACAAGGGTATATATATGTGTATATTTACATCTGCAAATGAGTCAATTCATTTTTGCCATTTTAAAGGCATGTACTCCAAGAGATATGCAACTAATGTTTAAGAAGTTTATTTAAAAAAAAAAAAACTTTTATTTGATATGGTCAAAAGTTTTATCTGCCTGACTGAAGTTTAGCAGTTTAATTTATGAGACTTTTAGGGACTTTAATGTTAAATAGTACATACTACAAAGAATTAGGTTTCTCACCGTTAAAATAACAAAATTTTCTTTGATTACTGAGTTGAAGAGTTAATCTATTTTTTGTGTAATCTGCCTCGAAGACAAAGTTTCGGTCTCTCATTAGAGATTCCTGAGTCAGAAACCATGCCACATAAAAAAAAAACAAAAAAAAAACATAGTTTCAGGAAAAAGAGCTAAGTTTTTTATTTTGAGATCTTTGGTTAAATAAGTGTTGCTTCATGGTGACCTATAATAAACTCCTGACAAGTTTGAAAGTTCATGGAAAGTCACAAAATTTTTATAAAGGAAAACTGCTAAAAATGTTTACGTAACATGTTATAAATTACATGGAATGTGTTGTTAAATCAAGACAAGTGTCTCATTCTCGTTGGGTTACGATTTATATGTTAGTATTTCCTCTTGTGTTTTTGCCTAATATTAGACAGCAAATGTGTAATATTCTGTCATAATTTTATTATTACTTCTTTATTGTTAACTTGGTTGAAACTTTATTTATTTATTTATTTTTAATCTAGCATCATTAAAGCCAATAGTTTAACTGGGGAATTCAAATATTTCCTATGAAGTTGTTTTTATTACTATTCAGGTATTTAGAGGCTTGATAATCTTGCTATGTTCTCAGTATATCCTGACTTTTATTATGTCTCAAGATTATGTGTTATATCTGAAGGTTTTTAAAAATACGGTTAAAGGTTATATTTAGAAATATTTTTATCTAAAGTTTTTTTTAATTGATTTTATTTGGCCTTTATTTTGTAATTAATTTCTATCAGGTCTTTCACTATTGAGATTATTTTTATAAATTAATCACGGCCATATTAAGTTTTGTCAACCACAGGTTAAGTTTTTTCTTTGCTGATTTTCTAAAAACATTTGACCAGCATATCTCGACAAAAAGATGGACTATGTTGGACTTGCAAAAAAGACTGTGACGACACTCAGTCAGAATTTCCGGAGCTCTCATGCAGAAGTTGATGGTTTCATAGACTGCAATCAATGCAGAATCACACGGGACAGAAACTGACTACACAAGACGAAGGAACCAAAGATCCTATGGGTTTTCATGAGAATATTGCTGGTGTTTTAAGGTCTGTCTTTCTGGATATAAGAAATGCTTTAAGGTTCTACTTTCTGGATATAAGAAAACCATTTTCCTCTTTTCTCCTGAATTACCTAATGGGTTTAGATATTTTAACTCTCGATTTAGAAGTCCTTGCTGTTAAACTTAGCAAAGCTGTAAATATCGTAACCGAGAAGTGTCTGAAATTTGAGCCATGATTTTACAAATGAGAATAGCATTAGATTTCCTATTAGTTCTCTCAAGGGATAGTTTTTACCTTGATAGGTAGTTGTTGCTGTGTTGATATGAACACACAAGCTGAGGTTCTGCAGAACACAGCCGCTGCTGAGGCAGTTGGTGACGCTGCTTAAGCTAAACGAACACCTCGTGAGATTTGTTTCCATGACCTTACAGTCATGGCTTCATTGGTTATTTCAGACAATTGGCCTAATATTATTTTTAGTGTTTCCATTCTACCTCCTGATTTGCTGTATGGTGTCTGGGGTCTTAAAAACCAAATAGTGCCTGATTACCATTTATTGAGCATTTTTGATCAAAGATTCTATAACAAGATCATGATCCCAAGGAGGGAGCCATGACCGAGTTGTATATGACTCTCCTGGAATGCAGATTTCTGGGTTTCATGGAGACTGGGGAAACCCACAAGGGCCATCGCCTTTGGGTGTCCTTTTAAACCTCAAACTTTGAGAAAAAAACTGATTCCTGAAGCCAGTTCGAGTCAAACAATTGTCCAGATAAACTAGCAAGACCCTTTTGCTCTAAGCATTGTGCTTTTTTTTTTTTTTTTTTAAGAATTCAGTCTTTTTTGAGAAATTGACTCCAAATATCTGACTGAGAGTTACATGTTTAGGGTAAATCAGCAATCAGTTTACTCAGTCATCAAGACAATGTTGTATGAAATACCTGTCTAGTGTTTGTAATCCAACTCTCACCCGACTGCTATATAGAAAATTATGTATCTTAAAGAAACCAGGTTCTCAAAAGAGATTGACCTCATGGCTCAGACTCCATTTTGTCCTAGATTCCACTTCTGCTTCTGAGAAAGTGACCCACGACTGTTACTAGGTAAACCAAGGAGGGACCACTTGCCCTCAGGGAGAACACTTGGCATGTTTTACACAGATTAACTGGAGACCTCCAACAGGAGTCCATCCTGTACTATCTTGCTAATCATGAATTCTCTAACGGAAACTAGTTTGTCACATGTATATTCTTCTATACCTTCAGTTTTCTCTAGACAACACGTGTGCTTTACGGATATATGTTTTTGTGTGGTAGATTCGTCTAAACTAGTTTACCTGTTCCAACTGACAGTAAATTTACTTGGGCAATCTCTTGTTCAGATTCCTGGCTAATGTGTAGGCAATGCCCTTTGGGAACCTTAAAATTATCTTTAGATATTCACAGTAAATATTAAAAAGGTCATGTTAATTTGTTACCCATTGTAAAAGGAGAGTCAGAAGAAAGCCCATTGGTCCAACACTCAGGGTATGGTTGGTAGCTTTAATTCCTACTTATGGTAGAGTTGAATGAGAGAAATCTCTAAGAAATCTATCCATTACTACAGGACAAATAGCAGATGAATTTGCTAGAAGGATGGAAGCACAACAGTGATCTCTGACCTCATCAGCCAAGGTGACGTGATAATACAATAGCCTTAAGATTTTTTTTTATTAGCCCAAGAAAAGTATAGTCTGTGCTACAGCAAGTACCTCTTCCTGCATTTGGATAAATAACACAGGAATAGAACAAGATATATATAACATTAGACAGCAAGCTACTTGGTTACATACTACAACGCCCTTACAAATACCAGATTTACTTGGTTGGCTACCATCAGGAATAAGTACATGGGCTAGATCACTACTGCAAGTAACATTCTTAGTCTGCGTCCTGATAGTATTAGGCATAATAAAATTTATCCTCTATTGTCTTACACACCTAAAAGGCAAAAGAAAAGCCTTGGGCTAAAATGTTGATGCCCACCGAGTCTCCTCACTCCCGGCAATGTGACTGATAAGAACATTTTACTAACCTGGTGAAGAACCAGATAGTATCCAGTGGAAAACTAGCACTGTGAGTTTAAAGAGCCCGCAATGGCCACTATGTAGGAGTGAGACTAAGTCCAGGTATTGATCATCAATGTGTTATCTCCAATCTCCGATCAAAAAGAGGGAATGATTTAGGAAATAATATTGGGGTCATTATTCGCTGTCCTTGAGCATAGAGAATGTGACCCAGCTGGAGCTGGGCTCACAAGGGCTCACAAGTACTCACAAGGACACATCAACTGGGCCCTGAGGTATAAAGACAATGTTGTTGTTGCTGTCAGGTGCCGTTGAGTTGGCTCCGACTCATAGCGACCCTGTGCACAACAGAACGAAACACTGCCTGGTCCTGAGCCAGCCTTACAGTCATTGTTACGCTTGAGCTCATTGTTGCAGCCACTGTGTCAATCCACCTTGTTGAGAGTCTTCCTCTTTTCTGCTGAACCTGTACTCTGCCAAGCATGATGTCCTTCTCCAGGGACTGATCCCTCCTGACAACATGTCCAAAGTATGTAAGACGCAGTCTCGCCATCCTTGCTTCTAAGGAGCATTCTGGTTGTACTTCTTCCAAGACAGATTTGTTCGTTCTTTTGGCAGTCCATGGTATATTCAATATTCTTCGACAACACCACAGTTCAAAGGCGTCAATTCTTCTTCAGTCTTCCTTATTAACTATTACTAGCAGCTGGAATGTGAAAGTTGGAAACAAAGAAGAAGCATCAGTAGTTGGAAAATATGGCCTTGGTGATAGAAACAATGCCGGAGATCGAATGATAGAATTTTGCAAGACCAATGACTTCTTCATTGCAAATACCTTCTTTCACCAATATAAACGGCCACTATACACATGGATCTTGCCAGATGGAATACACAGAAATCAAATTGACTACATCTGTGGGAAAGGATGGTGGAAAAGCTCAATATCATCAATCAGAACAAGGCCAGGGGCCGACTGTGGAATAGACTATCAATTGCTCACATGCAAGTTCAAGCTGAAACTGAAGAAAATCAGAGCAAGTCCATGAGAGCCAAAATATGACCTTGAATATATCCCACCTGAGTTTAGAGACCATCTCAAGAATAGATTTGACGCATTGAACACTAGTGACCGAAGACCACACGAGTTGTGGAATGACATCAAGGGCATCATCCATGAAGAAAGTAAGAGGTCATTGAAAAGACAGGAAAGAAAAAAAAAGACCACCATGGATGTCAGAGGAGACTCTGAAACTTGCACTCGAATGTTGAGCAGCTAAAGCAAAAGGAAGAATTGATGAAGTAAAAGAACTGAACAGAAGATTTCAAAGGGCCTCTCGAGAAGACAAAGTAAAGTATTATAATGACATGTGCAAAGTGCTGGAGATGGAAAACCAAAAGGGAAGAACACGCTCAGCATTTCTCAAGCTGAAAGAACTGAAGACAAAATTCAAGCCTCAAGCTGTAACAGTGAAGGATTCTATGGGGAAAATATTAAACAATGCAGGTAGTATCAAAAGAATATGGAAGGAATACACAGAGTCATTATACCAAAAAGAATTAGTCGACGTTCAACCATTTCAAGAGGTGGCACATGATCAGGAACCGATGGTACTGAAGGAAGAAGTCCAAGCTGCTCTGAAGGCATTGGCGAAAAACAAGGCTCCAGGAATTGATGGGATATCGATTGATATGGACATAAAGACAAGAGCTAAGATAATGTTGGAAAATATCTTTAGGGAACCTTTCACAGAAGCCAGGACAGAAAAGACTTTCCACTCTTATCTTTTTCTGTTAACATTTAGTGAATAGAAATTTGCTGGACCAGTGAAGACCCTCCTGACTGTACCAGTGATTGTTGAGAGGAACAATTCAAAATACAGGATCACAGTTTCCAGCCAATCTGTGAAAAAGCGAACCTTTCAATGGTTTTGTCCATTTTGTAGCGTTAATATAGACTGATGACTCTGTGATGCTTCTTGGACTCAGACAGACATGGCTGTGGCAGCATGCTTGTCTGTTTTCCCATTCTTGCCTATTCTGTAATATTTCCTTGGACTCGGGCAGACACGGCTCTGGCACCATGCTTCTCTGCTTCTCAACTTTTGCCTTTTTGAATGTATACCAAATGAAATTTTCTTTTTGCTTTACTAACCTTTGTGATGTTTTTACCGTACAACACAACAAATGCTGCTGGGGTAACTGGATCTCCACATGGAAACAAATGAAGCTGAACCCCTTCCACACAACAGACATGAAAATTAACTCAAAGTGGAACGCAGGCCTAAGCGTAAGAGCTAAAACTTTTAAACTATTAGAAGAAAATATAGAAGTAAATTCTTGTAATCTGGAGTGTGGCAAAGCTCTCTGAGATATGACATCAAAAACACAAGCAACAAAAGATAAAATGGGCAAATGGGATTTCATCAAAATTCAAAACGTTTGTGCTTCAACAAACAACATCCAGGAGGCGAAAAGACAACCCAGACAATGGGAGAAAATACTTGCAAATCACATATCAATAAGGGATTTTATCCAGACCACACAAAGAATCTTACAAGGCAGGGGAAAGGCGGCCACATGTCTGCAAGTCAAGGAATGCTTGGGGTGACCAGGAGCCAGGGAAGACAAGAAAGGGTCTTCCCCTAGAGCCTTTGGAGAGAGCATGGCCCTGCCAACACCCTGCATTCAGACTTCTAGCTTCCAGAAGTGTAAGACAACAAGCTTCTGTTCTTATATGCCAAAACAAAGACTCTCGTAACTCAATAATAAAAAGACAAATAAACCAGTTAAAAGATGGGCAAATGACTCGAACAGACATTTCTCCAAAGAAGATCACCAAACGGCCAACATGCACATGAAAAGGTGTTCAACATCACTGGTCATTGGGAAGATGCAAATCAAAACCACAATGCAATACCACCTCACACCTACTAGGGTTCTGCAATTGAAGACAGGTAACAAGCACTGCTGAGGCCACAGGGAAACTGGAATCTCATCCACCGCTGGTGGGAACGTAGAAAGGTGCAGTCGCCGTGGAAACCAGTCTGAGAGTCCCTCAAAAGATTAAACCTAGAGTTACTACATCACCCAGTAATTCCACTCCTAAGTCTATACCGAAGAGAAATGAAAACGTACACCCACAGAGAACCTGTAGCGTGACTGTTCACAGCAGGGTTATTCATAATAGCCAAAAAGGAGAAACAGCCCAGAAGGTCGTCGTTGGATGAATGGGTGGGTGAAGTGTGGTCTCTCCACACAACGCAGTATTATTCACCCACAGAAAGTAAGGATGTTCTGATACACGCCACAACACGGGTGATACCTGCTACAACACAGATGAACCTTGAAAATATTTTGCTAAGTAACAGAAACCATTCTCAAAAGACCACGTGTTATTCCATTTATATGAGATGTCTAGAAAAGGCAAAGCTATAAACACAGGAAGTAGGCCAGCATTCGACTGTGTAGATCCTAACAAATTATGGATAACGTTGCGAAGAATGGGAGTTCCGGAACACTTAATTGTGCTCATGAGGAACCTGCACATAGACCAAGAAGAAGTTGCTCAGACAGAACAAGGGGACACTGCCTGGTTTAAAGTCAGGAAAAGCATGCTCCAGGCTTGTATCCTTTCACCAAATTTTTCAGTCTGTATGCTGAGCACATAGTCTGAGAACCTGGACTATATGAAGAAGAATCGGGCGTGGGGATTGGAGGAAGACTCACTAACAACCTGCTGAAAGTGAAGAGGACTTGAAGCACTTACTGATGAAGATCAAAGATTCTGAAGTCAGGCTTCCTGGGCTCAAATTCCAACGTCAAAGTTTACTAGCTGGCAGACTAAGCAAGTTACTTCTCCTTTCTATCCTCAGAGCCAATAATAACATGATAAGGCTTATCCAGTACACACCTGGTGGAACAGTGGTTAAGAACTAGAGCTGCTAACCAAAAGGTCGGCAGTTCAAATCCACCAGCCACTCCTTGGAAACCTTGTGGGGCAGGTCCACTCTGTCCCATAGGGTCGCTATCAGCCGAAATCTACTCAATGGCAATGGGTTTGGTTTTGGTTTTAGTACATACCTAGGCTGTTGGGATGATTCAATCGGCCAATCAATCCACTTCCGTATCCGAAACAGCTTCTGGCACCCGCATAGCTACCAATAGCATTATTATGGCAACGGATAGATGATTCTAAAATGCAGACCTGATAACTCGCCCCTTAGTTAGCAGCTGCCTAGAGACCCCAGGATAGAGTCTAACAGTTTGAATGCTTGGCACAGTCATTGCCTCCCCGTGCCCCCCAAGTCTTTGCACCTGCGGAGCCCCCGCTTCCCTGCGCGCCCCGGGCCTTTGCACCTGCGGAGCCCCCGCTTCCTCGTCCCCCCCGAGCCTTTGCACCTGTGGAGCCCCCGTTTCCCCGTCCCCCCCCAGGCCTTTGTACCTGCGGAGCCCCTGCCTCCCCGCGCCCCGGGCCTTTGTACCTGCGGAGCGCCCGCCTCCCCGCTCGCCTCCCGGGCCCTTGCACCTGCGGAGCCCCCGCTTCCCTGTCCTCCCGGGCCTTTGCGTCTGCGGAGCCCCTTCCTCCCCGTCCCCCCCGGGCCTTTGCGCCTGCGGAGCCTCCGCTTCCCCGTTCCCCCCGGGCCTTTGCACCTGCGGAGCCCCCGCCTCCCCACGCGCCCCCCGGGCCTTCGTGCCTGCGGAGCCCCCACTTCCCCATCCCCCCACCCCCGGCCTTTGCACCTGCGGATCCCCTGCCTCCCCGTCCCCCCCCGCCCCGGGCCTTTGCGCCTGCGGAGCCCCCGCTTCCCCGTCCCCCCGGGCCTTTGCACCTGCGGAGCCCCCGCTTCCCCGTCCCCCCCGGGCCTTTGCGCCTGCGGAGCCCCCGCTTCCCGGTCCCCCCCCCGGGCCTTTGTACCTGCGGAGCCCCTGCCTCCCCGCGCCCCCGGGCCTTTGTACCTGCGGAGCCCCCGCCTCCCCGTTCCCCCGGGCCTTTGCACCTGCGGAGCCCCCGCTTCCCCGTCCCCCCCGGGCCTTTGCGCCTGCGGAGCCCCCGCTTCCCGGTCCCCCCCCCGGGGCCTTTGTACCTGCGGAGCCCCTGCCTCCCCACGCCCCCGGGCCTTTGCACCTGCGGAGCCCCCGCCTCCCCGTTCCCCCCGGGCCTTTGCACCTGCGGAGCCCCCGCTTCCCCGTCCCCCCCGGGCCTTTGCGCCTGCGGAGCCCCCGCTTCCCCGTCCCCCCCGGGCCTTTGCGCCTGCGGAGCCCCTGCCTCCCCGTTCCCCCCGGGCCTTTGCGCCTGCGGAGCCCCTGCCTCCCCGTTCCCCCCGGGCCTTTGCGCCTGCGGAGCCCCCGCTTCCCCGTCCCCCCCGGGCCTTTGCGCCTGCGGAGCCCCCGCTTCCCGGTCCCCCCCCGGGCCTTTGTACCTGCGGAGCCCCTGCCTCCCTGTCCCCCCGGGCCTTTGCACCTGCGGAGCCCGCGCTTCCCCATCCCCCCCGGGCCTTTGCGCCTGCGGAGCCCCCGCTTCCCGGTCCCCCCCCGGGCCTTTGTACCTGCGGAGCCCCCGCCTCCCCGCGCCCCCGGGCCTTTGTACCTGCGGAGCCCCCGCCTCCCCGTCCCCCCCGGACCTTTGCACCTGCGGAGCCCCCGCTTCCCCGTCCCCCCCGGGCCTTTGCGCCTGCGGAGCCCCCGCCTCCCGGTCCCCCCCCGGGCCTTTGTACCTGCGGAGCCCCTGCCTCCCCACGCCCCCGGGCCTTTGCACCTGCGGAGCCCCTGCTTCCCCGTTCCCCCCGGGCCTTTGCACCTGCGGAGCCCCCGCTTCCCCGTCCCCCCCGGGCCTTTGCGCCTGCGGAGCCCCCGCTTCCCCGTCCCCCCCGGGCCTTTGTACCTGCGGAGCCCCCGCTTCCCCGTCCCCCCCGGGCCTTTGCGCCTGCGGAGCCCCCGCTTCCCCGTCCCCCCCGGGCCTTTGTACCTGCGGAGCCCCTGCCTCCCCGTCCCCCCGGGCCTTCGTATCTGCGGAGCCCCTGCTTCCCCGCGCGCCCCGGGCCTTTGCGCCTGCGGAGCCCCCGCTTCCCCGTCCCCCCGGGCCTTTGTACCTGCGGAGCCCCTGCTTCCCCGCGCGCCCCGGGCCTTTGCACCTGCGGAGCCCCCGCTTCCCCGTCCCCCCGGGCCTTTGCACCTGCGGAGCCCCTGCCTCCCCGTTCCCCCCGGGCCTTTGCACCTGCGGAGCCCCTGCCTCCCCGTTCCCCCCGGGCCTTTGCACCTGCGGAGCCCCCGCTTCCCCGTCCCCCCCCGGGCCTTTGCGCCTGCGGAGTCCCCGCTTCCCGGTCCCCCCCCGGGCCTTTGTACCTGCGGAGCCCCCGCTTCCCCGTCCCCCCCGGGCCTTTGCGCCTGCGGAGCCCCCGCTTCCCCGTCCCCCCCGGGCCTTTGTACCTGCGGAGCCCCTGCCTCCCCGTCCCCCCGGGCCTTCGTATCTGCGGAGCCCCTGCTTCCCCGCGCGCCCCGGGCCTTTGCGCCTGCGGAGCCCCCGCTTCCCCGTCCCCCCCCGGGCCTTTGTACCTGCGGAGCCCCTGCTTCCCCGCGCGCCCCGGGCCTTTGCACCTGCGGAGCCCCCGCTTCCCCGTCCCCCCCCGGGCCTTTGCGCCTGCGGAGCCCCGGCTTCCCCGTCCCCCCCGGGCCTTTGCGCCTGCGGAGCCCCCGCTTCCCCGTCCCCCCCGGGCCTTTGCGCCTGCGGAGCCCCCGCTTCCCCGTCCCCCCCGGGCCTTTTTACCTGCGGAGCCCCTGCTTCCCCGCGCGCCCCGGGCCTTTGCACCTGCGGAGCCCCCGCTTCCCCGTCCCCCCGGGCCTTCGTATCTGCGGAGCCCCTGCTTCCCCGCGCGCCCCGGGCCTTTGCGCCTGCGGAGCCCCCGCTTCCCCGTCCCCCCCGGGCCTTTGTACCTGCGGAGCCCCTGCTTCCCCGCGCGCCCCGGGCCTTTGCGCCTGCGGAGCCCCCGCTTCCCCGTCCCCCCCGGGCCTTTGCGCCTGCGGAGCCCCCGCTTCCCCGTCCCCCCCGGGCCTTTTTACCTGCGGAGCCCCTGCTTCCCCGCGCGCCCCGGGCCTTTGCACCTGCGGAGCCCCCGCTTCCCCGTCCCCCCCGGGCCTTCGTATCTGCGGAGCCCCTGCTTCCCCGCGCGCCCCGGGCCTTTGCGCCTGCGGAGCCCCCGCTTCCCCGTCCCCCCCGGGCCTTTGTACCTGCGGAGCCCCTGCTTCCCCGCGCGCCCCGGGCCTTTGCGCCTGCGGAGCCCCCGCTTCCCCGTCCCCCCGGGCCTTCGTATCTGCGGAGCCCCTGCTTCCCCGCGCGCCCCGGGCCTTTGCGCCTGCGGAGCCCCCGCTTCCCCGTCCCCCCGGGCCTTCGTATCTGCGGAGCCCCTGCTTCCCCGCGCGCCCCGGGCCTTTGCACCTGCGGAGCCCCCGCTTCCCCGTCCCCCCGGGCCTTCGTATCTGCGGAGCCCCTGCTTCCCCGCGCGCCCCGGGCCTTTACACCTGCGGAGCCCCCGCTTCCCCGTCCCCCCCGGGCCTTTGTACCTGCGGAGTCCCCGCCTCCCCGCACGCCCCCCGGGCCTTTGTACTTGCGGAGCCCCCGCCTCCCCGCACGCCCCCCGGGCCTTTGCACCTGCGGAGCCCCTGCCCCGCTGGCACACACTCCCCGCACCCCACGTCCCCCGGCTACCTTAGGCTCTTCCTCGGGATCTCGTCCTCCCGGCGTCTCGCACCGCTCAGCGCACACAGCAGGCGCTCGAGGGAAGCCCGTCGATCTCAGGACCGACCCTGGAGAGCTGGGACGTGCCTAGCGCGCGGATCGCCCCGTCTCGGCCTCCGTCCGTCCTGTGGGCGGGGCCGCGCTAGCCGTCCCGCCCTTAACGTCATCGAGCTGCGCGGCCCACCTCGTCGCCTGGGAAACGCAGGACGCGTCCGCGCTCGGAGCCAGGGTGGCGACCGGGCCAACTCTTCTCCCTAGAGGCGCCCGCGCTCCGCGCTCTTCGTGCGCCTGGTCTCCCAGTCCTGGCTCAGAGACTCTGGATGTCATTTCACTCCAGAGTTTCTCAAAGTGTGATCCGTGGACATACCTGCATGACAGTCCCTGGGATGTTTGTTTCCAAGTAGATTCCTGGGGCCCAGACCAGAGCTGCTGAACCTGAACCAAATTAATAGCACGGCCAAGTGCTCACTAACGTTTGAGCAGCGTGACTCTCCTCAGTTCCACGGAGGACCCCCAGTGGGATTGGGTTCTAGGTGCCCCTAGCAGTAGCCAACTCAACAATTCATCCTTCCTTAGTTTTCCTTCCTTAATGCTTCACACTTCCCAGTTCCTCACTCCTGCCTCCTAGGATTATCTCCCAATTTAATGGTTGTTGTTACTTCCCAGAACAAAACACCGCTCCATCCTGTGCCATCTTCATGATCCTTGGTATGCTTGAGTCCATTGTTGCAGCCACTGTGTATTTTGCGTGCCTTCCAACCTAAGGGGTCATCTTTTAGCACTATATCTGTCTTAGTTATCTAGTGCCGCTATAACAGAAATCCCACAAGTGTGTGGCTTGCACGAACAGAAATTTATTTTCTCACAGTTTGGGAGGCTAGAAGTCTGAACTCAGGGCACCGACTCTAGGGGAAGGCTTTCACTCTTTCAACTGGCTCTAGAGGGGAAGGTCCTTGTCTTTTTTCAGTTCCTTGGTTTCAGTTGCTTTCTTCTGTTCCTTGGCTCCTTGGGAATCTTCGTGTGGCATGTATCTGCCCTCCATATGTGCTTCCTTCTCTGTGCCTAATCCGCTGTTTTTATATCTCAAAGGTGATTGGCTTAAAACACACTCTACACTGACATGGCCTCATAACAAAGAAAACCCTAGTCCCAAATGGGACCACATCCACAGATACTAGGAGTTAGGGTTTACAACACACATTCTGGGGGGACACAGTTCAATCCATGACAATATTGGACAATATTCTGTTGCTTTTTATCTGTAAGTTTTTCACTGGGTGATTTTGGACGTAGATCGTCAGGCCTTTCTTCCTAGTCTATTTTAATCTGGAAGCTCGACTGTAACTTGTCCTCCATGGGTGACCCTGCTGGTATTTGAAATACTGGTGGCGTAGCTTCCAGCCTCACATAAACTTGCAAGGTACCACAGTACAACAAACTGACAGACAGGTGGTGGTCAGATTTGAATACCCGCACCCAAATCCATGCCTTAGGCTCTGTTGGGGGGTGTCTTAGGCTGGGTTCTCTAGAGGAGCAAAACCAGTGAAGCGTGTATGTGTAAATATATGTAGACAGAGATTTATTTCAAGGAAATGGCTCTTGCAATTGTGGGGGCAAATCTCAAACGGGTCAGACATCAGGCTGGAGGCTTCTCCTGACTCACGTGGTGGCAGAGGCTGACTAACCCCAAATCAGCAGCTTAGACGGTAGGCTACTGGCTCACGTCCCGAGAACCAAAGGTCAGAGAACGATGAATCGGATGCAGGAAAGAACTTTGCCAGAACATCCGTACATATTGGGTACAGGTGACACCTCCAAGGAAAGTCCCCTTTCAACTGATTGGCTGCTCACGTCGGATCACAGAATGGAGGATGATTACACAATGTCTGCCAAACCACTGAGACTCGTGGCCTCGACAAGTTGGCACATACCTTAACCATCACAGAGGGAATCCAAACAAAAACACACAGTTTGTGTCATAGTATATTTACAGAGATACAGTGTACAGAACTTGGCGACCTACCATTTGTGGAAATAAATGAAGATTAAGAACAAAACCAAAAAACAAACCCCTTGCTTTCGAGTAAATTCCAACTCATAACAACCCTTTAGGACAGAGAAGAACTGCCTCCATAGGGTTTCCGAGGAGTGGCTGGTGAATTCGATTTGGTGGGCAGCTAAGCTCTTAACCACTGTGCCACCAGGGCTCCAATGAGAACAAACAAAGGCTATTTATCCAGAGTCTGCTAAAACGGACAGTCTGCCACCGCCACTTGCATTTGGCAGAGACTCAAAGCAGGCAGAGGAACTGAAAAGTTTTATAATAGAAAAAAAGAAGGTTCCAGGTGTGCCTTGATCGGAAGCTGTCGGCATGGGGAAGCTGCAGGCAGGGTAGCTAGAACCAGGACAACATATGTGATTGACTAGGGGACTTATTCGGCTTTCTCTGGTTTGTCCTAAGTTGGAAGCAGGGACAAAAATTAGGGAAGCTGTCAGCGACTAATCAAATCTGGGTCATTTGCGGGCTGTTGCTACAGACATTGTGATTTGGCTTCCTGGGCTGGTTGCTGCAGATTGTGTATCAAGTTCTATTTTTACATATGGTCTGGCTACTGTTCATTTGTATATTCAGTCTCTCAGGTGCAAAGATCAAGAAAGAAGGAGAAGTCAAAAGGCTTGCATTTCAAGGAAACAGGAAGGTAGGCAGCACAGTTATGGGGAGGGGAAGAAAACAGGTTCAATTCTAGAGATGCGGGAAATTTAAGTCAAGGGTAGGAAATCTGCATGGAGATCCTCAGATGATGTTCGATAATTCTCCCTCTACTCTGCTGTCCACATCAGCGGGAGGGACCAGTCCCTGGAGAAGAACATCATGCTTGGTAAAGTAGAGGGTCAGCAGAAAAGAGGGAGGCTCTCAATGAGGGATCTCTTCCAGTCAGTTAGCCAGGAAGCTGTCTTCCATATTTCTTGGCATAGACCAGTGAGCACCTCCAGGGTTGTATCTGTTTGTTGAAACATCTCAATTGATATTCCATCCATTCCTGGAGCCTTGTTTTTCGCCAATGCCTTCAGAGCAGCTTGGACTTCTTCCCTCAGTACCATCGGTTCCTGATCATTTGCTCCCTCTTGAAATGGCTGAACATCGACTAATTCTTTTTGGTATAATGACTCTGTATATTCCTTCCATCTTCTTTTGATGCTTCCTGAGTTGTTTAATGTTTTCCCCATAGAATCCTTCACTATTGCAACTCGAGGCTTGAATTTTTTCTTCAGTTCTTTCAGCTTGAGAAACGCCGAGCATGTTCTTCCCTTTTGGTTTTCCATCTCCAGCACTTTGCACATGTCATTATAATACTTTACTTTGTCTTCTCGAGATGCGCTTTGAAATCTTCTGTTCAGTTCTTTTACTTCATCAATTCTTCCTTTTGCTTTAGCTGCTCGACGCTCAAGAGCAAGTTTCAGAGTCTCCTCTGACACCCATCTTGGTCTTTTTTTTCTTCACTGTCTTTTCAGTGACCTCTTGCTTTCTTCACATATGATGTCCTTGATGTCATTCCACAACTCGTCTGGTTTCGGTCACTAGTGTTCAATGCATCAGCCTATTCTTGAGATGGTCTCTAAATTCAGGTGGGATATACTCAAGGTCATATTTTGGCTCTTGTGGACTTGCCCTGATTTTCTTCAGTTTCAGCTTGAACTTGCATATGAGCAATTGATGGTCTGTCCCACAGTCGGCCCCTGGCCTTGTTCTGACTGATGATATTGAGCTTTTCCACCATCCTTTTCCACAGATGTAGTCAGTTTGATTTCTGTGTGTTCCATCTGGTGAGGTCCATGTGTATAGTGGCCGTTTATATTGGTGAAAGAAGGTATTTGCAATGAAGAAGTCATTGGTCTTGCAAAATTCTATCATTCGATCTCCGGCATTGTTTCTATCACCAAGGCCATATTTTCCAACTACTGATCCTTCTTTGTTTCCAACTTTTGCATTCCAATCGCCAGTAATTATCAATGCATCTTGATTGCATGTTAGATCAATTTCAGACTTTAGCAGCTGATAAAAATCTCCTATTTCTTCATCTTTGGCCCTAGTGATTGGTCTGTAAATTTGAATAATAGTTGTACTAACTGGTCTTCCTTGTAGGCGTATAGGATATTATCCTATCACTGACAGCGTTGTACTTCAGGATAGATCTTGAAACATTCTTTTTGACGATGAATGCAACACCGTTTCTCTTCGAGTTGTCATTCCCAGCATAGTAGACTATATGATTGTCTGATTCAAAATGGCCAATACCAGTCCATTTCACCTCACTAATGCCTAGGATATCGATGTTTATGCGTTCCTTTTCATTTTTGATGATTTCTAATTTTCCTAGATTCATACTTCATACATTCCAGGTTCTAATTATTAACAGATGTTTGCAGCTGTCTCTTCTCATTTTGAATCATGCCACATCAGCAAATGAAGGTCCCAAAGCTTTACTCTAGCCACGTCATTCAAGGTCGACTCTATTTTGAGGAGGCAGCTCTTCCCCAGTCATCTTTTGAGTGCCTTCCAACCTGGGGGGCTCACCTTCCAGCACTATATCAGACAGTGTTCCGCTGCTATTCATAAGGTTTTCACTGGCTAATGCTTTTCAGAAGTAGACTGTCGGGTCCTTCTTCCTAGTCTGTCTTAGTCTGGAAGCTCAGCTGAAACCTGTCCTCCATGGGTGACCCTGCTGGTACCTGAATACCAGTGGCATAGCCTCCAGCATCACAGCAACACACAAGACCCCATAGTATGACAAACTGACAGACACTGACTGGAAGAGATCCATATTTATGCCTGTTCCCAAGAAAGGTGATCCAATTAAATGTGGAAGTTATAGAACAATATCATTAATATCACACACAAGCAATATTTTCCTGAAGATCATTCAAAAACGGCTGCAGCAGTGTATCGACAGGGAACTGCCAGAAATTCAGGCTGGTTTCAGAAGAGGACGTGGAACCAGGGATATCACTGCTGATGTCAGATGGATCCTGGCTGAAAGCAAAGAATATCAGAAGGATGTTTACCTGTATTTTATGGACTATGCAAAGGCATTCAACTCTGTGGATCATAACAAACTGTGGGTAACACTGCAAAGAATGGGAATTCCAGAATACTTAATCGTGCTCATGAGGAAACTTTACATAGATCAAGAGGCACTTGTTTGGACAGAACAAGGAGATACTGATTGGTTTAAACACAGGAAAGGTGTGCATCAGGGTTGTATTCTTTCACCATACCTATTTAATCTGTATGCTAAACAAATAATACGAGAAGCTGGACTGTACGAAGAAGAACGGGGCATCAGGATTGGAGGAAGACTCATTAACAACCTGCGTTATGCAGATGACACAACCTTGCTTGCTGAAAGTGAAGAGGATTTGAAGCACTTACTAATGAAGATCAAAGACCACAGCCTTCAGTATGGATTACACCTCAACATAAAGAAACAAAAATCCTCACAACTGGACCAATGAGCAACATCATGATAAATGGAGAGAAGACTGAAGTTGTCAAGGATTTCATTTTTCTGGGATCCACAATCAACACCCATGGAAGCAGCAGTCAAGAAATCAAAAGACACATTGCATTGGGTAAATCTGCTGCAAAGGACCTCTTCAAAGTGTTGAAGAGCAAAGATGTCACCCTGAAGACTAAGGTGCGCCTGACCCAAGCCACGGTATTTTCAATCACATCTTATGCATGTGAAAGCTGGACAATGAATAAGGAAGACCAAGGAAGAGTTGATGCCTTTGAATTGTGTTGTTGGCGAAGAATATTGAATATACTGCCAAAAGAATGAACAAATCTGTCTTGCAAGAAGTGCGACCAGAATGCTCCTTAGAGGCAAGGATGGCAAGACTGCGTCTTACATACTTTGGACATGTTGTCAGGAGGGATCAGTCCCTGGAGAAGGACATCATGCTTGGCAGAGTACAGGGTCAGCGGAAAAGAGGAAGACCCTCAATGAGGTGGATTGACACGGTGGCTGCAACAATGAGCTCAAGCATAACATCTATTGTGAGGATGGCTCAGGACCGGGCAGTGTTTAGTTCTGTTGTGCACAGGGTCACCATGAATCGGAACCGACTCAATGGCACCTAACAACAACAGCAACAACTCAACGAGTGGGATTGACACAGTGGCTGCAACAATTGGCTCAAGCGTAGCAACGATCGTGAGGATGGCGCAGGACGAGGCAACACTGTGTTGTGTTGTACGTTTGGTCTCTATGAGTCGGAGCCAGCTCAACGGCAACTATCAACAACCCCTCTTCCACTCTGTGTGATGGTTAAGGTCGTGGGTCAACCTGGCTGGACCGTGATTATCAGCGTTCTGGCAGTTGCGTAATGTTGTCATCACTTTCCTTTTGAGACTTGATATGTGATCACCCTCGTGATGGGATCGGCTGTGAGTAGCCAATTAGTTGAAAGGGCGTTTCCTTGGGAGCGTGGCCTGTATCTGAATATAAGCAGACGTTCTGGCTTTTGCCTCTTCTGGATCCTGCAGCTGACCTCTGGTTTTTGGGAGTTGAGCTAGCAGCTTCCCTTTGGTCTTGCTTGCTGATCTTGGGATTCGTCGATCTTCAGGGCCTGTGCGTAAGAGTTCTGTTCTCTGGCCTGTTGATCTTGGGTCCGCCAGCCCCTGGGGCTACCTGAATCAGGAGAAGCTTCTGTCCTGACACACGGACTTAGGACATTCCAGCCCCTACAACCTCGTGAGTCGTTTCTTTGATATGAATCTCTCTATACATATATGTTTATGCACTTTATTGGTTTTGCTTCTCTAGAGAACCCAGCCTAAGACAGTCTGCTTCCTCCCATGATGACATTTACCTTCATGCATATCACACTTATTCAAAGTGGACTTATAGCTATGGGCATTAGTGTGACCTTCCTGTTGCAAGAGCAGAAGGAAAAGTCTGAGGGATGACCTAGGGCCTGATAAAGAGTATTAAAAATTTAAGGCATTTGACAGAACTAAGGCCTCTAACCAAATTGTGAACCGAACTTACTCCATTTTGCCCTGATGCTGTTAGGTGCCATTGAGTTGGTTCCAACTCTTAGCAACCCCATGTACAACAGAACGGAACACTGCCCGGTCCTGCGCCATCCTCACAATTGTTCCTATGTTTGAGCCCAGCGTTGAAGCCACTGTGTCAGTCCATCTTGTTGAGAGTCTTCCTCTTTTTCATTGACCCTCTACTCTACCAAGCATGATGTCCTTCCCAGGGACTGGTCAATCCTGATATAACGTCAAAAGTATGTGAGACAAAGTCTCACCATCCTTTGCTTCCAATGAGCATTCTGGCTGAATTCCTCCAAGACAGACTTGTTCATTCTTCTGGCGGTCCACAGTATATTCAATATTCTTTGCCCTACACCATAATTCAAAGGCGTCAATTCTTCTTCGATCTGGCTTATTCATCATCCAACTTTCACCTGGGTATGAAGCAACTGAAAACACCATGGCTTGGGTCAGTTGCACCTTAGTCCTTAATGAGATACCTTTGCTATTTAACACTTTAAAGAGGACTTTTGCAGCAGATTTGCCCAGTGCAATGCATCTTTATGTTTCTTGACTGCTGCTTCCATGGGTGTTGATTGTGGATCCAAATAAAGTGAAATCCTGGAGAACATCAGTCTTTTCTCCCTTTATCATGATGTTGCTCGTTGGTCCAGTTGTGAGGATTTTTGTTTTCTTTACGTTGAGCTGTAATCCACACTGAAGGCTGTGGTCTTTGATCTTCATCAGTAAGTGCTTCAAGTCCTCTTCACTTTCAGCAAGGAAGGCTGTGTCATCTGCATAACGCAGGTTGTTAATGAGTCTTCCTCCAATCCTGATGCCCATTCTTCTTCATATAGTCCAGCTTCTTGGATTATTTGCTCAGCATACAGATTGAATAGGTGCAGTGAAACGATACAACCCTGACGCACACCTTTCCTGACTTTCAACCTCGAAGTATCCCGTTGTTCTGTTTGAACAACTGCCTCTTGGTCTAAGTACAGTTTCCTCGTGAGCACAATTATGTAATCTGGGACTATGACCTAAGAGACTGCATTTTAAATTTTATAATGCAACCTTCCACTTTTGTAAAACTTTCCACTGCACCTCTGACCCAGATCCCAGCAGTTCTACAGAAAAATGCAGTTTTGCCCACCTTGTTCTGCTTATTTCAAATTTGTGGTTAGAGATGGCGGATACTAAGAACAGATTATTCAGCCTTATACAGGTGTTAGACCTGGGGTTAAAGATGTGACTTTAATGGCTAAGCCATACCCGTAAACCCCCCTATTAAATATTTTTCTGGCCCTGTTTTACAATATTCTGTACTTAAGAATAACTATATTTTTAAATGTTCCGGGAAACCTACGGTCAGCCAGATCCTGTCACCTGGAGGCACCCTTGCAAAGGAGGTCAACTCCTGCAAAGTCCGTGGACCAGGACGTTGCCACATGCAATGTTGTAAATGTTAACCAATCAGAAATGCTCCAGCTGCTCCCTTGTGACCTGTAGGGTTTTCTTCATGAACCTCTGTGATGCTGCAGGCACTGGAACACTTTGTTGAGGGCTTCTTGACTCTGTGTCTCCCCGTTTTGCAAAATGCCTTTTTGCTGTAATAAAACTTTTTGTATTTACTTGTTAACAGCCTCGTAGTTTTTTCCGTACAGCAGACCCCACACGTGCCGTGGCGAGCAGTTGGATCTGATCCTCCATCTAGGCCAGCGTTCCAGCCAGAGGTCTGTGGGGCTGTCGGATGGGGTCCCTGAGTCCATAGGAGCATCCAGGATTGCCTATACACCTTGCAAATAGTGGTCTACTAGAAAAATATGCTGCTGTTTTCACGTTTGGAGGTGATGATGAGGTGAATAAAACACTCACTTTCTACAGAATTCACACTTCCTGTAGGTTACAGTGGAAACCCTGGTGGTGTAGTGGTTAAGAGCTATGGCTGCTAACCAAAATGCCGGCAGTTCACATCCACCAGGCACTCCTTGGAAACTGTATGGGGCAGTTCTATTCTGTCCTACAGAGTTGCTATAAGTCAGAATTGACTTGACGGCAATGGGCTTTTTTTTTTTTTGGCGGGGCGGGGTGATTAGGTCACAATTACTACCAAAATCACAACTACTAGGAAGTCAAGGTCACGCACTGTGTCGACATCAGAAAAACATCTTTCCTCCTTGAAATCATTCAGGTCCATTGCAGGGGTGAGAGGGTGGGAGCAGATGTCTGTCAGCGGGCACTGGAGGGCGGGCTAACGGGGAGACCCGGGGATCTGTATAAGATGCACACAAAGGGCTGGGGCTTTAGTGAGACTGGCCGGAGCCCATGCTCTGAGCAACAGGAGGGGGCTGCACCTGGGGTGCTCAGAGCACCCAGGCCCTAGGGGAGCCTTGGCCACTTCTTTCCGGAGCTCCATTGGCTTCCAGCACTTCGAGGATAGGGGCCCAGCACAGAGGTTCTGTAGGCAGCCCAGTTGGGTCTCTCCAACATATCAGCCACCAGCCTCTAGTGGCTATTGGAATTTAAATTTACATTAATTAAAATTAAGGAAATTTAACATCTTGACTGCACGTTCAATCAATTTCAGGCTGCAGCAGTTCGTAACAGTCTTCAGTTGCTTCATCTTTGGCATTTGTGGTTGGTGCGTAACTTGGAATAATGGGTGGTCGTATTGAGTGATCTTCCTTGTAGGTGTATGGATACTGACCTACCACTGACAGTGTTGTATTTCAGGATAGATATTGAAATGTTCTTCTTTACTGTGAATGCAATGCTGTACCTTTCCACTTTGTCATTCCCAGCAGAGTAGACCAGATGACTGTCAGATTCAAAACGGTCATTTCAGCTCACTAACAGCTAACAAAAAAACTAGACCCGTTGCTGTCGAGTCAATTCTGACTCATAGCGACCCTATCGGACAGACTGGAGCTGCCCCAAGGACAGCCTGGTGGATTCGAACTGGCAACCTTTTGGTTAGCAGCTGAGCTCTTAACCGCTACAGCACCAGGGTAACACCTAGGATACAGATAAAACTTCTTTAAAGTTTTAAAAACGAAACATGTCACTTTGATGACTAAGGCATGCCTGACCCAGTCGCTTCACATACATGTGAAACATTTGAACAGTGAAAAAGGAAGACAGAAAAACTGATGCAACCAAATTGTGCTGTCGGCAAAGAATAATGAATACACCGTGGACTGCCAGAAGAACAAACAAATCAGTCTTGGAAGAAATACAACCAGGACGCTCCTTAGAAGTGAGGACCGCAAGACTTTGGCTCGCTTGCTTCAAACATACCATCAGGAAAGACCAGTCCCTCGAAAAGGACATCACGTTTGGCAAAGTAGAGAGCTAACAAAAATGAGGAAAACCCTCCGTGAGATGGATTGACACACTAGCTTCAATAACGGACTCAAACATACCAACGACCATGAAGATGGCACAGGACCGGGCAACGTTCCCTTCTGTCGTGTGTGAGGTCATACGGTTGCAGACAGCAACTGACAACTACAAATTTAACATCAGTGCCTTAGTGACGGTAGCTATATTTCAAGTGCTCAGTAGCCACGTGTGACTGTTGTTGTTGTTAGGTGTCATTGTGGGTTCTGACGCATAGTGACCCTGTGCACAACAGAACGAAACACTGCCCAGTCCTGCACCATCCTCACAGTCCTTGTTATGCTCAAGCCCGTCGTTGCAGCCGCTGTGTCAGTCCATCTCCTTGAGGGTCTTCCTCTTTGAACTGCTGGAAGATGAGCCCTTCAGGCTGGAAGGCACTCAAAATATGACTGGGGAAGAGCTGACTCCTCAAAGTAGAGTCAACCTTAATGACATGGGTGGAGTTAAGCCTCTGGGGCCTTCATTTGCTGATGTGGCCCGACTCAAAATGAGAAGCAGCAGCTGCAAAAAAAAAAAAAAACAAAAACACATTGCCATCGAGTCGATTCCAACTCCTATTGGCCCTATAGGGCAGGGTAGAACTGCCCCATAGAGTTTCCAAGGAGCGGCTGATGGATTCAGAACTGCCAACACCTTAGTTAGCAGCCATAGCACTTAACCACTGTGCCACGAGGGTTTGCATGTGAGAAGTGGCTACCGCATTAGGTAACGCAGACAGAACTTCTCCAACATCGCAGACAATCCCATAGGATAGCACTGACTCCCAAGCCCAGGCAGTGGGTTGGAACCTTGACCTAAGCCTGGCTCTTACCAGCTGTCTCCTTGCTCTCTAAGCCCAACAACTGTGAAAGGCCCTCCTGGACAGCCTTCCCTCTGTGCTGCTCCTGCCACGCCTTCACTCGGTGACCTTCTCATTCAGCAATTATTCACTGAGCATTTCCTAAGTGCTGAAAATTATGCTAGGGACACGCCCAGCCACCACCTGTGTTTCTGTGAAGGCCTGCCTGTTGCAATGATGCTGAACGTGTTTCAGCAGACCTTCCAGACTGTGACAGACTAGGAAGAAAGGCCTGGCAATCTACTTCTGAAAATCAGCCAGTGAAAACCCTGTGGATCACAATAGTCCAGTCCACAGGTGATCACAGGAATGGTGCAGGACTAGGCATTTCATTCCCTTGTGCATGGGGTCACTGTGAGTTGGGCAACACCAGTGGTGATAATCAAGCCAGACAGAGCTCCCAACCTTAGAAGCGTATGTTCTCGAGGGTGGAGACCACAAACAACAAAGTTTGAATAACTAGAAGAAAACAGTACAGGGCAAAAAGATACAAAGCATTTGGGGTTATTTGTCTGGGTGGTCAGGGAAACCCCCTCCTAGGAGACGGCATTTAAAGTGACTTGTGAATGGAGAGAAGACCTGGGCATGAGAATTCCAGGCAGAGGGAGTACCTGGTAGGAAGGCCCGAAGGTGGAAACGAGATTGGCAAATTCAGAGATCAAACAGATCATTGTCGCAGGGGCTCAGTGGGTGGGGAGAGGGCTGGGAAACGAGGTTGGAAAGGGAGCCAGACCCTGTGGACTGCTGGAGGCAGGAGGCAGGTTAATTGTATTTTTAGTTCAATAGGATTTCCAGCACAGAATTGACATGACCCTGTGCGAGGGTACCAGCACACATGGCACTGGATTTCCCACCTCCCTCCCAAACATCAGCCTCTGGACTTTCGACCCTTCGCTCCAAAGGCCCACAGGTCTCTGCTCCCCAGCCTCTCTCTGCGATGCCTTTGTGCCCTGTGAACGTGACATGCAGCAGAGCCCATTGTTGTCAGCCACCGTCAAGTCAGCCCCCGACTTATGGCGGCCCCAGGCACAGCAGAACAAAGTGTTGCCCAGTCCAGCATCATCCCCATGAGGTGCTGGAGATCAGGTCGTTGTGACCCACAGGGTTTTCAGTGACTAATTTTTAGAAGTAGATTTCCAGGCCTTTCTTCCTAGTCCATGTTAGTCCGGAAGGTCCGCTGAAGCCTGTTCAGCATCACAGCAGTGTGTTCATTTTCACTGACAGACTTGAGGTACATTGGCCGGAAATTGAACCCAAGTCTCCTGCATGGAAGGTAAGAATTCTAACCCTGAACCACCAGTGCCCCCACAGTCGGGGTTACATTAGCCAGGGCCAGGATGTGGTAAAGCCTCAGAGCCACAGCGAGCCCGGAGACAGGAGAGCAGAGCCCAGAGAACAAGAGCTATGAGGGACTGAGCCACATTTAAAAGAAGGAGCACTGCTGCCATAGCTGAGAAATCAACGTGGACACCATGCTTTCCCTGTAGTTGGCAAACTTTGCCCTTGACTTTTACAATCCTGACAAGTGCAGACATGTGACAGCCTTTGTAGGCACGAGAATCATGGGAGAAGAACTTGTTTTTTTTCCACTGCCAACAAACTACTATAATCTTGGGAACTGTTGCTTGTTCTATTTCCTGTCAAGAGGAGCCCTGGTGGCACAGTGGTTAAACACTCAGCTGCTAACTGGAAGGTCAGTGGTGTGAACCCACCAGCTGCTCGGAGGGAGAAAGATGTAGCAGTCTGCTTCTGTAAAGATTACAGCCTCGGAAACCCCGTGGGGTTCTACTGTGTCCTATAGGGTCACTGAGTCGGAGTAGGTTTGTTTTTTTTTTTTTCTTTTTGTTTTTCAGTAAATAACCTGCTGCGCCTTCCTTGTATTTGGACAACAAGTTTTTCTGAAGCCTGGACTCCTCTGCAAGTTCTTTTAAAACATCATTTCTATTTAACTGAATTGTCACTGAGTTCTCTGTTCGCAGCACCTTTGCTTCAAGATATCAAGGGCCCTACAGAGTAAACAACTCCCCCCAATGCTGCTTTGACCTCTGAACCCTGCGCACACCTTAAATGCTGCACTTAACCACATTCCACAGCCACCGTCTTGTTCATGTGGCTTCCTCCCCCAGTGGCCCGAAGTCCAGGTCCCCGTACACACTAGAGGCTTAGACAGATTTGTGGTGGTGACTGGTGTGCTCTGGGTTGTCCAAACACCGTTAGAGAGCATAAAAACCAACCACAGTGTGAAAGACTGCATGGGCTGGAGAAAACCCGTGCACCTGTGAGGTTATCCAAACCAAAAACCAAACCCACCGTCAGAGAGTCGATTCCAACTCGTAGAGACCTTATTGGACAGAGTAGAAATACCCCACAGGGCTTCCTGGGCTATAAATCTTTACGGAAGCAAACTGCCACGTCTTTCTCCCACACAGTGGCTGGTGGGTTCGAACCGCTGACCTTTCGGTTAGCAGCTGAGCGCTGCACCACCAGGGCTCCTCTGTGAGGTTATACCATTCATTTATCTTTTACTTAATTCCACAGATATTTGACTGAGGAGCTTCTCTCTGATAAGTCACTTGATGAGTTAGTTTTCACTTCTTTTTGGTTGTGAGAGCAGCTTTATGTTGTTGCTCTGTTAGCTGCTATTGAGTCAATCCTCAACTCATGACGACGCTCACGCACAACGGAATAGAACGCTGCCTGGTCCTGCGCCATCTCCATGATCGCTGTGGATCAGACTGACGTGATCCTGTGGTGCGATTAACTAGTTTAGTGTGGCCTTTCTAGCCATGGTCTTGTAACTCCCACCCAGGTGACTGGGAGCACCTATGTGACAGAGTAATCGTGACCCACCAAGGGGACTGGTCAGTTTTGTCATCCGGCTGGGCTTGAAATGAAGCACCCCAAAGGCAGGAAAAAGCTCACCACCCCCAAGGAAGGAGAGACCAGCAGGAGACACCTGGCAGCAGGAGACGGCATCGTGGGTTTCCTGGCCCACGGAAGGAGAAAGCTAAGTGTCTTTGGGCACAAGCCCAGGGCCAGGGAGAGACGTGCCTGCGGGCACAGCTGGGAAGGCACTGTACCCTGAGCCTTTCTGAGCCTGAATTGTAACTGTTACTTCCCTAATAAACCCCGTAATTGTAAGCATGGTCTGTGAGTTCTGTGCAGCCATTGCAACGAATTATCGAACAAAGCAGAGAGTGATGCAGGAGGGATGGCTGGGGTCAGGATTGGTAAAAATGGCAGAGAGAAAGGGTGTGTCTGACCCCTACCTCACAGCGATCAGCCCTACTTCTCTGATCTTTTTTCTTTTCCCCTTGTGAAGTTACAGGAGTTCAGACGCTGTCCCCTCGCCGTTTATACAGATCCAGGGGGTTTTCCCTGGCTGATTTTCTGAAGTAGATTGTCAGGTCTTTCATCCTAGTCCCTCTTAGTCAGGAAGCTCAGCTGAACTCTGTTCAGCATCACAGCACCACGCAGGCCTCCAATGACAGACTGGCAGTGCCTGTGCGTGAGGTACTCTGGCTGGGAATTGAAGCTGGGTCTTCCACATGGAAGGTGAGAACCCTACCACTGAATCACCACTGCTCCCATTTTAGAGAATGGCAAATCCCAGCCGAGGGACTGCAGGACAAAATGAAGGAAGGAGGAATCTTTGACGTTTTACCCACATTACCCTTTCATAATGCAAAACGGCTCCACAGGGTTTTCATAGCTGTGACCTTTTGGAAGATCGGACCTTTCTTCCGAGGCAGCTCTAGGTGGATTCAACCCACCAACCTTCTGGTTAGTAGACAAGTGCTTAACTGATTATGCCACCCAGCAACGTCATGAGTTGGAATCGTCTTGATGGCAACTGGTTAACTGTCTCTGCTCGTCCTGGGGACCCACAGGGGACAGGCGACTTTCAGGGCTAAGGAACACCCGTGGCAGTGCCCAGGCAGAGGAATGCACCTCGCTGTAACTCTCCCACAAAAGAAAGCAAATCAGAATGCAAGCAGAAAAAAAAAATGGTTTCATTGCTGTTGTTGCTGTTGTGCGCCATGGAGTCGATTCCGACTCGCAGCGGCCCCACAGGACAAGAATAGAACTGCACCACAGGGTTTCTTGGCTGTAACCTTCAAAGAAGCAGATTGACAGGTCTTTCTTTTTCGAAGCCACGTAACAGTAATTTTGAACATTCACTAACTTAGGTTCCTTGACTTTGTTACCACAATTTCGCAAGTTAGAGCCGCCTGCTGCAAACCGCCAATTCTCGAGACAGGGGTGAGGTGGGTAGCAAGAGCTTTATTAGATATACCGGCATATGGAGATGGGGGGAATGACCTCCTCCTAAAGCTGTCTGTCTCTCCCAAATGGAGACTGGCTCAAAGATTTATAGGGCAAAATCACAGGTTTCAGGAACTTGTGGAATGTCTTTCTCTCCTGGGGTGGTTCTGGTGATCATGGTCCCAAGGTATCAGCTCATCTCTCCAGGGCGTGACTGTTCTCCTGGGTGATTCTGATGGTTATGGTCCCAAGGTATCACCTCAGCTGCCCAGGTGATGACCAGTCTCCTGGGGTGATGTTGGTGGCCACAAAACTTTCTCAGATCGTATCATTTGTTTTTACAGTCTGAAAAAGACATTAGTCATTAGTAAAAATTCAACAGGAAAAGAGGAACTGAGCACTCAAGAATAAGTTTAGAAGAGAGAAAAATGGTGTCGGTCCCGTTAATGTCATGACGGAGCAGCCTGTCTCAACTTGTCAGTAAACAACACTGGAGACAATCGGCTAGATGCCAAATCTGCTCTCTTGGACGATCTTTAAAACAAAACACACCCAGTGCCGCTGAGTCAATTCCGACTCATAATGGACTCATAGCGACCCTACAGGACAGAGTAGAACTGCCCTATAGAGATTCCAAGGAGCGCTTGGTGGATTTGAACTGCGACTCTTTGGTTTGCAGCCCTGGCACTTTAACACTATGCCACCAGGTTTTCTGGACGAGCTTTATGAGTCTGTAGATCTTTCATGTCCAGAATTCTCTTTCAAAGCTCAGCTTCGACCCTGACACCCTGGTACCAACACGTCTTGGATGGATCCCCAGGGCATAAGGGCAAAGGTCAAGCTCCTCAGCCAAGAAGGCTACAGGTGGATTTCTGCTCCTTTTCAGGCCTTGGGCTCCAGTCTTCCCCCGCATGCTCCGCTCCCAGCCTCTAGGGTTCACCGCGTCTTCCCAAAGAGAGATCTCCTGGGCCGTTCGTTCTAACCCGGCCTCACGCGTTCACCGCGTCTTCCCATATGGGGCTCTCCTGGGCTGTTTGTCCTAACCCGGACTCATACGTTCACCGTGTCTTCCCATAAGGGGATCTCCCGGGCTGTTCCTCCTATCCCGGCCTCTTAGGTTCACCGCGTCTTTCCATACAGGGATCCCCTGGGCCGTTCCTCCTAACCCGGCCTCATGGGTTCACCGCGTCTTCCCACACGGGGATCCCCTGGGCCCTTCGCCCTAACCCGGCCTGTAGGTTCACCGCGTCTTCACACACGGGGATCCCCTGGGCCGTTCGCCCTAACCCGGCCTGTAGGTTCACCGCGTCTTCGCACACGGGGATCCCCTGGGCCGTTCGCCCTAACCCGGCCTGTAGGTTCACCGCGTCTTCCCACACGGGGATCCCCTGGGCCGTTCGTCCTAACCCGGCCTCGTGGGTTCACCGCGTCTTCCCACACGGGGATCCCCTGGGCCCTTCGCCCTAACCCGGCCTGTAGGTTCACCGCGTCTTCGCACACGGGGATCCCCTGGGCCCTTCGCCCTAACCCGGCCTGTAGGTTCACCGCGTCTTCGCACACGGGGATCCCCTGGGCCCTTCGCCCTAACCCGGCCTGTAGGTTCACCGCGTCTTCGCACACGGGGATCCCCTGGGCCCTTCGCCCTAACCCGGCCTGTAGGTTCACCGCGTCTTCGCACACGGGGATCCCCTGGGCCCTTCGCCCTAACCCGGCCTGTAGGTTCACCGCGTCTTCACACACGGGGATCCCCTGGGCCCTTCGCCCTAACCCGGCCTGTAGGTTCACCGCGTCTTCACACACGGGGATCCCCTGGGCCCTTCGCCCTAACCGGGCCTGTAGGTTCACCGCGTCTTCGCACACGGGGATCCCCTGGGCCCTTCGCCCTAACCCGGCCTGTAGGTTCACCGCGTCTTCCCACACGGGGATCCCCTGGGCCGTTCGTCCTAACCCGGCCTCGTGGGTTCACCGCGTCTTCGCACACGGGGATCCCCTGGGCCCTTCGCCCTAACCCGGCCTGTAGGTTCACCGCGTCTTCGCACACGGGGATCCCCTGGGCCCTTCGCCCTAACCCGGCCTGTAGGTTCACCGCGTCTTCGCACACGGGGATCCCCTGGGCCCTTCGCCCTAACCCGGCCTGTAGGTTCACCGCGTCTTCGCACACGGGGATCCCCTGGGCCCTTCGCCCTAACCCGGCCTGTAGGTTCACCGCGTCTTCGCACACGGGGATCCCCTGGGCCCTTCGCCCTAACCCGGCCTGTAGGTTCACCGCGTCTTCACACACGGGGATCCCCTGGGCCCTTCGCCCTAACCCGGCCTGTAGGTTCACCGCGTCTTCACACACGGGGATCCCCTGGGCCCTTCGCCCTAACCGGGCCTGTAGGTTCACCGCGTCTTCGCACACGGGGATCCCCTGGGCCCTTCGCCCTAACCCGGCCTGTAGGTTCACCGCGTCTTCCCACACGGGGATCCCCTGGGCCGTTCGTCCTAACCCGGCCTCGTGGGTTCACCGCGTCTTCGCACACGGGGATCCCCTGGGCCCTTCGCCCTAACCCGGCCTGTAGGTTCACCGCGTCTTCGCACACGGGGATCCCCTGGGCCCTTCGCCCTAACCCGGCCTGTAGGTTCACCGCGTCTTCGCACACGGGGATCCCCTGGGCCCTTCGCCCTAACCCGGCCTGTAGGTTCACCGCGTCTTCGCACACGGGGATCCCCTGGGCCGTTCGCCCTAACCCGGCCTGTAGGTTCACCGCGTCTTCCCACACGGGGATCCCCTGGGCCGTTCGCCCTAACCCGGCCTGTAGGTTCACCGCGTCTTCACACACGGGGATCCCCTGGGCCCTTCGCCCTAACCCGGCCTGTAGGTTCACCGCGTCTTCCCACACGGGGATCCCCTGGGCCCTTCGCCCTAACCCGGCCTGTAGGTTCACCGCGTCTTCACACACGGGGATCCCCTGGGCCCTTCGCCCTAACCCGGCCTGTAGGTTCACCGCGTCTTCCCACACGGGGATCCCCTGGGCCCTTCGCCCTAACCCGGCCTGTAGGTTCACCGCGTCTTCACACACGGGGATCCCCTGGGCCCTTCGCCCTAACCCGGCCTGTAGGTTCACCGCGTCTTCCCACACGGGGATCCCCTGGGCCCTTCGCCCTAACCCGGCCTGTAGGTTCACCGCGTCTTCGCACACGGGGATCCCCTGGGCCCTTCGCCCTAACCCGGCCTGTAGGTTCACCGCGTCTTCGCACACGGGGATCCCCTGGGCCGTTCGCCCTAACCCGGCCTGTAGGTTCACCGCGTCTTCGCACACGGGGATCCCCTGGGCCGTTCGCCCTAACCCGGCCTGTAGGTTCACCGCGTCTTCGCACACGGGGATCCCCTGGGCCGTTCCCCCTAACTCAGGTGCAGCCCCCGTTCCGCGCAGCTACGCGCTGCCTCCTCCGTGCGGCGCTGTGACAGGTCCTGGTCGTCAGGCCAGCGGGGACGGCCGGCACACAAACACGGGCCTCCCGCCGAGAGGCGGAGAACTGCACCCCTGCGCCACCACGGCCCCCAGGCCCCTGGCCGCGTCGCGCAGCGCCCGCTCGGCGCCCCTGTCGCATCCGGCCTCCCCTCCGCCCGCCGCGCCCCGGCCATGTCCGCGCCTGCGCACTGGGCCCACCAGAGGCCGGGGCTGCGCCCTCCGTAGTGGCGTTGCGCGCACCGCAGCGACGAACGGACCCCTTTCGCGAATACACACACGGCCAGGCACACCGCAGGAGGAAACGTACGTCATTTCCTGGCGCGGTTCCTTTCCCCGCCCCCCTCCCCCGCCCCGTGACGTCAAGCACTGTGACGCCGGCGCGCGGGTGGCGTCATCGCCCCGCGCCGTCTCATCGCGCCGCCCCGCCTCGGGCCTTGGGAGCAGCCCGATCATGGCGGAGGTGGGCCGGGTGGCGGTGCGCGACCCTGGCGCGCTGCTCCCGGGGGGCTTCTGGGCCGCCGTGGCCGTGTGGCTGGAGAGGCCCCAGGTGGCCAACAAGCGGTTGTGTGGCGCCCGCTTGGAGGCCCGCCGGAGCGCTGCCCTGCCGCGCTCTGAGGCCCGCGGCCCCTGGCCGAGCGCAGTTCCCGGGCCCGAGGAGCGAGGAGCGGGACCCGGACCCGGCCAGGGGCCCCACGAGGGCAGCCCGAGCCCCGGACCGCGAGCAGTACCCGCGCAGGGCACGGCGGGGCGCGGGCCCGGGGAGGCCGAGGGTCGGCGCCAGCAAGGCGAGGAGCCGAGGGACCCCGGGCAGCCGAGCAGGGCTGGGGTCGGGGAGGCCGGCTTCCCTGCCTCGGAGCTGGATTCTCTCTGGGGAGATTTCTCCCGAAGCCTCGTCACCAGCAATGGGGAGATGCTGGCTTTCCTCGCCCGCTCCGAGTCCGCACCGCAGGAAGACGCGCCGCGCGACCTCGACGTAGTTCTCAGAACCATCATCCCGAAAACGACCCCCCAGGGCCAGCTCACTGCTCCGAGGAGAGAAATGGTCGTGCGAGGTAAGAGTGTTTTTGGTAGTGGTAAGATGCAGTAAGATGAAAACGCGTTCACTGAGCCGGGGATCAGTGAAAAGGCATTAGTATGTGCCGGTTCTTTGCAATGTCGTAGGGCGTTTGCAGTTTGACATTGCTTTGCCTATTAAACAAGGTCCTCACCTACTCACATCAGGGACCTAAGGACTGGAAGCTCCACTCAGGTCACCCAGCCACCCGCGACAGGGGTCCAGAGATAACTGGTACCTCCCAGTCCTTACAGCAAAAACTTTGGGTGTCCATGGTCCGTCTGCAGAACCCACCCACCTTAAGAATCATGTGGGACTCTATCAAGAGAAATAATCTATGAGTGATTGAAGTACCAGAACAGGGAGGGATAACAGAAAATACAGAGAAAATTGTTGAAGATTTGTTGGCAGAAAACTTCCTTGATTTTTTGAAAGATGAGAAGGTATCTATCCAGGATGCTCATCGAATTCCACATAAGGTAGATCTTAAAAGAAAGTCATCAAGACATAATCAAACTTGCCAAAACCAAAGCTAAAGAGAGAATTACAAGAGCAGTGAGGGATAAACGAAAAGTCACCTGCAAGGGAGAGCCGATAAGAATAAGCTCGGACTACTCGGCAGAAACCATGCAGGCAAGAAGTCAACGGGATGGGTTTTTTTTTTTTTTTTTTTTTAGGGCATAGAAATATGTGTCCTTAATACAGAGAATGGAGCGATTGATTTGGGGCAGTGTCTGGAAGGCTTCAGGGAGAAGATGAAGGATGTGCTGGGTGTCGCTTGAAGAGCAGGAATTCAGCAGGTGGCTTAGATGAGGACAGTGGTGGTTCGGGGGTAGAACTGTCGCCTTCCATACCAGCCAGTGCATCCCGTGCGCACCCACCACCCATTTGTCAGTGGAGCCTTGCGTGATGCTGAAAAGGTCTCAGCAGAGCTTCGACACAGACAGATTAGGAAGAAAGACCTGCTGGTCTGCTTCTGAAAATCAACCAGTGAAAATCCTGTGGATCACAGTGGTCTGATCCACAGCCAATCACGGGGAAAACGCAGGACCCGACAATGTTTCATTCTGTTGTGCGCGAGGTGAGTCAGGCTGACTTGACGGCAGCTAACAACAACAGATAGATTAAGGAGATGTTAAATAATTTCTAAGAGTAGAAACAACATTAAAACAATGCTACCTGTACCCGAACCCGTTGCCTTCAAGTTGATTCCAGCTCATAGCAACTCTGTAGGACAGAGTAGGTCTGTCCCATAAAGCTTGCAAGGCTGTAATCTTTACGGAAGTAGAGCGCCACATCTTTATCCTGCAGAGTGGCTGGTGGGTTCAAACCACCAACCTTTCAGTTACCAGCCAAGTGCTTTAACCACTGCACCACCAGGGCTCCTCGTTATGAGATAAGTTGTAAAGTTAGCATGAGAGTTAAGTATAAAAAAGGAAACTTAAAAAGGAATACTTAGCACTTGCAGCCTACACGTCCTCTCTGGCCTGGAGCGCTCCGAGCTCTGGAACACTCCTTCCTGCTGGGCTTGTCACGGGAGGGTGCAGAGTGCCTGCGAGGCGTGAGGCTCCACAGCACAAAGCCCCGCCCGGGAGGAGGGCCTAGAAGGACGTTTGCCTGTCTGAAGTGGCCCCTGGTGTTGGCAGTTTGCTGTGTTCCATTCCCATCTGGAGATCATGGCCAGAGGTTGTCCTGGTCTCAGGCCGTGATGCAGGTTGTCCTGGTGTCTCAGGCAGTGACACAGTTTGTCCTGGTCCCAGGCTGCAGCTCTCAAGCCTGCGAAGCTCCACGTCGCTGGCACCTGCCTTGATTTGGCCAGAACATCACACGTGCCTCGCTGGTCCTAGGTCACGTGTCCCCCTAACCAGGACCTGTTGTCTGTTCCTGCCTTGTGCCTGGTGCACTCTAGGCACCGGGATACGGTAGCAACAAAGCACCAGGGCATCTGTGTCCTTCTGGGAACTGACGAGAGTAGCGCGCTGGGGAGAGCTGCTGGTGAGGTAGAAGGCAGGGCGACGTATTTTTCACTATTTTCGTGCCCGTCTGATGAGACACTGAACTGAGCAGCATTAATTTATCATCTTTTTTTCCTAGATGTTTTCGGTGGAACCCTCACTTTCTTACCTTTGGAAGAAGACGCCGAAGGGAATTTAAAAGTTAAGATCAGCAACGTATATCAAATTCAGCTCAGTCGTGGCCGGCAGGAGTGGTAAGAACTAAATGACTAATTCGTTTTTCAGTATTTTGTGGTTTCAGTAGCTTATCCTTTAGGTAGCTTGAAGATTCTGCATCATTTGAGAGGTAAATGTATAAGTTAAAAATAATGTAAACCAGCTCTGCTTATTCATATTTCTCTTATTTTTAAAGGTTCATATCTGTTTTAATTTTCTGTCCAGAAAGATGGCATTCTGATGGAATTGTCTATCCTAAACCCATCTGGCTTGGAAAAGAGCTCCTGGCCAGGTTGGCCAAGTGGTCTGTCGAGAACAAGAAGAGCAAGTTTACAAGTACTCTGTCCCTAGTTTCTGTTGTGAAGTACAGCAAGCTCTACCAGGAACTGAAAGAGAAGTATAAAGAGATGGTTAAGGTAATTCCGGGGGAAGACCCGTGAGCCCCCCCCACCCCCCGCCATTTAAATGAGGTAGTATGATCACTCGAGGAAAGGTAGATTTGCTTTTCTGTAAACCCTCTGGTTTCACACAGATGCCGACAGCGAGTCAGAGTCGCCCTCGCGGTTCCCTGTGGCAGGCTCTTGTACGTACTTAGGCTCAGACCACAGCACCGCTTGCAGGTGTGGTAAGGAAAGGCTCTTTTTGTGGACGTCACCGATCTTAATAACAAGACCTTAGGTTTGCACAGCCAGTGTTCTCCATCTGTCAAAGCACTGGGGTAGTCCTGCTGCTGTGTGTTCGTCAAGGCGCAGGCCGACACAGAGACTGATGGCCGGCTGCTATTCGCGGTGGTGGCGCCGGCACACCAGCAGGGCCAGACCACTGCCTCCCGACCCTGAACTGTTGGCTTTCTCATGCCCGGTCCGTGCTGTAGCCTCACGTAGTGAACAGGACAGTCGTATTGGGGGCTCACCCTGACGTCCATTTGCCACATCTAGACATCTTGCGTGCCTGTCCTTGATTGCACAGTCCTGCTCCGGGCTGTGTTGCCCTGGACATACCGGTGGTGCAGGTGTTCTATGCTGCTTTGTGTACATCTCTCATCGGGAGAGACTGGTCCTGAATCTTTGCCTTTAGAACAAGTTTATATATAAAACCAAGACCAAAGCCAAACCGATTGCCGTTGAGCTGATTCTGACTCATAGCGACCCTATAGGACGGAGTAAAACTGCCCCACAGGGTTTCCAGGGAGCGGCTGATGGGTTTGAACTGCCGACCTTTTGGTTAGCAGTCAAGCTTATATATGTTTCTTGTTTTTGCCACCAGAGAAGTAAAATCATTGTATGTATTATCTGACCAGAGTGTAATTAAGCTAGAAGTAATTTATAAAGATAACAGGAAAATTCCAAAGTGCTAGGAAATTAACCATTTCGTTCCTAAATACACCATAAAACCCTCTGCCATCGAGTCGATTCCGATGCATAGTGACCCTATGGGATAGAGTAGAACTGCCCCACAGGGTTTCCAAGGAGTGGCTGGTGGATTTGAACTGCTGACCTTTTGGTGAGTAGCCAAGCTCTTAACCGCTGAGCCACCGGGGCTGCAGGTACACAGTAGGTAAAAAGAAATATTATAACGGTTGTTAGAAAAAATATATATGTTTTTAAACATTTCCTTGTGCTTTTGGTGAAAGTTTACACGACAAGTGAAGCTTCCATTTCACAGCTTCTGCCCAAATTGTTCAGTGGTATTGGTTACACAGTTCACAGCGTACAGACACCCTCATTTCCGTCCTGCTTGCTCTGTTGCCAGTCATCTAGTTTCCCTGCCCCGTTACCTTCTCATCTTTGCCTTAGAGTAGTTGTTGACTGTTTGGTCTCACTCTGATGGTTTGTGAAGGAGCAGCTGTGGTGTCATCCCCGTCTGACTGCAGGGAGAGTGAGAATCAGCTTCAGCCCAAAGCTGACCCCTGTGAGGTGGAGGTCAGACATACCGCCACTCTCCAGCCTTTTTACCAGTTCTGACACCAGCCGTCCCTCCCACGCCACTCTGCTTCTCTGCTGGCTTCGATAATTTGTTGCAGTGGCCACACAGAACTCACAGACCATACTCACAGTTAAGGGGTTTATTAGGGAAGCCACATGGGATTGGGATCAGTTTGGAAGTAACAAGAGTAACTCAGGATACAGATCTTCAATCAGGATGGCTTCTTTTCAGCTGCCGCCACCGGCCCACTCAGGCCTGACCTCGGCCTGTGCTTGGGCAAGCGTTACAGCTTTGTAGCTCCACCAGCAAGTGCCTGGAGGCACCCTACTCCACCAGCAAACCTGCTGCCGGAAGGCCCTCTGTTCTCTTGCTCTGTGGGTGGGCAAGCCGGTCTCCTGGTTCTGCTGCCACCACTCCAGTATTACAGCTCTCTCTCTGTCTCCTGGGTCCAGGGGGTTCTCAGTGCAGGAACCCCAGGCCCAAAGGATGTGCTCCGCTCCAGGCCCTTCTTGATGGTAGTGAGGTACCCCCTAATCTCTTTGGGATGGGTGCTTATGTAGGCACGTGGCTCGATTCTGTTGGGTGGATTTTATGCACCCTATTTGGATAATCATTCAAAAGTGGCTACAGCAGTATATCAACAGGGAACTGCCAGAAGTTCAGGCTGGTTCCAGAAGAGGACCTGGAACCAGGGGTATCATTGCTGATATCAGACGGATCCTGGCTGAAAGCAGAGAATACCAGAAGGATGTTTACCTGTGTTTTCTTGACTATGCAAAGGCATTTGACTGTGTGGATCATAACAAATTATGGATGACACTGCGAAGAATGGGAATTCCGGAACACTTAATTGTGCTCATGAAGAACCTGTACGTAGATCAAGAGGCAGTTGTTGAGCAGATAATCCAGAAGCTGGACTGTATGAAGAATGGAGTGTCGGGATTGGAGGAAGACTCACTAACAACCTGTGTTATGCAGATAACACAACCTTGCTTGCTGAAAGTGAAGAGGTCTTCAAACACTTACTGATGAAGATCAAAGACTACAGTCTTTGGTATGGATTACACCTCAACATAAAGAAAACAAAAATTCTCACAATGGGACCAGTAAGCAACATCATGATAAACGGAGAAAAGATTGAGGTTGTCAAGGATTTCATTTTACTTGGATCCACAGTCAACAGCCATGGAAGCAGCAGTCAAGAAATTAAAAGACGCGTCGCATTGGGCAAATCTGGTGCAAAGGACCTCTTTAAAGTGTTGAAGAGCAAAGATGTCACCTTGAAGACTAAGGTGCGCCTGACCCAAGCCATGGTATTTTCAACCGCATCATATGCATGTGAAAGCTGGGCAATGAATAAGGAAGATCGAAGAAGAGTTGATGCCTTTGAATTGTGGTGTTCGCGAAGAATATTGAATATCCCATGGACTGCCAAAGAAGGAACAAATCTGTCTTGGAGGAAGTACAACCAGAATGCTCCTTAGAAGCAAGGATGGTGAGACTACATCTTACATACTTTGGACATGTTATCAGGAGGGACCGGTCCCTGGAGAAGGACATCATGTGTGGTAAAGTAGAGGGTCAGCAAATAAGAAGAAGACCCTCAATGAGATGGATTGACACAGTGGCTGCAACAGTGGGCTCCAGCATAACAATGATTGTGAGGATGGTGAAGGACTGGGCAGTGTTTGGTTCTGTTGTACTCAGTGGCACCTAACAACAGCAACATTTGTACAATAACTGATCAATTCCCTTGTAAGTGGCTCTATTTATTCGTATAATAGGTGACATTTTCTGCTGAAGGGGACTGGCTTCTTCCCTGGGCAGAAGTAACAAGCTTCTCCAAAGGACTAGGGCAACTAACATTTTATCAGAATCTCCCAGGCTACTTCCTTGCTCTGTCTGTTTCACAGAACCAAGGCAGAAGGCGACACAAACTCATTTTACCACAGCGGTACTCACAGGTGACGGTATTTTCTGAGCCAGTCTCTTATTTAGCTGAAAGGTGACCTCGGGATAGTTCTGGTTCAAGGTTGAAAGTACCTCAGAGCGATAGTCTCAGGGAGTCGCCTTGTCTCAACTTGTCCAGTAAGTCTGGACTTTTTAAGGATTTGAGGTTCTGTTCCACATTTTTCTCCTGTTGTATCAGGATTCACCTCCTGTGGCCCGGATCAGAGTGGTTAGTAGTGATAGCTGGGCACCATCGAGTTCTTCTGGTCTCAGGTCGATGAGGCCATGGTTCATGTACACAGTTAGTCCTACAGACCGATTTCTTCTCTGAGCCTTTGGTTCCCTCCTCTTTCTTTCGCTCCAGACAGATAGAGACCAATAGTTATGCCTTTGATGGCCACTCACAAACTTTCAAGACCCCAGACACTACTCGCCAGACTGGAATGTAGAGTGTAAACTTTATGAACTATTTTATGCCAATTGACTGAAATGTCACCTGAGACTGTGGTCCTAAGCCTTTAAACCCAGAAAACCCATCCTATGAGGTGTTTGGTTATGTCTAAGAACTACCCGTAACCGTACCTTCTGTGTGCTTGTCATGGATTGAATTGTGTCCCCCCAAAAATGTGTGTATCAATCTGGCTAGGCCGTGATTCTTGGTATTGTGTGATTTTCGTATGTGTTGTACATCCTGCCTCTATGATGTTAATGAGGGAGGGTGGGCGGCAGTTGTGTTAGTGAGGCAGGACTCAATCTAGAAGACTGGACTGTGTCTTGAGACAATCTCTTGACATATAAAAGAGATACATGAGCAGAACTGGGAACCCCATACCACCAAGAAAGCAGCGCTGGGAGCAGAGCGCGTCCTTTAGATCCGGGGTCCCTGCACAGAGAAGCTCCTAGTCTGGGGAAAGATTGATGAGAATGCTGACAGAGAGAGAAAGCCTTCCCCTGGAGCTGACGCCTCAAATTTGGGCTTTTAGCCTACTTTACTGTGAGGAAATAAATTTCTCTTTGTTAAGGCCATCCACTTGTGGTATTTTTGTTACAGCAACGCTAGATGACTAAGACGGCTTTATTGTATATTTGAACATACGTGCAAGTACACCCATAAGTTTACATAGATACACGCACACATGCGTACACATATATACATACTTGTATGCACCTGTACACATAAATGCTTACATATGTACATAGGTGACCACACACGTCTCTTTTTTTTGATTGTGGTTGCAAAATGGTGTATGTCGTAGCATTTACCAAAAGCATCCTTTCTTGTGTGCCCTTTTTTATTGTATGCTTCTTAGTGGTGTCATTTACCTTGGTCGCACTATGCCCACCTCACCCACATTCTGCATACACCTTTATTTTATTACGTGGTTCGTCTTCTTTGACTTACACTGTCAGGGGTCGCTCCAGGATTGTGAGATGGTGAGGAAATGAAGCCATAGTTCATACGTGTGCTTTAAATTGTAGGTGTGGCCTGAAGTGACCGACCCTGAAAAGTTTGTGTATGAAGATGTGGCCATCGCCACATACCTGCTGGTAAGGCTTTCTGTGGCCTGCGTCTGTGTGGCGTGGCAAAGGCTGCTGCCGGCCGGCCATCGAGGCCACGACTGACGGTCAGCTTGTGGCTGTCGTGGGGCTGTCACATGTGACGGTGTTGCTGTGTGGGGTGCTGTGGCATGAAAATAGAAGGAACTTGAATGTGAATGAACCACAGAGTGCTGGCTGGCCTGGTCCATCAGCGTGGCCCCTGACTAATAAGCTTGATTTTCATGTCTATAAAATGCCTAGGCTAGATGATTTCCAATTTCCTTTCAACTGCAGTTCTCTCAAGACTTTTTAAAGAAATAGCGTTTTCGTTTCTGATTATCAAAGTATACAGAATCTGAAAAATACAGGCCAAACCCCCAAGATGACCCTTTTAATGTGGACTCTGAGTGGAAGAAGAGAGGTTTAGGTGCCCCATGCAGGCCTGCGGGCTGTCAGCACTGTCCCCCATGGGGAGCAGACCAGGCCTGCCCTGCTTGTCTGTGTGTGGTCTGTGACGAGGCTCAGACCGTAAAAGGACCTGGCTGTCTGGTTGTGGACGTGGGATTTGTAATCCCAGTGGGGCCTGTGTCTGAAATTTTCTTGGATAGATTGGACTACGAACTGGCCTTTCCTTCCTTTTTTAGTTTTGCTTTTTTTCCTGTTTACTTAGATCCTGTGGGAAGAAGAGCGAGCTGAGTGGGGAGTGACCAAGAAGCAGTCGTTCGTGGACCTGGGCTGCGGGAATGGCCTCCTGGTGCACATCCTTTGCCGTGCCGGGGTAACGCACAACTCAGGCACCTTCTCCAGGGTGTCTGCAAGTCACGCCCAAGGTCTGCTGGTAGTTGTTCCTGCTGGTACAGTCTCAGTTCTGAGCCTGGCTGGCTCTCAGAATAGTGACTAATTAAAAACTCCTGTTCATTTGTAAAACGGGGGAAAAACCGGTGACCTCATTAGACCCTGAGAGCAGTCCCCGGGGCATTCCCGTGTGAGCCTGTAAAATGACGGGCTCGCAGCAGCAGCAGCATCTGTGCCTTTGCTGTAGGTTTTTTTTCCTCTTGAAAACGTACCACTTCAGGGCGTTGCTCGGGGATGAAGGGTCAGGCGGGACCTGCCCTCGAGAAGCTTCTCTTCTGGTGTGGTAAGCCAATCACACACACAGCTGCATGGGCGGCGTGGCACGGGGCTTTGCACCTGTTGACTAGCTGTCTGCAGTGAGGGGTCAAGGCAGTGAGGTGCTTAGGATGGGACCCGGCCTGCAGAGCTTGGTGAGTGTGTGCGGGTGCACCCTGTGCTGAGCGTCTCCCTACCTCACACTCCTCCCAGTGTAGCCGGTGCCCTGGGTGCTGTTTCCCCGCTGTGAGCAGAGGGCACAGGCCAGCCTGGGGTTCACAGCCCGATCTGCCTGACCCCAGAGCTGCTCGTCTTCCTGCTGAGCCTCCACCTACTGGGACAGATGTGTGCTCACAGCTGCGGGAGCGTGACATGGGGCTGTTGACGCGCACTCTTGGAGGTGTTTTATAAAAGAAGGAGTTTGTGGCTGTAATCCCTGTACCCAGGCTGGCTGTCGGTGTTGGCACGTTAGGTGGTGATTTGGAAGTCGGTGTGTGGGGGCAGTGGGAAGTGCCTCACGCCCCCTCCTCCTAGACATGGACACAGGGTGGCCCCATGAGATCTAAAGGCGCATGGTCGTGAGCTGTGGGTGGTGGTCACTGCTGGCAGAAGTGACCTGAGAGGACCAGCCGTGGTTCGGTTGGAAAGGAGAAGGGCAGTGCCCAGGAATCTGAACTGGACTGAGGGCTGAGAGCTGGGCTCATGTTTTCCAGGAGTCCTGGTCCCGGTCCTGGTCCTGGTCCTGGTCCCGGTCCCGGGAAGCGTTTCTAGATGAAAGGACGCTATGGTCAGACACAGGAGCCACCTCGGCTTCATGGCCCTGGGAGGACTCGTGGTGACCATGAGTGGAGCGCGGGGGCCCGTCGGTGCCGTGTGGGGCGGGGGTCGCTGCAGATAGCTGAGAGCCTGTGCTCGCACCAATGGGGAATGCTGTGGGGCCTCACGCTGAGTACCAGGGCAGTCCCTGCAGGGCTTTATAGCTTCTGCTAATGTGTGAGGATTGAGCTTGACCTTTGACCTCTAAAATTAACTATTTCAGCATCCAGGCAGAGGGATTGATGTCCGAAGAAGAAGGATATGGGCCATGTTTGGACCAGAGACACAGCTGGAGGTACGAGCTCTCTGGATTCATGTGGTCTCAGCGCAGACTGTCCTGTTGTATTGGTGGCTCTGATGTGTTGTCAGCCAGTCAGACCTGTGACCACACTAACCCGCATGCGTGTGCCCACTCTGATCTGATGAGAGGTCCCTTGTGTTGCCAGCTGGTCAGATGTGTGGCTACGCTAATCCATGTGAGTCTGATCACCGTGGGATTCACAGAGACAGAAGTGAGTGGGATGAAGGTTCATACTTCTCAACCCTTTCTGGCTAAATTGGAGTAGGGGTGCTCTCTGCTCGGCAGCGGTGCTGTCTGCCCGAGTGTGCGTCTTCCTCCAGGCCGGTGGCCCTCCAGCCCCTCCACCCCAGGGGAAGGGGTGGAACCGGGACACTTGCTGTGTGTGGCACCATCTCTAGTGCCTGGAGCATGGCATGTCTGCTCAGGTCTCAGTCAGCAGTGAGGCCTCCCTGCAGGGCCCGGCCAGGTGGGGGCCTGTGGGTCAGCAGTGAGGCCCCCCTGCAGGACCCAGTCGAGGGCGGGGCCCATGAGTCAGCAGTGAGATCTCCCCTGCAGGGCCCCTCCTAGACCTCACTCTGTGTGTTTATATCTTTTTCTGCTTGATTAAAGTTGGCCCTTTCACTGGAGTTTGAGTCATCCCACTGACTTACCGCATCTGAAAAGAGTGGTGGGCTGGCTGGCCTAAAGTTCAGGAGCCGTGCCTACACCCAGGTGGCTGGGGACGAGAGAGAAGGGCTGCGTTGGCAGCTGGGGTCTGAACTGGCCATGGAAGGGAGCTGAGATCTCTCCAAGGTGGATGTTCTCCGCCTCCCTGGACTGGTTGTCAGGATTAGCTGGAGAGAACTCCGCTGGCGCACACAGGATGGATTAAAGGAGTTTTTATTCATGTCTGATGCTTTTCAGAAGGGCTTTACTTCAGTTACATGTCAGCCCCCCACATCCGTGGGTCCCGTGTCCACAGGTTCAACCAGCCAGGGATTGAAAATATTTGGGGACAAAAAAAAAAGTGACGCACAGCGTCCCGTGCTGTAGCCTCCCACCCTCTCACAGATCCTCGTCTCCAGCTTTCATGTGAGCGTCCGTCGTTCGCCCTGAGTGTGACGTGTACTGTGTCATCAGGCCTAGGGTCACTGCGTCTGTACTGAACACGTACACACCGTTCCTTGTCGTTATCCCTGGAACAGTCTGGTGTAACAGCTATTCACGTAGCATTTACTTTGTGTTAGGTGTTACAAATAACGCAGAGACGGTTTAAAGTGTCCGGGAAGATGTGCGTAGGTTATATGCAAATACTACACCATTTTGTGTAAGGGACTTGAGCATATCCGGATACCTAGGGGCGACTTTTGTTTCAAAAAGGATTTTGAATAAGATACCTGTCCTATAAAACAGGAGAAATGAAGAAGCAGTTCATTTATTTATCAAGTATTTGAGGCCCGCTGCCTGCCAGACCCTCTTCTGGGTGCAGGGGACGCAGCAGGGACTAAAGGCCCTTCCTGCACGAACGTGGGGGGGGCCGTTCATAGAGCCCACAAACGAACAGTGACCGTGTGGTGTGTAGCCGGGGAGAATGCCCTGGGGAGACCCACAGCAGGCAGCACACGGCCAGGGTGGCACAGGCAGAGGGAAGGCCTGGGCTCAGAAGGCGCACTGAGGTGGAGCTCAGTGAAGGAGGAGGCAGCAGGCAGTAAACTGGAGCTGGGGGGAGGTCAGGCAGCAGGTCCAGAACCAGGCAGCTGTGTGGATGGCAGCAGACTGGCTGTGAGCTGTCCAGTCGCCCTCCTTATGGAGCCACAGCCCCCGGGGGGAGAGACGGTTCAAGTCCAGCTCTCCTTCCTGATGAGCTCAGAGGGCAACGTCTCCTTAAAGGGTGGTGTCATGGGTCACCTCCCAGCGGCATTCTGTGTTCCCGGGGGCGTGCCCTATGGAGGCCTGGCCTGTCTGGAAGAACATGGCCACACGTGAAATGCTTTTGTTGGCAAGTGCACCGTACTGTCCAGCTTCCCGGGGCGGAGTTCTCTCCTAGCACAGCGGGTGGATCCAGGAGCAGGTATGATGTTGAGACAGGCCAAGAGGTGGTGCGGCGCTTTCACCCCTTCAGAAGCCTCTTTGAGGCCAGGCAGGAGGGTGCTCAGAAAAAGCAGCTGTTTGTAACAGCAGCCTTGCAGTGATGGGGAAGGGTCTTAATTTTGTTTGTGTGGCTGTGTGTGAAGTGGAGTATTGCAGTTTGCTACATTCGAAATACCAATTAAAACTCCTTATAAAAAGCAAGCGGGATTTTGTTGTCTGGGGTGCTGTTGACAAGGTAACTGTCGCTGTGACTGTGGTGGTTGTTAAATGTAACTTACGTTTGTGTTCATTAAGGAAAAAAAACAAAAACCAAACCCATTGCTGTCAGGTCGATCCCAACTCATAGCAACCCTATAGGACGGAGTAGAACTGTCCCGTAGGGTTTCTGAGGAGCGGCTGGTGGCCTCACACTGCCGAACTGTCCCGTAGGGTTTCTGAGGAGCGGCTGGTGGCCTCACACTGCCGAACTGTCCCGTAGGGTTTCTGAGGAGCGGCTGGTGGCCTCACACTGCCGAACTGTCCCGTAGGGTTTCTGAGGAGCGGCTGGTGGCCTCACACTGCCGAACTGTCCCATAGGGTTTCTGAGGAGCGGCTGGTGGCCTCACACTGCCGAACTGTCCCGTAGGGTTTCTGAGGAGCGGCTGGTGGCCTCACACTGCCGAACTGTCCCGTAGGGTTTCTGAGGAGCGGCTGGTGGCCTCACACTGCCGAACTGTCCCGTAGGGTTTCTGAGGAGCGGCTGGTGGCCTCACACTGCCGAACTGTCCCGTAGGGTTTCTGAGGAGCGGCTGGTGGCCTCACACTGCCGAACTGTCCCGTAGGGTTTCTGAGGAGCGGCTGGTGGCCTCACACTGCCGAACTGTCCCCGTAGGGTTTCTGAGGAGCGGCTGGTGGCCTCACACTGCCGAACTGTCCCGTAGGGTTTCTGAGGAGCGGCTGGTGGCCTCACACTGCCGAACTGTCCCGTAGGGTTTCTGAGGAGCGGCTGGTGGCCTCACACTGCCGAACTGTCCCCGTAGGGTTTCTGAGGAGCGGCTGGTGGCCTCACACTGCCGAACTGTCCCGTAGGGTTTCTGAGGAGCGGCTGGTGGCCTCACACTGCCGAACTGTCCCGTAGGGTTTCTGAGGAGCGGCTGGTGGCCTCACACTGCCGAACTGTCCCGGAGGGTTTCTGAGGAGCGGCTGGTGGCCTCACACTGCCGAACTGTCCCGTAGGGTTTCTGAGGAGCGGCTGGTGGCCTCACACTGCCGAACTGTCCCGTAGGGTTTCTGAGGAGCGGCTGGTGGCCTCACACTGCCGAACTGTCCCCGTAGGGTTTCTGAGGAGCGGCTGGTGGCCTCACACTGCCGAACTGTCCCGGAGGGTTTCTGAGGAGCGGCTGGTGGCCTCACACTGCCGAACTGTCCCGGAGGGTTTCTGAGGAGCGGCTGGTGGCCTCACACTGCCGAACTGTCCCCGTAGGGTTTCTGAGGAGCGGCTGGTGGCCTCACACTGCCGAACTGTCCCATAGGGTTTCTGAGGAGCGGCTGGTGGCCTCACACTGCCGAACTGTCCCGTAGGGTTTCTGAGGAGCGGCTGGTGGCCTCACACTGCCGAACTGTCCCGGAGGGTTTCTGAGGAGCGGCTGGTGGCCTCACACTGCCGAACTGTCCCGGAGGGTTTCTGAGGAGCGGCTGGTGGCCTCACACTGCCGAACTGTCCCGTAGGGTTTCTGAGGAGCGGCTGGTGGCCTCACACTGCCAAACTGTCCCATAGGGTTTCTGAGGAGCGGCTGGTGGCCTCACACTGCTGGTGTTTCGGTTAGCAGCCAGGCTCTTAGCCACTGTGCCATGTTTGTGTTCAGACAGGCCATTTAAAGGGACCAGCGTGCTGGCTTAAATCTAGAATGGGTGGTAACGAAGAATAAACAGTGCCAGAGACTCGTTTTTCCTGCTTGTGGATTACACACAGACCAGTCGGGCCTCGCAGTTTCCCGTGTCATTTACGTGTAAACAGATTACACACAGACCAGCCAGGCCTTACTGGTTCCCGTGTCATTTACGTGTAAATAGATTACACACAGACCAGCCAGGCCTTACTGGTTCCCGTGTCATTTACGTGTAAATAGATTACACACAGACCAGCCAGGCCTTACTGGTTCCCGTGTCATTTATGTGTAAATAGATTACACACAGACCAGCCAGGCCTTACTGGTTCCCGTGTCATTTATGTGTAAATAGATTACACACAGACCAGCCAGGCCTTACTGGTTCCCGTGTCATTTATGTGTAAATAGAAGCACACAGGCCAGCTGGGCCTTACTGTTTCTCGTGTCATTTATGTGTAAATAGATTACACACAGACCAGCCAGGCCTTACTGTTTCCCGTGTCATTTACGTGTAAATAGAAGCACACAGACCAGCTGGGCCTTACTGCTTCCCATGTCATTTATGTGTAAATAGATTACACACAGACCAGCCGGGCTTTACTGTTTCCCGTGTCATTTACGTGTAAATAGAAGCACATACACAGATTAAGAACCAGAAGGACTGTAGAGCTGTAGAAGGGTGGTAGAGGCCCATGGAAGGTGCCTGGGATTGGGCGCGGATGCCCCTCGTCTGGGCTCTGTCGTTCTAAACTGGCCAGCGCTCCCCTTGGCCTCAGCACTGTGTTGGAGCTTGGCTGCCTTCTGCTCGCCCACTCCGGCTCTTTCTTCCCCCTGTTCTGCCAAAGCGAGACAGTTCGTGTGCTCCATCTTGCCCACAGTTCCTTATTATGTTTAGGTAAGAAACCATGTTTCAGAAGCCAGAGGGGATTAGCCCTCAGAAAGGTCTGCCTAGTTGCCTTCCACCCTGGGTGGCGTAAACAGCTAAGTGATTGACTGCTAACCAAAAGGTTGCTGGTTCAAGCCCACCCAGAGGCATCTCAGAAAACAGGCCTAGCAGTCTGCTTCTGAGAGGTCATAGATTTGAAAACCCTTTGGAGCAGTTCTGCTGCTCACATGGAGTCTCCATGGGTCAGAATTGATTCTCGACGGCAACTAACAACAAGACCCTCTCCAGAGATGACTGGATGTCCCCAGTATGACGTGTCCTCTGAGGGAGGCCCTGGGCTGGGCACCTTCACTCTCCCTCTGATTCTCAGTGGCCTCGTGGCAGCAGGCTGCCTCCTGCCCTCTCTGGGGGAAGCCCACAGGGCGTTGAGTCAGATCTGGGCACATAAGCCGGCCGTGCGGTGTGAGTCCAGCGTGTGACCACAGGGCCTTTGCTCATCCACTCTGCCTTGCTGCCTCTGCAGTCTCAGGTTTATCTACTTGACACTTGGTCTCCTTTTTGTGGTGTTCTCTAGGAAGGTGCAGTCACACCCGAGGATAAGAGCCTCTTTCCTGATGTGGACTGGTTAATCGGTAACCATTCTGATGAACTCACGCCGTGGATACCTGTCATCGCAGCCAGGTAAGGGGGAGTGGGCCTGTCGGGGGCTGAGACATTCTGTTGTCATCCAGATGGCGCTGTGCAGGATGGAAACCTCGAGCCACGTGTGGCCCCTGAGCACTTGGAGTGTGGCCAGTCCAGGTTGTTGGAACAATAACATGTGACTTTATTCGGTTGAATTAAATGTATTGTTAATGTGTATCCCACCTGTTTCTTTTTACTTTTTAAAAGTATGGCTACTTGGCATTTCCAATTACCTAAATGGTTCGCATTGCATTTCTCCTGGACAGTGCTGTGCTTGCTTCCACGGTGGCTATAGCCAATATTGGAAGACGTATCTTTTTTCACGAAGTTGTTTTCCTGGTAAGAGGAGGGTTTGTCCTCAGAGGAAAACCCTGTCAATACAGCAGACCCTTCACGGTGGCGTTGGTCTCTTCATCGTAAGCGCACGCACGCACGCCTGTTGCGCTGAGGAACACTATGCGCTGCTGCAGGTCTCCTTTGTCCAGGAGCCGTGTGGCTGCTTCAGCGCTCAGGGAACAATACAGGCCAAGCACCAGCTCTGACGTGGCCTCGGGTGTGCCTGCCTCTGAGACCTCCAAGTCGTAGCTGGAATCTCAGTGCTTCAGAAAGCCTTAGATTATAGCTGACAAGCCTGTCTGTGACGGAAAGGTATTCTTTATAAAAATAATAGAATTCGTGGCTTGTCAGAGACACATAACACGATGCATTGTTTCTAGAAATTAAGCTGGGGAGGGCTGCAGCTCTTTTTTATTAGCCAGGAGCAGATCTTGTCTGTTTTGCCCTGATCCGTCACTGCCCAAGTGGGTCTCTGCTGTTGAACTTAATGACACTGTTCAAGGCTTTTGGTTTCTCTGGTTGTTGATTCTTCTTCAAGGTCGTCCTACCATTGCCGTTTCTTTGTCCTTCCCTGCTGCTTCTTTGACTTCGTTGGGAAATACCCCCGGCGGCAGAGCCAGAAGACGCAGTATCGCGAGTACCTGGATTTCATTAAGGAAGTGGGGCTGACCTGCGGCTTTCACGTAGAGGAAGACTGCCTTCGGATTCCTTCAACCAAAAGAGTACGTCCTGACCAGCGTCCTGACCAACGCCACTGTCCCTGGGCTCTGTCGGCATGTCCATGGAGCGTGCGGGCTGAGTCACATGGTGATTGACGAGCTTTTGCGGTGGCTGGGCCCTCCTCTGGAGACTCCCGGCACTTCCTCCCCAGGCCTGTACCGGCTCTGCGGGGCCCTCACAGAGTCCGTTTCCTCTGCAGATGCCCTGATGGCCCTCGGGGCCTCTTCCCAGAGCAGGCGGCAGCTTGACAGAGCAGTGACTTCTAACCTGAGCACGGCCTGAGGTTAAACCGTTTATGTAAAATTCCCACTTCTTGTTTGGATTCTTGAATAATTGGCTAAAGTTGAGGTTTGCCCTGCTCTGTTTCAGAAGTTCAAAATGATTTCACATTTTTTCATCAGAGTCTCATTAATTCTGCCGGAGTGTCATTTGGTGATTGTTGAAATGGGCCCTCTCACTGTCTGCGCAACAGTGTTGTCATGGTGCTTGCCGGGCCAGGTTGACCCGGTGGCATCCAGCCCCCCATTCAGAGGGCCCGGCCCTTTGGGAAGAGCCCTGTGGAGTATTTATGTTAATTTACATCAATTTTCTAATACCGTTCTTTTATAAGACTGTCGGTGTGCCCTTTTCACATCACAGTCACGGAGCTGGGTTGCTTGATGTGGAAGGATCAGGGCAGGTTAGAGCTCAGCTCTTGGCTCCCCACCTCCTGGCCACGCTGCCCCGGGCCGGCCACGCAGCTTCCTGAGCCCAGGTCGTCATCTGTAGGTGGGGGAGAACATTGCCCACCTCGGGCTGTGTTGGGGGTGACAAAAGGGGCACGCTGTAGCTGCTCGCTGACGGCAGTGACTGTGGCCCCATGCTCCAGACTCAGAGGCTCCCCTCAGCTGGCGTCATGTGCAGGACTGATGCTGACGTGGTCGGTGCTCAGACTGGTTTTGGGGGTTTTCCTAGGACTCGCCCTCAGGGCCTTGGAGCGTCGTCTGACGTATCCTCTGCTTTGGTGGGCCGTAGTCTTCTGAGGTGGGATTTTGGGAACAGGTCACACTGGGTCGTCGGGTCGGTAAGGATCCTGCAGTTCTGGTGTGTGCATTTGCTGTCTGTGCATCAGTGCCTGAGAGCACGGCCAGCGCTTCATCTCCCTGAGCCCCGGTTTCCTCGTGGCTGCAGGGCTGGGGTGAGTGCAGCAGTGGGCATGAGTGAGTCACGACTTGTAAAGCCGTGCCCAGGGCAGGTAGTTAGCGCAGGCCAGGCACTGCCTCTTCCCCTGGACAGAGAGCTGAGTCACGTGCCCGACATGACACACCAGAGGTGGTAGAGGTGGACGGTCAGTAAGATGACGCCCTGATGCAGCGGGACCGGCTTCTTTTTGTGACTGATAAACTGGCTTCAGAGCTAGTACTCAAAGAGAACGTGTGGAACTACCATGGCGTCAGCGTGAGCATACGCCTCCCTCCAGCGCATCCCTGGGTGCTTGTAACTCACCCCATGAGCGTGAAAAACGTCTAACCCTTCTGTAGGGTTAGCATCACTTCTGCTCCCAAGGCACGTGTGGGACCGAATGAGGGTGGACCAGTGACGTGTCCCCAGGCTCCTGTGCCCAGGGTCGCAACTCACAATTCATGCACACTTGTTGAATATCTGAAAATATGCAGGGCGAGATTTTTCATGGGCTCTCACTGTTTGTTTTTTATTTTTATTATTTTTTAAGTTCTTTCGTTTTTAAAAATATTTTTAAAGTAATTCATGTTGGTCTTTTTTTTTTGCTTCAACAAAGAGAAATTTATTTTCTCACAGTCTAGTAGGCTAGAAGTCCAACCTCAGGGCATCAGCTCCAGGGGAAGGCCTTCTCTCTCTGTCACCTCCAGAGGAAGGTCCTTCTCATCAGTCTTCTCTTGGACTAGGAGCTTCTCCACGCGGGAACCCCAGGTCCAAAGGATGCGCTTTGCTCCTTGTGCTGCTTTCTTGGTAGTATGAGGTCCCCCATATCTCTCTGCTGTATCGGTGCCATTTGATAAAATACAGACTTTTATCATAAGAGATTGAACGCTTCTACGTGATTTGTCCTCAAGCGCAGGAGAACTCCGTGGGAACGTTGAAGTGCCATGAGCCTGCCGAGATGACAATTTGCTTGTTTCCAATGCAGGTTTGCCTCGTGGGGATGTCCCGGACGTACCCACCCGATGCAGAAATTTCCCTCAACGAGAAGAGGACTCGGTACATTCATAGTCGGCGGCGACCTGGGGGCCCACTGCCCAAGGAACTTTCTCATCCTCCACCCAAGGGACAGGACTGGACTGGCCCCCGGCATGGCCCCCGAGCCCAGGAATCTGGGCCTGAGCCCGGGCCTGCAGCACGAGGGGCAGGGGCCCAGGCAGAGGGGCTCTGGCTGTCGGGGTTCCAGCCCCGAGAGACAGTGGAGCGCGTGAGGAACTGTTCTGCTCTCCCTCGTGACTTCATCGACCGCGTGGTTCTGCAGGTGGCCCGCCTGCTGTTGGGCAGGAAGCAGCCAAGCACAGGAGGGGATTCTCAGGACACCAGCGTGAAGCCCTGGAACCCAGGAGGTAAGGCACCCCCACCCAATGGGGGCATGCACCGTCCGTCTACCACGCCCTTCCTCCTGTGCAGCCGTGGGAGACCACATGGGGCTGCCTGTCCTTAACTTGTTCTCAGAGAGAGAGAGAGTGATGTTGGACGGGCTGCTTACCACCTCGTGCTCTAAAGCTTCGGCCTGGTTTCTGTTAGCACAGCAGACTTTACGTGCCTCGGGAGGGAGGCTGGGGCCCAGCGTGTTCACGCGGGACCTTTAACCAGCCTTGTGGATGCACAAGGGTCAGGCTCTGCGGCACCTCGTTTTCAGCCTGTGGTGGTATGCAAAGAGACTGGACAGAGGGACCAGGAAAACGCACCATCCCCTTGAGTGTAGTGATTTGATAGTTCTTCAATTCTCTGAGATCTCAAAAACGGGAGAATCAGACATGACGAAGGGAGATTGTTCTCGTGCAGGGCGTGCTGACCTCTGTGGCCCTCGAGAGGGACAGATCAAAGCACAGCTTCTCACCGTGACTTTACCTCCAGGGAGGAGCTCGCCTCTCCTGACTCTGCTGCCAGTCAGGAGAGATGGTGGTGGGCAGCCAGGGGGCGCTGTGGAGCCAGCTCGTTTGGGGATTGAGCTAGAGCTGAACCTGAGTTACAGGGTCCCTGAGGAGGTCAGGTCCTCCTCCTTGCCCCCGCTGCTTGCTGGCCCAGGGCCGAGCAGATCCAGGAGGAAGCAGCCATGTCTCACTTCTCCTCTTCTTCATTTAAACTGTGAGATGTCAGGTCTTCTTTCTCCTTATTCCCTTTGACTCTGCTCTCAGGCTATGGGGGCTTCCCTTGTCAGGCTGGTGCTCCCTCTGCAGATGTTGTTGGGTGACCCAGGCTGTGGGGACCTGCTGGTCCCTGCCCCTGGGGAGGAAGCCTCAGGTCCAGCCTCTCAGCTGGCGGGCTGCACCCTACATCTGTGAGGGGACCGGGACCCCAGGAAGCAGCACTGTGCAGCAGCCTCGGCCGGCCGAGCTCACAGAGTGGTCGGGAGTGGCAGGAAGGCTTTCAGGGAGGTATTTAAAGCATTCCTTCAGACCTTCTCCCTCCTCTTGGTGGATTGGAGGCAGCTGAGGGGTGGCAGGTGGAATGACGGTGGCCACAAAACAGGTGTCTGCCCCGAGGGTCTTTGAGTGGCGTAGGGGAGCTGGTTTCCAGTCTCCAGATCAACCCTCCCGGCAGGCCTGAGGGTCCTCAGCTCGCCTGCACGCTGGTGGTAAGGGCAGAGGAGACGTGGAGGCAGCGCCTCCTGTGGGCAGTTCCTGGCAGAGGAGTTCAGGAGACCCACCAGTTGCTGTGGGGTCAACCCCGTCGGAGAACTCTGCTCCACAGGGTTTTCAGTGGCTGGTATTTTGGATGTAGATTGCCAGGCCTTTCATCTGAGGCACCTCTGGGTGGACTCGAGTATCTAACCTTTCGGTTATCAACTGAGAGCATTATCCATTTTTGCCACCCAGGGACTCCAGAACAAGCGGATTTCAGCCTCACGTGAAGTTTGGTGTTTTGGCAATAAAGTGCTCTCTGCTTACCAGGCTTCTGGGAGATCAGAGTTGAGTGTGAATTTCCTGAGGCCTGAGAACAGTCAGCTCTAAACAGGAACATCTGTGGTAGTGTTTCATCCCACAGAAGCCCTCTTGCAGGAAATGCCCTGCCGGGAGCCAGCGAGCTCTGGAGCCTGGCTGGCTGGGTGGCGGAGCAGCCATGGGGGAGCCCCGGCTTTTGTGGCCAGCTTGGCCCTCTGTCCTCAGTGCAAGAACCTGGGAGAAAGGAGGGCAGGTGACACTGACCATGCTGTCCGGTCATTTAGCACAGTCTCCAAGGCCATGGAGTCATCCCTGTCCTCTCGCCTGTCCAGGCCATGCCCTCAGATGTGACACAGACCCTGTGGACGTGAGGTTGTCCCTCTCCCCTCGCCTGTCCAGGCCATGCCCTCAGATGTGACACAGACCCCGTGGACATGAGGTTGTCCCTCTCCCCTCGCCTGTCCAGGCCATGCCTTCAGATGTGACACAGACCCCGTGGACGTGAGGTTGTCCCTCTCCCCTCGCCTGTCCAGGCCATGCTTTCAGATGTGACACAGACCTGTGGCTGTGGGGTCATCCCTGTCCCCTCACCCGTCAGGCCGTGCCCTCAGATGTGACACAGACCCCATGGCTATGGAGTCATCCCTGCCCCCTTGCCTGTCAGGCTGTGCCCTCGAAGCTAGTGAGGTCCTGCTCTCAGGGGCCCACTCTTGTGGGCCGTGGGTGACATGGCCCTTCCTGCACTATGATTTGCGTTTCGGAGCCAGAACTGATTTCAGGGTGTGGCTTTTTTTGCACATTTAGCTGGTTTGTGATGGTCTCTTTGTTTTCTGGGGAAACTTGTCTCATCAGGAAGCCTCTCCTTAGCCGAAGTCGCCAGCGAGATGGACAAGGAGACGCTGCAGAGACTGAAGAGGGAGTGCGGGGGCCTGCAGACGCTGCTCCGGAACCGCCACCAGGTGTTCTCAGGTGAGGGCTGTCCCCAGGTGTGGCAACACTCGCTGTTCCTACCTCATTGAGTTGCCTTACACCCCACTGCTAACATCACTGTCCTTCCTTTTTTCTTTTTGATAAATATCTCGCTTTAGGATTGTGAGATTTGCAGGGAGTCTGCGAAGGTAGGACAGAGAGCCCTGTGTGCCCCCACACACCATGTCGGGGTGTGCCCCCTGAGCGTCTGCACTGTCCTGCTGCACGGCACCCAGCTGGGGCTGCTGTCGGGAGAGCTCTCCTGGGCACTGCTGTCTGCTGGGTCTCTGGCAGCCTGTGCTAACCCGTCGAGAGCCACAGACCAGGCGCCAGGCTCAGGACAGGTACACCCAGGGTCTGAGGCCTGGGCCCTGCCTGGCCCTTCCCCCGTATGCTAGGTGGGGATGTTCATGGAAGAGCTGTACTTTGGGGTTGAGGGTCTTGGTCCCTCCACCCCAGAGCCTAGGCCCTCCTAGGACAGGAGGGCCCTCTTGCCTGCTTGTTCTCTGACTGCCCACAAAGCAAGGTGGACGGCTTTTGTACTCCCCCCTCTACCCTCTATCCTCCACCCTCTGCGCTACACCTTCCCCATCTGCCCTACTCCCTCTCCCCCCGCCTGGGAGCAAGGTCTAGGGTGGAGGGCAGCTAGGCTGGGGCTCACATAGGCGCCTGCATGTGTGGCAAGTCCCACATCTCAAGTGTCAGGTGTGCACACGTGAGCGTGGCCCAGTAGACTGCTATGTATCCGCTGCCGAGGGGCTTGCCTCAGCAGCTCTTTTCCTTCTTCCTCGTGGGGGCTTGGAGCAGACCCAGCTGGCATCCCTGTGGGCACCAGTGTGTATCATTTACAGTGGGTGTCTTCCTGCGTCACCTTACTGCCGTGAGCACTGTTTCCATAGGCATCATGACCTGCTGGGAGACAAGTCGAGGGGTTGGCATGGGGGGCCCTTAGGAAATGCATGGGAGCTGGGACTTGAGGGAAGGCAGGAGTCAGAGGGGTGACAAGGGCAGGGAACAGCAGGGGAGGCAGAGGGAACAGCATGAGCAAAGGGCATGCACGTGGAGGAGCAGGGTGACAGGATGAGGGTGGGCCAGGGCCCTGGCGAGAAGGACTGGATCCTGTGACATTGTGGCTCTGTTGGGGTGTGGCAGTAGGATGGAGGTCCCCTGGGGCCCCAATCCCATGTGGCGTTGCCTGTGGGTGTAGGCCAGCTTCCCGCTCTGGGTATAGGCTGGCTCCCCACTGGTCTCTCGGCTGCCTGGACTCCACCTTGCTGGGCTGTCTTGAAGATCAGACACAGGCCTGCATGCCAGTCCCCAGAGCAGTGCCCAGCCCTGTGGTTGGTACTGAAGGAGTGGCACACGAGGACACCATGTGTAGGCTCTCCTGTGTGTGCACACAAGGACATGGTGTGCGTGCTCCCATGTGCACACGAGGACACGGCGTGCGGGCTCCCCTGTGTGCACACGAGAATCTGGCGTGCGGGCCCCCCATGCGAGCATAGTGTGTGTACATGGTGGGCATGCTTCCTTTGGACCCATGGTCACTGTTGCCCAGCTCAACTTGATTCTCATCTAACTCAGTTCCACCTGAGTACGCGCGGTCCGGTGGGCAGGCGGCCTGGCGTAGCCTTGCCTGAGGAGCCTGCCGGGAGGGTCACAGCGCAGGTGGGGCTAGGCAGCTGGGGACCGCAGCAGGGCTTTCTGAGCCAGAGGGCGCAGCCGGCCTGGAGCCCGCTTCCTGTTTCTCAGCATGAGTAGACTAGCCGTCTTCCTGAGCAGAAGGCCCCTTTTTTCTGTTGCTCAGCACAGTTTTGTGTGGTTTTACGGCTTAGTCTCTGTTTTCCACCGTAGATAGGCAGGTAGCGTTTGCTTCTCTGTGCAGTTCTCGTGGGGGGCATGTTTATTCCTGGAAGCTCTTCTGAGGAGACCAGGGGCCGAGCTCCAGAGAAACATTTTTCCCAGTCCTGCAGAAACACACCCTGAAGCACTGAGCTGGGAGTTTTTTGTTTTTTCAGTAATAATGTCTGGTCTCGAAAAGAATTAAAGATAAAAACACCAAGCCCGTTGCAGTTGAGTGGACTTGGACTCACAGCGATCCTATAGGACAGTAGAAGTGCCCCATAAGGCTTCCAAGGGTGTAACCTTCAGAAAGCAAACTGCCGCGTCTTTCTCCTGTGGAGTGGCTGGTGGGTCAGAGCCACTGACCTTTCATTTAGTAGCCGAGTGCTAACCACTGCACCACCAGGGCTCCTTCTAAAAGAGTGAGGAGGCAGTAAGAACGGTCTCAGGTGGCATGGTTCAGCTCACAGGGGGCACCTCTGTGCAGGTGCCGTACTGGCCTCCTGCCTGTAGCTTCCCCAGGCCCGATCCATCTCCCCGGGTCCCTCTTAAGAGCCTTGTAGAACGCGAGCTGTGTGAGACTGGCGTGCTGGTCCCACCCTGAGGTGCAGCTTTCAGAGGCTGGGGTGCTGACCCCTCTCACGGCGAGGGAGCTGGCTGCTCCCGAGTGCCCTACGCTGCCTGGGTCCCCCTCTCCCTGGAGATTTTCATAGTGATTTTCTGGAAGCATCTTTAGCCAGTCCATCAAGATACTTTTGTGAAGCCTTCATGAGTGGTGGGGAGGCAGGGGCTGGCCAGTTTCTCATTCTGTGTCAAGCAGGCCTGAGGAATGCCCCTATTAGGGAGGAGAGATCTTCAGACACCTTGGATGAAAAGTGAATCTTGTTAACTATCTCATGTTGATAAAAAGCGACACAAGGCTCATTTCCTGCTGTCCCATGTCTCCATCTCTGACAACAGCCGTCACGTGGCACTTTCTCTCCCTGAGGCTGACCGCCCGGGCTAGGCCACACCTCAGTTAAATGTTAGAGGACGCAGCCCTTCAGATCGACTGTCCAGTAGGCAGACGCCAGCCTGTGCTGGTTCTCTGTGCCCCCAGTGGGTTTTGTAATCTGCGAGATTGGCTCCAGAACTCACAGAAAGGGCTGTGCTTACCACGTTATTGTTGGGTGCCCTGGAGTCAATTCTGACTCAGCAACCCCGTGTGACAGAGAAGAACTGCTTCCTAGGTTTTCTAGACTGTAATCTTTACAGGAGCAGACTGCCGCTTCGTTCTCCTGCGGAGCAGCTGGTGGGTTCCAGCCACTGACCTTTCGGTTAGCAGCTGAGTGCTTAACCACTGCACCACCATGGTTCCTTGTACTTACAATAACCACTTTGTTACCCAATTAGGGTCTGTGCCCTGGAGCGGTCGAGCCAATGAAACACACCCCAAGTCAGAAAGAGTGAGAAAGCTTATTCAGGAGATGTGTGCATCACGGGGGACCCGGCAGCAACACTGTCTGTCTTTATGGAGTCCCGAAGTGCGGTTTTACATCAGGGCTTATATAGAATCTTACAAGGTTGTCGTTGTTAGGTGCCATCGAGTCAGTCCCAACTCACAGCGACCCTGTCTACCACAGAACGAAACGCTGCCCGGCCCTGTGCCGTCCTTACAGTTGTTGCTGTGCTTGAGCTCATTGTTGCACCCCCTGTGTCAGTCCACCTCATTGAGGGTCTTCCTCTTTTCCACTGACCCTGTACTCTGCCAAGCATGATGTCCTTCTCCAGGGACTGGTCCCTCCTGACAACATGTCCAAAGTATGTAAGATGCAGTCTCGCCATCCTTCCCTCTAAGGAGCATTCTGGCTGCACTTCTTCCAAGACAGAGTTGTTTGTTCTTTTGGCAGTCCGTGGTATATTCAGTATTCTTCGCCAACACCACAATTCACAGGCGTCAACTCTTCTTCCGTCTTCCTTATTTATTGTCCAGCTTTCACATGCATATGACGCGATTGAAAACACCATGGCTTGGGTCAGGCGCACCTTAGTCTTCAAGGTGGCATCTTTGCTCTTCAACACTTTAAAGAGGTCCTTTGCACCAGATTTGCCCAATGCAATGCGTCTTTTGATTTCTTGACTGCTGCTTCCATGGCTGTTGATTGTGGATCCAAGTAAAATGAAATCCTTGACAACTTCAATCATTTCTCCGTTTATCACGATGTTGCTCATTGGTCCAGTTGTGAGGATTTTTGTTTTCTTTATGTTGAGGTGTAATGCATAGTGAAGGCTGTGGTCTTTGATCTTCATCAGTAAGTGCTTCAGGTCCTCTTCACTTTCAGCAAGCAAGGTTGTGTCATCTGCATAACGCGGGTTGTTAATGAGTCTTTCTCCAATCCTGATGCCTTGTTCTTCATATAGTCCAGTTTCTCATATTATTTGCTTGGCATACAGATTGGACAGGTATGGTGAAAGGATACAACCCTGGCGCACACCTTTCCTGACTTTAAACCAATCAGCATCGCCTTATTCAGTCTGAACAACTGCCTGTTGATCTACGTAAAGGTTCGTCATCAGCATGATTAAGTGTTCTGGAATTCCAGAACACTGGAATTCTTCGCCATGTTATCCATAATTTGTTATGATCCACACAGTCGAATGCCTTTGCATACTCAATAAAACACAGGTAAACATCTTTCTGGTATTCTCTGCTTTCAGCCAGGATCCATCTGACCTCAGCAGTGATATCCCTGGTTCCGTGTCCTCTTCTGAAACCAGCCTGAATTTCTGGCACTTCCCTGTCGATATACTGCTGCAGCCACGTTTGAATGATCTTCAGCAAAATTTTGCTTGTGTGCGATATTAATGATATTGTTTGATAATTTCCCATAAATGGCGACTATACACATGGACCTCACCAGATGGAATACACAGAAATCAAATTGACTGCATCTGTGGAAAGAGACGATGGAAAATCTCAATATCATCAGTCAGAGCAAGGCCAGGGGCCGACTGTGGAACAGACCATCAATTGCTCATAAGCAAGTTCAAGCTGAAACTGAAGAAAATCAGAGCAAGTCCATGAGAGCCAAAATATGACCTTGAGTACATCCCACCTGAATTTAGAGACCATCTGAAGAATAGATTTAATGCATTGAACACTGGTGACCGAAGACCAGATGAGTTGTGGAATGACATCAAGGACATCATATATGAAGAAAGAAAGAGGTCACTGAAAAGACAGGAAAGAAAGAAAAGACCAAGGTGGATGTCAGAGGAGACTCTAAAACTTGCCCTCAAACGTCAAACAGCTAAAGCAAAAGGAAGAATTGATGAAGTAAAAGAACTGAACAGAAGATTTCAAAGGGCAGCTCTAGAAGACAAAGTATTATATGACATGTGCAAAGGGCTGCAGGTAGAAAACCAAAAGGGAAGAACATGCTCGGCGTTTCTCAAGCTGAGAGAACTGAAGAAAAAATTCAAGCCTTGAGTTGCAATACTGAAGGATTCTATGGGGAAAATATTAAACGACGCAGGAAACATCAAAAGGAATACACAGAGTCATTATACCAAAAAGAATTAGTCAGTGTTCAACCATTTCAAGAGGTAGCATATGATCAGGAACTGATGGTACAGAAAGAAGAAGTCCAAGGTGCTCTGAAGGGATTGGTGAAAAACAAGGCTCCAGGAATTGATGGAATATCAGTTGAGATGTTTCAACAAACAGATGCAGCGCTGGAGGTGGTCACTCGTCTATGCCAAGAAATATGGAAGACAGCTTCCTGGCCAACCGACTGGAGGAGATCCATATTTATGCCTGTTCCCAGGAAAGGTGATCCAACTGAATATGGAAATTATAGAACAATTAATATTTACAAGGGTTAGAAATATCTTTGTCGTCTGCAGATGGCCTGGCCGGAGGAGTTGTTAATCATAGGTAGTGACAGAAGCCTACGAGACTGCTCTTTATCAGGCAAAGACATACAGATCAGACACCTAGGCTCTGATTTTCCTGTGTTTGGGGGGGCGGGTGTGAGTCACAGAACAAAACAAAGCTACTGTGTCAGATCAAACAAAGAACAAAGGTATTAGTGTTAGAGCAAAACCAAGTCATTCACAGGTACGCCCAGGAGGAGGCAGGCAGAGGAGAGAGAAAACAAGTAGGTTCATCGTGGCGTTAGTTATGTCAAGCTCCCAGTCGTCCGTTTTGAAAAGGAGAAAACATCCTGGGGGGTACTGGGGTCACAGTGTAATCACCAAAGGATACACACAGGTCTTGCTCTGGGAGAATTGCAGGCCTGAGTCTAATATTGTCCCCAGGGACATGCCACAGCTACCAGCCTTCAGGAGGTCCAGCCCCTTCCCTGTCAGGGCCTCTTATCAGCTGTGGGGCCTCAGCACAGGTGCCCCTCCCTCCCTTCCTGTCTGCCAGGTGTGGTCCCTGGGCCTCCTGGCTGTTTTGGAAAACAAAGGCACCTTGATTCCTGGCAAATTCCAAGGGTTGTTTTCAGGAACCAGAGACAAAAGACCAAATGGAGTTCTTGGACACAGGCGCTGGCTCCTTGCACGGTTTGTCGGTTTGTCGGGTGGGGACAGCAGCACTGAGGTCTGGCTGCTCTCCCATGGAGGGTTTCCCAGGTGGCCGGTTGGGTCCTCCCCAACCTGTTGTCTTCACGCTGTACCAGTAGGTGCTGCTGTGGAGATGTCTAGGGGAGAGGAAGGCCCTTAACCTGGTGTTTCAGGTGAAGGAAATAAGCCTGGCATTCCTGGGCAGGCTCCCGGAGGGCACACAGAAGTCCCTGTCATGTTTTGGGCAAGGGTGCCTCTGCGACTGTCCTCTGGTCCAGGACAAACACTGGCCAACGACGGACAGGCTGGTCACACTGCACACAGGGCTGACTTCAAAGGGAAGTCCAGCTTTGGTCCCTGCAGCGTCGTGTTCTCATGTGCCTTCGGGGACTGGTCTGTTTAACAGGGGCCCTTTGTTCCCCTGGACCTCCCGTCTCTGGGCTGGCAGCTCCGCGTTGCCAGTGGAAACCAGGAGGATGTGGTTGCTTTGGCTTCTTTGCTCACAGAGCCGTTGGCTCCTCAGAGTGAACATGCCAGGGAGAGGCCCCGGGTGCCTGCCCCAGCTGCTTGGCCAAATCGGGGCAGCCGTACTCGGGGCTCCTTGTTTTCTGTGTGTGAGCCTGAGGACATGGCCCTGAAAGACTCGTACAGCAGCCCAAACGTTTCCCAGCAGTCTGCCCAGATCAGGGCCCACCGCGATGGTTCCCACGCCCTGCTCCCAGCTCCTTGCCATCTCTCTCTCCTCCCTGTGCCACCTCAGCCTCTGTCCTGGCTCATGTCCTGCATCTTGTCATTGTTGTAGCCTTGCTCTCAGGCACGGAGCTCCCCACCACCTCCTCCAGTGTGGGCGCACTCCTCCCAAAAGCTCCCCAACCCCGGGGCCTTGAGGCCCCTGAGCCCACCCTTCCTCGGACCTCACCCCCACTCCGTCTTCTCTCTGTGCTGGCTTAGGCCCATGTCGCGTGTGCCCCAATCCTTCCCCGTCCTCCCTGGCCAGCCCCGCCCTGGTCACAGTCACACGTCCCTGCTCCGCACGTCTACTCACCGCCCAGCTCCTCGCACACCACGCAGGGCCATGTAGGGGTGCACTCAGAGCACAGAGAACAGCAGGGGCTGTGGGAGGCAGGTTTGTAGTAACAAGTAGGTGGGGTGGCCTAGTTCCTGTGGGAGGCGGTAATGGGATTGTTTGGACAGCCGAGCAGCCGCAGGGACTGAAGCTCATCAGGTCGAGGACAGGGTGTAGCTGGCTGGCTGGTAGGGGGCCGGCCAGGTGAGTGAGGTGCATCTGATGAGAACAGGGGAGCTCGTGGATGAGCCTTGGGGATCCTGGGAGGCAACACAGGATCACTAAGGGCACCGGGGTTGGCATTTGCTGTTGCTTCTGCCCAGGCTCCACAAGCTGCTCCTCACCTCTGGAGCCTCAGCTGACCCCCAGGGCCTCCCTGTTTCCGTCTGGCCTGGAATCTTGTCACAGTACTTGGCATTCCCTCCTGCTAGAAGCCGGCATGTGGTCTGTCCCCAGCCCAGAGCCTTCCACACTACCGGCACTTCCCAGGTTGTTGACTTGGCACACCGGCTGACTTGCTGGCTGTCTCCTGTGTCACCCGCAGTTTTGAACGGGCGCGTCTGCCTCCGCGACTGGAGAGAGGAGCAGCTGCAGAGGAAGACACGGCCAGAGCTCAGGCGGGGGCCTGGTACTGAGGCCTTCAAGACCCGACCCTGCTGGTTCTTCATGCACCACCCCGACGGCTGCGCCCTGCCTGCTGCTAGCTGCCCATTCGCGCACGGGCCTGGGGAGCTGCAACCCGCCCAGAGCACAAGGAGGGCCCAGCAGCTGCTGCAGCCTGTGGCCACCACGCCTGTCGAGGCCTGACTGTGGCCAAGAGAAGAGACTGAGCAGCCTTCCAGTGGCCACAGTCCCCAGTTGTTTTCCCTGTGTGCTAGGACCCATTCTAAGCATTTCATGTCACTGACATGTGAGGTGTCTCCACTTTACAGATGATGACACTGAGGCACCGCGATCACTGTCACTTGTCCAAGGTGGCCCACACTCCTGCCCTTCCTCATCTTCCTTTCCCTGGATGGCCTGGCCTTGGGACAGTGGGGAAGACTGAACTTGGAATGGCTCAGAACAGGGTCGGCACTTTCATTTCATTTCTCACGGAATAAAGCTTCACGTCTGTCTGTGGTGCTCCTGTTTGCACAGTGACCCACATGCTGTCCGTCATCTGCTCCAGAGGAGAAGGATCTGGGGGTGAAGGGCCAGGCCTTCTGCTCTGCCAGCCACCGCCTTCGGAGGCAGCATCCTGGGTGGGGCCTGAGGCTGGGCAGGCCAAGAAGGGAGAGGGGCCCCAAACGGAGGGAGGAGAAGAAAGATGGTGACCCCAAGTGCTGATGTAACCACGTACCACAGACTTAACCAAAACCAAACCCGCTGCAATGGAGTTGATTATGACTCACAGCAGCCCCACAGGACAGAGTAGATCTGCCCCGTAGGGTCTCCAAGAAGCCCCTGGTGGATTCCAACTGCTGACCTTTTGTTAGCAGCCTAAGCTCCTAACCACAGTGCCACCAGGTCTCCACCACAAACTTAGTGGCTTAAAACAGCAGAAACTGGCCTCTTCTCTATGGGGCAGACTGGCTGGGTACACGCTGCAGTGGGCTAAGCAGGAGGAGACGGGACGGGGAATGGAGGAAGGGCCTGGGGTCGATCCTGTGGGTCTGGGGGCGTTGGAGGCCACTGGGCTCCTTTGTGTTAGAAGAGCTGCCCCACCTCACTGCCTGGGCAGGGAGCAGAAGGGGCTGGGAGCCGCGAGGAGGCGATGGGTAAGCAGAGACCCCCAGACAGGCAGGGCGAGCTGGAGACCATTTGAGAGGGGTCCTGGAGCAGAGAACAGAGGGAGGAGACAGAAACCCAAGGGGAGGGGAGAGCTCAGTGCCCATGGGCACCAGAAGGTGGCTGTCAGCTGGGTCGGGGTCATCTGAGCTGTCCGTGGGAATTAAGGCCTTGGGGGCAGGCAGCTCCATAGAGTGTGCCAAGGGCAGGTGAGGCTCAGGACAGCCTGAGGAGGGAACTGTATCCCACGTCCTCGGCAGATGGCAGTAAAAGCCCCCGGTCGGGCAGCTCCGTGCGGTGGGCCGTGGGCTGGTGAGGCTCAGGACAGCCTGAGGAGGGAACTGTATCCCACGTCCTCGGCAGATGGCAGTAAAAGCCCCAGGTCGGGCAGCTCCGTGGAGTGGGCCATGGGCTGGTGAGGCTCAGGACGGCCTGAGGAGGGAACCAGGTCCCAGGTCGTCAGCAGACAGTGAAAGCCTTAGGTGGGGCAGCTCCATGGAGTGGACAGAGGGTGAGTGAGGCTCAGGACAGGCAACTGTGACCCACATCCTCGGCAGGTGGCAGACAGCCCCAGGTGAGGCTGTGATGTCGTCTCTGGCCTCCAGGTGTCACCCAGGCCCCACCAGTGAAACCTTCTGGGCCCGCCTCCGCCGCCCCCCACACACACCTCCCTGCCCCAGTGTTGTTAGAGACCTTGCCTCATGGCCTAGCCGGGTGGGAGCCATTTAGAAGGGGCTCAGGGTCCCCCAAGCAGTAACCCAAAGCCGATAGCTCGCAGTGTCCTGGGACCGTGCCCCCAGCCACTGCGAACTGCAAGATCCTGCCCCAGCTCTGGCCTGTAATGACAGGACTGTCAGGGTCACCTCCTGGCTCCCACAACCCCCACCACCACCCCGAACACTTGCCCAGTGGCTTCCCTGGGGCCCCACACAGGGCACAGCAGATACCTAGGCTGCAGGGACTCTATGAGGGAGAGGTGGGGGTGCACACCCAGCTTCTCGGGGCGTGAGGCCAGGCCCCACCACTCGTGGAGCTATAACTGGGGGGCCGGTACCCTTTCACACTGTGGACACTCAGCCTGGCCCCTGGCCGCCTCTAAAGGGGATGCTGGTCCCGCTTCGATCCTGGGTAGGACCCAGATCCCAGGGCAGGGACCCTGCTCACCCAGCAAGTGTGCTCATTTGCAGTTCTATGGATGTAAGTCACAGAAACCAATTCCACCTTCAGCCAAGAAAAAAAAGGAAAGTCATTAACAGGGCTGTCACCAAGCCCATAGTCAGGGCTGTGGCCACAACTCAGAGCCTTCTAGAAGCAGGCATCTGGCAGCCCTTGGGCACAGCTGCTTGCCTGTGCTCCTCCCGGATTCTGCCTCGTTCTCTTGGGCCTAGGGGGTGACATGGCGGGGTCAGTCACTGCCAGTGACCCCGGGGTTCTAGATGACCATTCAGCCCCTGACAGACTCCTCCTTCCTAGTCCAGGCTCCTTGGGTTCTCTCCGGTGAAGATGAGTGGGGGAGGGAGCCCACCCTGGCTGCTCCTGGGAACACAGCTCTGGAGGGTAAGTGCTGGGGGGCGTTGTGAGGGGTTTGGGGTCCCACAGGTCCAGGACGGGCCATGGAAGCTGGTGTGGCTGCCACCTTCCAGGCCCGAGAATCTAGACTCAGGCCAGATGGGGGTGGAGGTGGGCCTGGTTGGAAAGCTCTGCTGCGAGAACTCCAGCCAGGACGGCTCTGCTGACGGGCTGGGCGAGGCTGGACAGAGCAAGCGCAGTTCTCTGGAGCCAGGCGGCTTGGCTCCAGGAACCCTGAGCAGGGCCTCCAGCCGGGAAGGCCCCAGGCAGCTGCATCCTGCCCCAGCCGGCCTTGGAGGCAGGACCCCACGCTAGGACCGTGCCACTGCCTCCTGGGGGGCTGAGGCTGAGCAGGAACGTCCTGGGCTGGCAGGGACCCAAGCATGGAGCTGAGCTCAAGGTTAAGTCAGGTTACCTCCCATCTGAGTGCAGAGCAGACCTGCTGGGAGCCTGCAGTTGGCCCCAGTGGTCCATGCCTCCCTCAGGCGTGGGTGGCTCAGCGGGGGCTTCCACTTCGTTTCTAGGGGAATCGAGGCCTGACAAGGGACAGGACGCCCTAGTCCAGGCCACTCCTGGGAGGAATACCTTCTCCTTTAACCACTGCTGTCGAAACTGCCCCTGGCCACCTGGAGCTTGGTGATGTCCCCCTGGAAAGCAGGTCTCGGCCAGCACCAGGGGTCCCTATAAAAGTGAGGTTATGTGAAGAGCCTGTCACCTCAGCCTCACTGTTGTCAGGAGCACCCATGGTCCCTGTAAAAGTGGGGGTGCAGGAGGCCCATTACCCCACCTCCCTGTGTCGTCAGGAGCACTGGGGGTCCCCGTAAAAGTGGAGGTGCAGGGGAGCCCTTCACCGCACCTTCCTGTGTCTTCAGGAGTTGGACATGCCTGGTTCGAGCTGGCACTGCAATTTGTGTGACCCTGGGCCAGTGCCTTACCCTCTGCGTCTGAGTTCTCATCAGTAGAAAGGGGTGACAATGATGACACCCACCCCATGGGGCTGTGAAATGGAACATATGTTACCATCTTCCCCTTGGAATGACCTCAGGCACTTACTTGGGTGGTCTGTGTCTGCTGGCAGCACCAGGCCGTCTCTGGGCCCCTTTTGAACTCTGTTGTGGATAGAGTTGTGTCCCCCAAAGAGAAAAGTGGAAGTCCAGACCCCTGTACCTGTGGTCTGGCCCTTTGGAAACAGGGGTTTTTGTACGTTAATGAGGCCATACCGGAGCAGGATGGGTCCCTGAGCTGGAAGCCTGGGGCAGGGTGGCTGTGGGTGATTCAGACGGTTCTGTTGCGGGTGAGCTCTGAGTCCTGGCTTGAGGAGGCCTGTGAGTCCCAGGACCCTTGGGGAAACCGTGTGTCACTTCCTGCGTGTTTAGATCCGTGCTTTTCAGGTTATCGGTGGGAAGGAATGTTGTTTAAGAATTTCCAGCCTGTCACAGACCAACATTTTGTAAAATACAGTGAAGATAAACCGCTTAAAAAATGTGAGTAAAAGGTAGGCATTCAAAAGACAAGCGCAGAAACAACCCAAGGGCCCACCAACAAATCAATGGGCAAATAAAATGTCACCCATCCATGCGATGGAATATTGCTCAGCCACGAAAACGATTGGAGCCGTGGTACATGCTGCAATGTCGAGGAGCCTGGAAGACACGATGCTGAGTGAAATTAGACACAAGAAGACAAATATCAAATGATCCCACTTATATCCAGGATAGGAGACCTTCGTGGTTGCCAGGGCCTGGGGGGAGGGAGTGGGGAGCTATTGCTTAAGACGCGCTGAGTGTCTGTCTGGGGGTGGGGGAGGGAGGGGGTGGTACATTTCCGGAAACAGCGGTGATAGTTGCACAACATTGCACACTTGAAAATGATTAAGATAGCAAATTTTACTTGTGTGTATTTTACCACAAATAAAAAAAGGACAAGCACATTTTTATTATTACCATAAGATTTAACAATAGACATAAAGTGACTCTGTCAAATTGCCGTTACAGCGTCTAGTGCTTACTTCTGCTTTCTGCACAGTGGTTTGCAGATGGCCTGGTCGCCAGGACCTCACTTGGACTCTCCTGGACAGCTGATGCAACCTCAGGATGGCCTTTTGACCCTCGGTGCCGGAGGGGGTATCCTGGGGCTGAGAGGGCGAAGCCTGGTGGTCCTGCTGGAGCACAGGCACAGGGCCAGCTCAAGCTACTCAGGTGCCGGCTCTAGGGGAAGGCTTTCTCTCTGTCAGTTCTGGAGAAAGGTCCTTGTCTATTTTCAGCTTCTGTTCCTCCGTTCCTTCGTGTTCTTTGTCTTCCCCCATGTGTGCTTGCTTGCTTCTGTAGCTAATCAGCTCATTCTATACTCAAAAGTGATTGGTTTAAAACACACCCTACACTGATACGGCCTCATTAACACAACAAAGAAAACCCTATTCACAAATGGGATTACATCCACAGGTGTAGGGGTTAAGGATTTACAACACATGTTTTGGGGAACACAATTCAATCCGTAACTGCTGTCCAGGCCAGAGTGAGCCCTGAGAGATGGGTGGAGGTCACAGGCAGAGCAGGGAGGCTGTCGCTGAGGACAAGGAAAATGGTTGGGAGTGGGCAGCTTCCACACTAGGGCTTCCTGGGAAGGAATGCTTAACTTTGGGGAGGTGGTCTCACTTGGCTTGTGTGCAGAGTCAGACAGAGAAGGCAGTTTGAAATTCTTACCCTCATACGTTGTCATGTCTTTAGTATCCTTAACCTTCTGAGAAAGTTTCATGCTTCTCTATGACTTTGGCAGGAGGGTCACAGAAAGAAAGGAGTGGGGAGTAAAGAGAAGTGGAGTTTGCTCCTCTTTCCCTCGGATACCCCTTGAGCATCATACCAGCAGCAACAGCATATCCAGAAGAGGGCTGGACGGCTGCCTGTGAGTCCCAGGCCATGAGCAGAAAGCCATTGAGCAGCCTGGCAAAACTGACAGGGGCATGGGGAACACAGGCGAGAGACCCATCTCAGGAAGAGAAGCAGTGGTTCAAGGGCATGGATGGATCAGTGAACTTGCCCATGTTTGCAAATACTCAAGAAGGAGGATAAAGCTGACACTTGAGGCACATTAATAGCAGCTACAATTTCTTGTATTGTCTCATTCAATGCTCATGAAAATACTGCAAAGAGAGACAATTACGTCCAGAAACTGAGGCTGAGAAGTGAGCTGACTTGACTAATGCTACACAGCAGGTAAGCATCAAATGCTGGTTTAACCTGGGCTTGTCAGGCTCTTCCCAATGCACTGTCTTTCATAGCAGCTAAGTACAAGGCACAAATCCTGGCATGTACAGCTGAGACTGAGCTGTGTCTGCTTATGCTTTTCTCCCTTTCCAGCTCCAGGCCGAGCTCCATGAACATAGGGATTGTCTTTCTTGCTCACCACTGAATCCCTGGTGTCTCTAGTGGGTCTTGCCCGTAGTAGGTGATCAATGTTTGTAGGATGAATGAATGAATGCATTTGTGAGGAGATAGTGTCTCTCCTCCCATTTATCCACTCACCTGTCCACCACCCACCCACTTGTCCACACACCCACCCATGTACCCATTCATAGGTTCACCCATCCATCCATCCACGAATCTACTCATCTTTTGTTCATCCATCCATCCGTCCATCCATCCACCCACCCACCCATTCATCCACCCACCCATCCATCCATGAATCTACTCATCTTTTGTTCATCCATCCATCCATCTACCTATCCATTCACCTATTCACCCAGAGGACAGGTGCCTCCAGGACACAATTTCCAATGTCTCTTGGTTCAGTGGTTCATCTGAAAATTTATTTGAAATGCATTTCTGTCTGGTGATGACCATGTTGGTCAAGGCCAGAACCTTGTGAGGCCTCTGCCTCTTCCAGCATCTGGGTGGGGACACAGAGAGGGAACTGGAGTGAAGGGCAGACCATTTGGAAGGGAAGTATGGTAAAGACAGTGGTGGGAGGCATGCCTCTGACACTGTTCCCTGCTGCCAGCAGCTCTGATGCTGGACTTTGGTGTGAGACTGCCCACTACACGTGAGTCCTCATTTGAGAACCATCACAGGCCAGGAGAGCCTAGCTCCATGTCCCCTCACACTGTGGGGAGGGGGGCCCCCTTTAAGGACCCATCCATCCATCTTCAGCCCCAGGAGGCTGTGGCTGGGGCAGGGAAGGGTGTGCAGGGTAAAGGGGACTGGCTCTGGGTCAGACACACCTGGCTTCACACCTGGCCTTGCCCACCCACCTGCTGAGCAGCCTGGGCTGGACCTGCCCTGCCCTCCATTGCTCTGAGTGGCCCACCCACCCACTGAGCAGCCTGGGCTGGACCTGCCCTGCCCTCACTTGCCCTGACTGGCCCACCCCCCCACTGAGTAGCCTGGGCTGGACCTGCCTGCCCTCACTTGCCCTGAGTGGCCCACCCCCGCACTGAGTAGCCTGGGCTGGACCTGCCCTGCCCTGCCCTTGCCCTGAGTGGCCCACCCCCCCCACTGAGTAGCCTGGGCTGGACCTGCCCTGCCCTCACTTGCTCTGAGTGGCCCACCCACCCACTGAGTAGCCTGGGCTGGACCTGCCTGCCCTCACTTGCCCTGAGTGGCCCACCCCCGCACTGAGTAGCCTGGGCTGGACCTGCCCTGCCCTTGCCCTGAGTGGCCCACCCCCCCCACTGAGTAGCCTGGGCTGGACCTGCCCTGCCCTCACTTGCTCTGAGTGGCCCACCCACCCACCAAGCAGCCTGGGCTGGACCTGCCCTGCCCTCACTTGCTCTGAGTGGCCCACCCACCCACTGAGCAGCCTGGGCTGGACCTGCCCTGCCCTCACTTGCCCTGAGTGGCCCACCCCCCCACTGAGTAGCCTGGGCTGGACCTGCCCTGCCCTCACTTGCCCTGAGTGGCCCACCCCCCACACTGAGCAGCCTGGGCTGGACCTGCCCTGCCCTTGCCCTGAGTGGCCCACCCCCCACACTGAGCAGCCTGGGCTGGACCTGCCCTGCCCTCACTTGCCCTGAGTGGCCCACCCACCCACCAAGCAGCCTGGGCTGGACCTGCCCTGCCCTCACTTGCCCTGAGTGGCCCACCCCCGCACTGAGTAGCCTGGGCTGGACCTGCCTGCCCTCACTTGCCCTGAGTGGCCCACCCCTCCACTGAGTAGCCTGGGCTGGACCTGCCCTGCCCTTGCCCTGAGTGCCCCCCCCCCCAACTGAGTAGCCTAGGTTGGACCTGCCCTGCCCTCACTTGCTCTGAGTGGCCCACCCACCCACCAAGCAGCCTGGGCTGGACCTGCCCTGCCCTCACTTGCTCTGAGTGGCCCACCCACCCACCAAGCAGCCTGGGCTGGACCTGCCCTGCCCTTGCCCTGAGTGGCCCACCCCCCACACTGAGCAGCCTGGGCTGGACCTGCCCTGCCCTCACTTGCCCTGAGTGGCCCACCCCCCACACTGAGCAGCCTGGGCTGGACCTGCCCTGCCCTCACTTGCCCTGAGTGGCCCACCCACCCACCAAGCAGCCTGGGCTGGACCTGCCCTGCCCTCACTTGCCCTGAGTGGCCCACCCACCCACCAAGCAGCCTGGGCTGGACCTGCCCTGCCCTCACTTGCCCTGAGTGGCCCACCCACCCACCAAGCAGCCTGGGCTGGACCTGCCCTGCCCTCACTTGCCCTGAGTGGCCCACCCACCAACCAAGCAGCCTGGGCTGGACCTGCCCTGCCCTCACTTGCCCTGAGTGGCCCACCCACCCACCAAGCAGCCTGGGCTGGACCTGCCCTGCCCTCACTTGCCCTGAGTGGCCAACCCACCCACCAAGCAGCCTGGGCTGGACCTGCCCTGCCCTCACTTGCCCTGAGTGGCCCACCCACCCACTGAGCAGCCTGGGCTAGACCTGCCCTGCCCTCACTTGCCCTGAGTGGCCCACCCCCACACTGAGCAGCCTGGGCTAGAACTGCCCTGCCCTTGCCCTGAGTGGCCCACCCCCACACTGAGCAGCCTGGGCTGGACCTGCCCTGCCCTTGCCCTGAGTGGCCCACCCCCACACTGAGCAGCCTGGGCTGGACCTGCCCTGCCCTCACTTGCTCTGAGTGGCCCACCCCCACACTGAGCAGCCTGGGCTGGACCTGCCCTGCCCTTGCTCTGAGTGGCCCACCCACCCACTGAGCAGCCTGGGCTGGACCTGCCCTGCGCTCGCTTGCCCTGAGTGGCCCACCCACCCACTGAGCAGCCTGGGCTGGACCTGCCCTGCGCTCGCTTGCTCTGAGTGGGGTTCAGTGCAGCAGCACCCCTCCCCCTCCAGCATTGCAACAAGGAGGTTGGGCTGTAGCTGCCACTGCTCAGGGGCTTTGGGGTGGAAGCCCTGTGCAGTCTGTGTATCCTCAGCCCAGCAGGGGGAAGAGGGCAGGTCTAAGGCCCACCGCCCTGTCCGGGGTCCTGTCTGCCCCCTCTCCAGCCCCTGTTCCCAGGAATCCTGGCAGCACCCCCTACTGGCACCTGTGGCTGAGGAGGGCTGACAGCTGGGCACACACAGCTTCCTCCTGCCTGGGCTCTTTGTGGCTGGGTCCTCTAGCACCCCCGAGGTGGCCCAGGGAGAGGCCACGTCAGCAGCAGGCCAGTTGGAGGTGGCCTGGTTCCCTGGGTTTCCACGAGGCCCAGATTTCTGGCCAGAGCTGCCAGGAGGGTGGGGCGGGGGCCTATGTCTTCTGCTCCACGGAGAAGGAAAGTCGACTTCCAGGAACTGACTCCAGGAACCTTTGACTTGGAGCGCCCTCTGTTGCACTGATGTTTCTCTGGCGCTGAGCCTGTAGCCTGGCTGGGGCTGGGTGTGAGGGCGGAACAGCGGAATGGAGGGGACCGGCGGGGCAGAGGGGACCAGCGAAGCACGTGAGCCCTTCACCCAGTGACCACTGGCTGGTTAACCCGCTGAGGAACCAAGGCTCCCTGGATGCCGGCTGCCAAGTCGGAAGTGGCCCAGAGGACCTCAGGAGAGCCCCTCATGGCCAGTGTGGCTCTCCCCATGGCGCAGTCCTGGACAAGGTGTTTCTGGGGCACCTCAGGCGGGGCAGGGTGAGGAAGGAGGCAGGGGACGAGGCCGTTGCATCATCCAGTGTCCCCCCCTCCACTCTGGCAGCCTGCGTGTGGGCTGGCGCAGACCCTGCCGTGGTGGCTTGTGTCCTGAAACCCTGCTTTCTGTCCTGGTGTCAGCCCAGCGAGCAGTGGGGACCCAGCTGTGTCTCGGGCTGTCTCCCACCTGGTCAGCAATACCCTCCCTGGGGGGCAGCCTGCCCCTGACTCTCCCTCCACAGGGCTCAGCCGGTCCCGGGGCCCGTGGGGGGCTCGGCGGGCACTGGTGGAGCGTGGCAACTCCTTTCCCAACTGCATAACTCCACGAAAAACCCCATTTAATGCTTTTCTTGAGAGTGTGGTGTGTGTGTACATATATAGTGTGCATGTATGTACAAGTGTGTGTGAGTCTGTGAGTGTGTCTCTGTGAGTGTGGTGTGTGTGTACATGTGTGTATGTATGCACAAGTAAGTGTATGTGTGTCTATGTAGTGTGTGTTTCTGTGAATCTGTGTACGTGTGTGTGTGTGAGCATCTGTGTGTATGTGTGCATGTGTGTACAGTGTGTGGGTGTGTATGTGCACAGGTTTGTATGTATACATGTGTGTACACATGCATGTGTGAGCATCTGTGTGGGTGTATGCGTGTGCATGCGTGTACATGCGTGTGTGGGGTGTGTATGTGCACATGTTCATATGTGTTCATATGTGTATATGTATGTATACATGTATGTGTGAGCATCTGTGTGGGTGTATGTGTGTGCATGTGTACCTGTTGTGTGGGGTGTGTCTGGGTGTGTATGTGCACATGTTCATACGTGTGCACGTATGTATATGTCTGTGTGTGTATGTGTGTGAGACCCCTCCCTCTGGGAGGTGGGTCAAGGTGAGGGTATCTCCAGGTACTGAAGTCCTGTTCTAGGAAGACAAACACCCCACATCCGTGTGGCTTCTGGACTGTGCCAGGGCTGAGCAGATGTGTGAGGAGGGAAGGAGAGGACCCAGTGATGTGCCTGATAACAGCTAGGACCCTGAGGGCTGGGGGTGGCTGGCACTTGTCTGCTGCTCACTACATGGTCGTATGCGGGAGTGGTGGTCAGGGGCCTCCTAAAGGAGGAGTTTCCCCAGGTGACATGTGACCCATCTCCATGGAGACCCCTGCCCCATCTCTCTGGGGTGGAGGTTGAAAACTCAGCACCCCTTACAGAGGCTGAGGCAGGGAGCCCAGCTCAAAAGGCCGAAGCTGCCTTGGGCGGGTGCCAGAGACATTTCCGGGCTGTAGGGGAGGAAACTGGGCATAAGGGAGATGCATCTCAAAATACGCTCAAGAATCTGCTGCTCAGGAAATATTTCTGGAAAGTTCAGTGGGGTGGCCTGTGGAATCTCAAATATTCCAAGTTCAAAAGAAATGGAGACTTAACAGGCCAGGCGCTGGCCTCTGGGGAGACAGCGTGTCCAGCTCCTATTTCACAGAGAAGCCATTGGCCCCAGAGGAGAGAATGTGCGAATGTGCTTTGGAGGGAGCTGGGACTGGGAGAGGGACGTGGACGTGGGCGTGGGTGTGGGCCCTGCCAGGGCCTGAGTGCATGTCAGGGGGCTGCGAAGAGGCAGGCCCCTGGAGGTGGGAGGCTGAAGTGAGGCCCAGAGAGGAAACCATTCGCCTGCACAACTCACCCACACCCTTGCTTGGCTGTAGTCTCCTGGGGGGGGGGGGGGACTGGGCGATTCTCTGGCACACACAGTAAAGCATCACAGGCGCCCTGCCTGTTTTTTGTGGAACAAACAAACTCCACATTCCAGGGACTCGGACGCCGACGACCTAAGATGTGTCACGATTGGCATGCCACTCACAGAGCAGAGGGTGTACCCAGAACCAAACCCGTAGCTGCCGAGCCAATTCCAACTCATATCGAGCCTATAGAACAGAGTAGAATTGCCCCATAGGGTTTCCAAGGGGTGCCTGGTGGATTCAAACTGCCACCCTTTTGGTTAGAGGCCAAGCTCTTAACCACGATGTCACCAGGCTTTCCTTTACCCAAAAGGATTATCCTGAGGGCCAGAAGGCCTAAAGGAAGGGCGGGGAGAATGTGAAACAGGAGTGGCATTCCTGTGCTGGGGGGCAGGACCAGCTCCCCTGTGCTAGACAGAGACATGGGGTGGGGGGTGCAGTGATCACCGGGGCCATCGTGAGTTGGAATAGACTCAATGACCACAGGTTTGGTTTGGTTTCTTTTCATCACTGGGGTGGGTAAGTGATTTCAGTTAGGCCATGTGGCTGGAGATGTTTTCTTTTCTTATGATAAGGCCACGTGGACACTGAGAGACCTGGGGACGGAGAGAGACAGAAGAGATCTTCTGGATAAGAGCCTGGAGATGGTGAAGATGGAGGAGAGAGGATGGGAGATGCAGGAAGAGAAGGCCCGTCCGGAGTTGCTTTAGGAGGCAGAGGTGGTTCTGTGGTAGAACTCTCACCTCCCGTGCAGGAGATCTGGGTTCAGTTCTGTCCAATGCACCTCACTGCAGTCACCACCCATCTGTCAGGGGAGGCTTGTGTGTCGCTTCGATGCTGAGCAGGTTTCCGTGGAGCTTCCAGACTAAGACAGACTAGGAAGAAAGGCCTGGCAATCAATCCACTTCCAAAAACCAGCCATTGAAAGCTCTGTGGATCACAGCTGTCTGAGATGAGGCTTCAGCTCAGTGAGGCGGAGTGCGGTTCCAGGCCCCATGAGCTGTAGGCGTGTCTGGTGGCCTGCCCCAGCAGGCCGCACTGCCCAGCACCATCCCCACACTATGCCCACCTGGGTTGGGCTGGTTAGCTGTCCGGCACTTACCTAGATGCACCGTCGCTTCTGCTCTGTGTCAGCCTCTCAGTGGGAGGTAAGTCCTTCTGTAGCGTGGGGCCTGCGTGGATCGGCCCTAATTCACTGCGCATGTGGTGGTGGAGTGGCCTGTTTTCTAACCCCAGAGACACCTTCACAGCACTGTGGGAGGCCGGAAGGACAGGGGCCATGTTAGCTGGCCCCTCCTGTACAGGTCTGAGGTCCAGAGCGGTGTCCACGGTGGGGTAGCCCCTCCCAGCAGCCCCACCTCGATGTCCCCAGGCCCTCTGGCTACAGTGCGCTGACCACCAGCCCCATGCCGTGGGACACCAATGCCATTTTCACACGCCAGGAACGCTCTCCAGCCACGTGGAGCACTACCACTCAGAAGGTGTGAATTTGTCTCCCGGGCCTCCAGGCCTCACGGGCACGTCCTCAAGAATCCGGATCTCTGGGAAGTCAGGGGAGGGTGGACAGGCCTCCCCACTCTGCACCAGCAATGTCGACCAAGCCGAGCACCTCCCTGAGGTCGCCACGACTCTTGTGGGTCTGGCTGAGCAGATGGGGGAAGGACTGGGCATCCAGTGAGAAAATGCATCTTCCTGTCACCTGGGGCGGCACAACTTCTGAGGATGTAAACGCCTTTGGTGGTCTTCTGGGGAGGTAGCTCTTTCTTGTAGTGCACAGATTATAAATCAGAGCATGACTCTGGAGGACCTGCATCTTTTTTTCAGAGTGATGTCGACCAAAGAGATGTAATGGGAGCTACAAGTCACTGAATGTGTCTCCTGGGAAAACTCTTTCCCTCTGCTTTCTGCTGGAACTTGGATGTGATGGCTGGAGCTCCAGCAGCTATCTTAGACCAGGAGGTGGCCTTGTCAATGTGAGCCACTCTCTAAGGATAGCGGAACAGGAGGATGGCGCCTGGGTCCCTGATGGCCATGGAACTGCCCCGGATTGCTTCCCTAAAGACTTCATATGGGAGACACAAAACCTCCATCTTTTAGCTACTCTGAGTTTTCTGTCATATGCAGCTGAGCCAAATCCTGGTTGATGTAGTAATTTTTGTTATCAACTTGAAAAGTGAGATGCAAGTGTCCCACCTGTAAAATGGGAATGAATGTCTGCTGAGTCCGTTTGCTTGGGGACTGTGTTGCTCATGGCCATCATGGTGTAGCACCTGGGAAGGAGGTAGGCGTGCTCAGCCAGGGAAGCCGCTGCCCCTCACTGGGGATGAAGAATGTGAATTATGAATGGGGTTGCAAGAGGCAGCTCTGGGCTCAGTAGTGGGACATGGTGGTGTGAGACACAGTCCCCGCCCCTCAGAGTTTGGTGGCACAGTGGCAGAGCTGTGACAGTGAGGGACATGGGGCTGCCAGGGCCCATGGAGGGCATATGACCCAGATAGAGGAGGGGTCTGCAGAGGTTTACTAGATGGGGGGACCTGAAGGAGGGTTGGAACCAGCCTGCTGAGTTGAGGAGAGGGAACTGGGGTGGGGACAATACTCCAGCCAGAGGGAATAGCACAGGCAAAGACCTAAGCTGGTGGTCGTTTTTGTTAGGTGCCGTCGAGTTATTTCTAACTCACAGCAACCTTGTGTACAACAGAATGAAACGGCCCGGCCCTGCGCCATCCTCACAACCGTCGTTATGTTTGAGCCCATCGTGGCAGCCACTGTGTCAGTCCATCTCGTTGAGGGTCTTCCTCTTTTTCGCTGACCCTCTACTTTACCAAGCACGATGTCCTTCTCCAGGGACTGGTTGCTCCTGATAACATGTCCAAAATACATGAGACCAAGTCTTACTGTCCTTGCTCCCAAGGAGCATTCTGGTTGTACTTCTTCCAAGACAGATTTATTCATTCTCCTGGCAGTCCGTGGTATATCCTATAGTCGTTGCCAACACCGTAAGTCAAATACATCAGATTTTCTTTGGTCTTCCTTATTTATTGTCCAGCTTGACAAGTTCAATATTTTGTCTGTTTATAATGACATTACTTATTGGTCCAGTTGTGAGGATATTGTTTCCCTTATGTTGAGGTGTAATCCACATTGAAGGATGGGGTGAGGCGGGGAAAATACTCCAGCCGGATGGAACAGCACAGGCAAAGGCCTAAGGTTAAGAGGAAGAATTTTTAAAAATGATTTATTTTACTTTTTGTTGTTGAAAATATACACAGCAGAATGTATACCAATTCAACAATTTCTTCACGTAAAATTCAGGGACATCGATCACATTCTTCAAGTTGCGCAACCATTCTCACCCTCCTTTATAGAATTATTCCTCCCCCATCAACATAAACTCACTGTCCCCTTAAGCTTCCTATCTAACTTTGGAGTTGCTTTTGTCAGTTTGGTCCCGTATAGATAGATCTTTAAAACAGCACAATGCTCAAGGCAGGCATTCTTTCCTAATTAAGCTTAACTATTTTTTTTTTATTGTTTGGAAACCCTGGTGGCATAGTGGTTAAGTGCTACAGCTGCTAATCAAAGGGTCGGCAGTTTGAATCCACCAGGCACTCCTTGGAAACTCTATGGGGCAGTTCTACTCTGTCCTACAGGGTCACTGTGACTTGGAATTGACTCGATGGCACTGGGTTTTTTATTGTTTGGTTTAAAGAAGACCTAAGGGATATTTTTGGTTAAGGTTTAGAGTGAGCTCCTCATTCCTGGAGGTATCCAAGCAAGGACCGACATCCCAGAGTGTTTGCAGGGGTTAGAGTGACTTGGTGAGGGGGGCCAGGGAGCAGCAAGGAGGGAGGGAGGCCAGGGAGCAGCGAGGATGGAGGGAGGCCAGGAGCCAGCATTTGGAATGGACCAAGCCGCCAACTCAGCTGAAGTCAGGAGACCGAGGGCTCACCCAAGTGAAGCTCCAGGCGAGGCCCTGGGGGTCCAAGCAGTCAGGGGTGTGAGCAGATCCCAGGGGTAGGCAGCTGTCCCAGGAGGGTAGTCTCCAGGAAACTTCCAGAATCTGTGGCTGGTAAAATCTGTATCAATTATGTGGTGAGAGGCCTCCTCCCCCCACCCCTGTGTGCAGAGAGACCTCCAAGGGGTGAACAGAATCTGGGGGCAGCTTCCAGGGGGTCCAGGAGCCCCAGCCCATGGGCCCTCCCAGTCATGGTGGCCCCCTCCTGTGAGCAACCCTGGGTTGGGGCTGAGCTGCCTCCGTGTCTATGCCCCCGGGTCCTGCAGGGCCACATGGAGCAGGTGGCCGGAGCAAGTGGCTGGAGCAGGTGCCTGGAGCAGGGCCCACCTGTGCAGGTGCCTGATGCCTGTTTGCTGAGTGAACCCAAGGGTGACCCAGCGACCTTGTGAGGTGGTTGCGCTGCCCTCCACCGAGCAAAGGGTTTCCCATATTTAGACAGTAACCCTTCTCCCAGAGGGCTGTGAGGATTAAATGGGAAACGCATATGAAGTGGAACACCCTGTAGGCCTAAGTTTCCCCATCTGTAACCTGAGTGCTGGATCCTTCGTCCCCAAGGCACCGTGTCTTCCACATGCCAGGACCGGAGGGCTGGGCTGCCCAGATTCCAGGGCTGCAGGCCCGGTGGCCACACGGCCCAGCTGCCACCTCAGTGTGTGCCCAGATGCCAAGCCCTCCATCTGCTGCCTGCATTAGCTGCCCCTCCTGGCAGGACCCCTGGTTCCTTCATGATGGAAAATGAGAGCCCCAGAGCCGTCCTGCAGCCAGTGCAGTCCTGGGGCTGTAATGACTGAGTGACCCTGTCTCAGGGTGACATGAGGTGACATAGGGGGCGTAATTAGAGAACAGGCGCAGCTGGGCAGGACTGGGGGCAGATTGTTGGGGAGACGGATGATAAGGCTGGCTGAGCTGGCTTGTGACGCCCTTTGAGGGTCAGGCCAGATGGCCTAGACTCATATCTGGTGGGTGAGGAGCCAAGGGAGGCAGGTCGCACCTCTGTCTCCTAGGGCCTCCTGCAGTGTGGAACGACATATCCAGGCTATCAGGTGCACAGAGGGGCTGTGGGATCCCCAGCTGGGGATGGTAATCGGGCCCAGACTGACATTGCTGAGGCCCCTCACAGCCCCGATGCAGAGCCTCACAGGGCCTGGAAATGCCTGTAAGGCGATAGGGAGTGGTGGAGACTGCGGATAACCAGAGAGAGCCTGCAGTGTTGACAGGGGTAGGGTTTCTGAGGTATCAGTTAGCTACAGCTGGGTAACAAAACCCATTGCCATCAAGTCAATTCTGACTCGTAGTGACCCTATAGGACAGGGTAGAACTGCCTCATAAGGTTTCCAAGGCTAGAAGTCCTTACAGAAGCAGATTGCAACATCTTTCTCCTGTGGAGCACCTGGTGGGTTCAAACCGATAACCTTTTGGTTAGCAGCTGAGCACTTAACCACTGTGCCACCAGTGCTCCAAACCCCAAAACCCATTGCTGTTGAGTCAATTCTGACTTGTAGGGATCCTACAGGACAGAGTAGAACTGCTCCATAGGGTTTTCCAAGGAGACGCTTGTCGATTGGAACTGCCGATCTCTTGGTTAGCAACTGAGCTCCTCACCACTTCTCCACCAGGGCTCTATTGGGTAACAAATCACCTCCAAATACAGTGATTTCAAATAAATGATTAAGAGTAAGGGTTGCACAGCCAATTATTTAACTAATGTCAAAAAGTTGTACACCTGTAAAAAAGTGGAATTGGCAAAAGTTGTGTGATAGATACATTTACAACAATGACAAAAAAGAATAGCTGCTGGGGCTGCTTGTGGACAACCAAACACCTCATGGGATTTGGTTCCTTCGTTTGGAGGTTTAGGGTCATGGCTTCATAGGACATCTCACTTAATTGGTCTACCTCCTAGTTCTACCTACCTTCTGTTCTACCTCTAAGTTCATTTCATAGTGCCTGGGTCTTAAGAGCTTGCCAGCAGCCATCCAAGGTACAACAATAGGCCTCTACTTGCCTGGAGCCACAGAGGAAGAAGGAGAGTCAGGAATAGGACAAGGATATGGAACCTGTAGCTAATTGCCTCCGTGAACAACTGCCTCCTTTGCCATGAGACCAGAACTGGATGGTGCCCGGCTATCATTACTGAACATTTTGATCAAAGATTCTACAGAAGGCCCAGTGTGATGGTTAAGGCTGTATGTCAACTTGACTGGGCCATGATTCTCAGTGGTTTGGCAGTTATGTAATGATGTAATCATCTTCATCCTCACAATTGTTATGTTGAGCCCATTGTTGCAGCCACTGTGTCAATCAAATCTCTTGAGGGTCTTCCTCTTTTTCGCTGACCCTCTACTTTACCAAGCATGAAGTCCTTCTCCAAGGACTGGTTCCTCCTAATTACATGTCCAAAGTATATGAGACAATGTCTTGCCATCCTTGCTTCTAAGGAGCATTCTGGCTGTACTTTACCCATCATTTCATAACAAAAGTCTTAAATCAACTCCAAGTCCAAAATCCAAAAATTTTTCTTCATCTGTGAAATCTAGAATACGAGTTATCTCCTTCCAAAGTACAATGGCGGAACAGGCACAAAGTAGACATTTCCATTACAAACGGGAGAGATTGGAAGGAAAGAAGGGATAATAGGCACCAAGCAAGTCAGCAAAACACATTACATTCACTCAGAGCTGCCAGATTTCCTAAGTCTGTATTCTAAATTCTTTGGAGTCTATGGGTGGTACAGTCAACTCGTTCACTGCTGAAGGAAAGAAGGTTCAAGTCCACCCAGAGGCACCTCAGAAGGCCTGGTGATCTGTTTCTGAAAAACCAGCCATTGAAAACCCTAGGGAGTGCAGTTCTGCTCGGACACACATGGGGGCACCATGAATCGGGTCGATTCAAGGACAAATGATTGTTTTAAATTCTTTAAGTGTTTAATTGGCACTTCGATTTTGATTCCTAAACCCCCTGTGAGCTGAGCCAAACCTGCCTGAGCTTGGACGCTAGGCAGTGCCCT